>NC_138032.1:100257000-100592491 GCF_964106645.2 Podarcis pityusensis | reverse complement strand
CTTCTTCCGGACTGTATAAAGGTTTAAAGAACGATCTGTCAGTGAGACGTCTCAGCTGTCAAAATCTGTTAAAGGTAACTGCTGACAGCAAGGTGGATACATTGTGGCCAGCCTAGTTGGAAAAATAACTGAAAAGCTACATTTTGGAACTGTATCCTGTTTTTTTTTGCTTACACTTAGTTTCTCTTTCCTTTCTTGCTACTCAATAAGGAAAGTGACTAGTTTGGATGGTGGTAACAATGTCCACCTAGTGGGACTCCCTGAAATTACAGCAAAGGAATTTTCCACTGGTAAACAGGAACAGCATATTTGGAAAAGACTTTGACCTTCACATTGTTATGGCAGATGGCCGAGAGAAATTAGACCCATCAGTTTTGAGATCTGGAAAACCTTGGGGGCATCGAAGGCAATCGTCTGCCGGCTTGCCTACGACAACAACACAAGTTAAGTCTAGTGGAATGTCTGAGGAAATTCTAGCCAGTGCCCTGGCCAAGATTAATGAAACTTTACAACAACTTAGTACAAAGGTTGAGGAGACGAACAAAAAGGTTGAAGAGACGAACCAGAAAGTGTACATTGCAAATAAAAAAATTGACTTAAATACAGAAACACTAGACAATTTGGGGAAAAAGGTAAATAGTAATACAGAATCTATTCAGAGACTACTGCAAGACTCAAAGTCCATACAGGAAAAAACTGCTGCTGTGGAATTTAAACTGGGGCAACTGGAAACTGAGAAGGTACCAGACCTACAGAAAGAGATTGCAGAACACAAGCTGACGTTGTCTATGATTGACCTTAGAGACAAACAATCTAATCTAAGAATCAGAGCTGTTCCTGAGTTGGAGAAGGGCACCTTGATAGACTTTTTGACACAAGAATTTGCGGAATTTTGGAAATCGGATTTGAAACAAGAGGATTTTAGGATTGTGAGGGCCTTCAGACTGGGGAAAGGAGGAAAAAAGATTAAAATAAGGGACTGTTTGATTACCCTCCGATCCAAAGAAGAGAGGGACAAAATTCTGGGCCTGCATTATGAGAAACCTTTGACAATTCTGCAATCAAAAGTGGAAATTTTCAAAGACATACCGAAACACCTTTTAGATTTAAGACAAGACTTTGGAGACTTGGTGGCCCTGCTGAGAAAAAACAAGATCCTTTTCAGGTGGGAATTTCCTCAAGGCCTATCCTTTAGCTTTAAAGGAAGGAAGACTAAGATAAGATCAGTGGAGGAAAAGAACAAGTTTTTGAGTGCATACGAAGAAGATCTACAGAAAGGACTGGGAAAAGACCCTGCTGTACCGGATAAGAGTCTGCAAAAAAAAGTGAAACCAACGCCACGGACAGATATAGACAAACTTTTGGGGGCTGTCGGGGGAGAAGGAGAGTAAGTACAAAATGACACTGCAAGTATTAAGTTGGAACATTAATGGCCTAAATTCTTCGGGAAAAAGGGGGAGAGTATTTCATACATTAAAAAAAGAACATTTGGACCTGATTTGTCTACAAGAGACGCATGTGACAAGGCTACACCGGAAAATTTTGGTTAATAAAAGATTGGGAGAAGAATTTATCTCATCGGACAATGTGAAAAAAAGAGGAGTAGTTCTCTACGCAAAGGAAAGCCTGTCACCAAAATTTTTGTTCAAAGATGATCAAGGAAGATATATAGCAATTGAAATCCAGCTTCATGGTCAGAAGTTTTTGATATTAGGAGTCTACGCGCCAAATGAGGGAAAATCAGAATTCTTTAAAAAACTGCATGAAACCCTATTGGATTATTTGGATTACAATATAATTTTGATGGGAGACATGAATGGAGTAGTGTCTACAAATATGGATAAAGCCCAAAGACAAACGGTGACAAAAGATGGTAGACTACCAAAGACATTTTTTGAAATGACTGACAATATGGACCTTGTGGACATTTGGAGAATAAAGAACCCTTTGGAAAGAGAAGGAACCTTCTTCTCTGAAGCAAAAATGACATGGACAAGAATAGACCAAATTTGGATAACCAGGGGACTGGCCCCTAAGATAAAAAAAGCTGTAATTTGCCCGAAAATTTGCTCTGATCATAATCCAGTAAAGATGGAAATGATATTAACGCCAATTGGAGCTTTCAGATGGAGGATGAATGACTCCTTGCTTAGGAACGAGGAAATAATTAAAAAGGCCCAGAAAAATCTGAGAGACTACTTTGAGATAAATATGAACACTACGACTGAGAAAAGAGTGATCTGGGATGCTAGCAAAGCGGTGATGAGAGGATTTTTGATACAACAAAATGCAATTAGGAAAAGACACCAAAATGAGAAGAGAGAAATTTTTTTGGAGAAAATTAAAGATGGAGAAAAAAGACTGAGGGTGAAACCGAACTCACAGGAGATATTAAAAGAGATAAAGCTATACCAAGTACAATATATGAAACTGATGAATCAGGAAATAGAATGGAAGATCAAACAGATGAAACAAAAGACATTTGAATCGGCAAATAAGTGTGGGAAATTATTGGCCTGGCAAATGAAAAAAAGACAAAAGCTTAATACTATTACGAACTTGGTAGTAGAAGGGAAGAATATACAGAATCCTGGAGAGATTCGAAAATGTTTCCAGAACTACTTTAAACAGTTATATATGCAGGAGACCCAGAAAGAATTAGACATTGATCGGTTTTTGAAAATTAATGGTTTACAAAAAGTATCTCAAGATACTTGATCTCAAGCAAATCAATACTAAACTCTATAATATCTGACCAAGAGGTGGAAGGAGCTATTCAGGATATGAAACTGGGCAAATCTCCAGGGCCAGATGGTCTAACTGCAAAGTATTATAAATCTTTGAAAGAATGGTTAATGCAACCTTTGAAAGAAGTTTGCAACGAAATACTAAGGGGAGGAAAAGCACCCGAGTCGTGGAAAGAAGCATACATTACACTCATACCGAAAACAGAAGTGGAAAAGACACAGTTGAAGAACTACCGTCCCATATCCCTACTTAATGTGGATTACAAAATTTTTGCGGAAATTATGGCTAAAAGACTAAAAAAGGTTTTGGTGAAAGAAATTCATAAAGATCAAGCGGGCTTTCTCCCGGGGAGACATCTGTCAGATAATACGAGGAATATTATTAATATTTTAGAAAAATTGCAGGTTAATATTAATACCAAAGCGGTTCTAATATTTGTGGATGCGGAGAAAGCCTTTGACAATATTTCTTGGAATTTTATGAAGAAAAATCTGCAGGGGATGGGGGTAGGCCAAAGTTTTGAAAACGGTATAGGTGCAATTTATTCAGAACAAAAAGCCAAGCTGATTGTAAATAACGTAGTTACAGAAGAATTTAAGATAGAGAAAGGAACAAGACAGGGTTGCCCAATCTCCCCATTGCTCTTTATATCGGTCCTGGAGGTTTTGCTCAATATGATTAGGAAAGACCAATTGGTTAAAGGAATACAACTCGGAGCTAAACAGTACAAATTGAAAGCTTTTGCTGATGATTTAGTTTTGACACTACAGGAACCAGAATCCAGTACAAAAAGAGTATTGCAATTAATTCAAGAATTTGGTCAAGTAGCAGGTTTAAAATTGAACAAGATGAAAACTAAGGTACTAGAGAAAAATCTT
Source organism: Podarcis pityusensis (assembly GCF_964106645.2). Classification (NCBI taxonomy): domain Eukaryota; kingdom Metazoa; phylum Chordata; class Lepidosauria; order Squamata; family Lacertidae; genus Podarcis; species Podarcis pityusensis. The sequence continues at coordinate 100,588,865 of NC_138032.1, read as the reverse complement.
ACAGAGATTGAGAAAGAGAGGTTTCAGAAGGAGACAGGATTAACATTAGTTAATAAAGTGAAATATCTAGGGGTTCATATGACTGCTAAAAATGTGAATTTGTTTAAGGATAACTATGAAAAATGTTGGTTAGAAGTAAAGAAAGATTTGGAAATATGGTCAAAATTGAAGTTATCATTGTTGGGCCGAATTGCTGCGATAAAGATGAATGTATTGCCTAGAATGTTGTTTTTGTTTCATACATTGCAAATTGTGGACAAAATGGACTGTTTCAAGAGGTGGCAAAGAGATATTTCTAAATTTGTCTGGCAGGGCAAGAAGCCTAGAATAAAATTTAAAATTTTAACAGATGCAAAGGAAAGAGGTGGATTTGCCCTGCCAGACTTTAAACTTTATTATGAATCAGCCGCATTTTGTTGGCTGAAAGATTGGCTACTTCTTGAAAACACGGACATTTTGGACTTAGAAGGTTTTGATAATGTGTTTGGATGGCATGCATATTTATGGTATGACAAGGTTAAAGCGCATAAGGCCTTCAAGAACCATATTGTCAGAAAAGCATTGTTTAACGTGTGGGTGAGATATAAGGATTTGTTGGAAAGTAAAACACCAAGGTGGCTGTCACCAATGGAGGCTAAGGCTTTGAAAAAAACTAATATGGAGACAAACTGGCCAAAATATTGTGAAATTTTAGAACAAGTTGGAGAGAAACTAAAGTTGCAGAGTTTCGACAAATTAAAAACTAAAGTTCGAGACTGGCTTCATTATTATCAAATAAGGGAGGCTTTTAACTTAGACAAAAAGATTGGTTTCCAGGAGGAAAAATCTAAATTGGAAACTGAATTGTTAGAGCCTAAAACTAAGAATTTGTTGGACTTCCGGGTTGGCGCGATCTGGAAATGGCGGATTCCCTCCGAGTTGCGGAGGGAATCGGCTCAACTGAGGACGGGTCTTGCCGCGCCGGCGACGCGGGGACCCCCAAAAACCGCAGGCGCTGAAGCCTGCGGACTGAAGACTCGGCGGGCACCTTAAGCGCCCCCCCGATTCTCGAAGAGCCTTTTTAAAGGCTGCGGAGAGGATACGGAGGCTGGCGTGGTGCTGAGAGTCGATCGCTACCTTGGCTGAGTGCAGCCGCGAGCCATGACTGGAGAGCGCTGATTCCCTTCCTTGAAATTCGGACTGAAAAGAATAACCCGTGAGTAAAATGAAATTGGACTTTATGAATATTATCCCGTGAATTTGAGACGACCGGGGGGTGTACTAAAAGGGAGTCCGCACCCCCCCTTCTTGCAGACGATCTAAAGCAACGAAATAAGATCTAAGCTGGAGTGTCTACCCTTTGTGGGGTGAGTTGAAAAAGACATTAACTTCCAAGATTTGGTAAAAAGTAACTTTGAGCTGGAGAGTGGAGTGTCGAAAGATCTCTTTCTGTGGTAAACAACCCCCCCCCTCCCGGGCCCGGGAGCGTCCTGCCTTTGAGCTTGGGGAAGAGCTGCGGAGTTTGACAGCTGTCAAAGCTGTCAAACGGACAGTTTAAGTGGAAAAATTGTTATTTAAGATCCCTCTGGTTAAAAATGAGTTACAATTGAGTTAAAATTGTTGGAAACAAAGTAATAACAATAAGTTGGAGGATTGTTGGAGAGATTACCAAGTAACCAGATTCCCTCTAGGGGGAAGTCTGTGAAATTACAATGGCTGTGGATGGAAAGTTACTGGTGGAAATCGAAAGAATGTTTCATTTGGTGGGAATCTTACAAGAGCAGAGATTAGCTATGAATAAACAACTCATGACCTTGACTTCTGGAATAAGCAGCTCTGCTGAATGTATTGAGGACCTGGATGAGAAAGAATCCACAGCCGCATTGGAAATGATAACTAAAGAAGTGGAAGAGACTAAACAAGAAGAAGAGAAAGTAAAGTTGGAAAGCACCAACCAGGAGTTGGCATCTGTGGAATATAAACAAGGAGACCTTTGGATTTCATCTACCACAAATCTGCGAAAGATGCAAAAGATGAAGGAGGAGGCCCCGGGAGCTTATGGAATACAGGAACTTAAAATAAAGAAATATGAGGGGGGCCTCCACTTTGATTTTGATTTTGAAGATGCAGATTTTGTGGAAATTTTCCAGCAGTTGCTTTCAAATGTTCTGGTGAGAAGAGAAAATGGTTGGATGGTGACAGAATTCTTTCGAGATTCGAGGGCCGACATAAAGGATTACCAACAAGACCGGCGGAGAGGGACGGAAAGAGACTTGAAAGCCTCGGACGTGAGGAACCCAGGCTGAGAACTGATATTTTGGACATGTATTGGGAAGGGACGAAAACCGGGGATGGGAGGGAGGGAAGAATAGAATTCTAAAAACACTCAAGACTTTTGGGTTTGGTTAACATGATTTTTATTTAAGACAAATTGGGAAATCAATGGAAGAGAATTTGAGTCCAACTTAGGAAAATTTATTTTATTTGTATTTATAAATTTTAAGATGATTAAGAAGAGAAATACCAATTTGCTGACACAATTTTGGGAAGTGGGATGCATGAAGGGGGGTGGGGGGAAGTCTGGGAACAAGGTTAAGAAAGTGGGATTTTTTGAAATTATACATGTTTTTGTCTTTGTCTTTTTTGTGTGTATTTGTCTTTATAAAAGGTGAAAAGCCAATAAAAATTTCTATTAAAAAAAAAAAAAATAAAACTAAGAATTTGTCAAGAATGTATAATTTGCTGCTGAAATGGAATACACAAGATGAAACGGTTAAATCTGCTATGATTAAATGGGCACAAGATTTTGGACATAATATTATGTTTGCTGACTGGGAACGGTTATGGACTACAGGTATGAAATTTACGGCTTGTAATGCCTTAAGAGAAAATATAATGAAAATGATTTATAGGTGGTACTTAACCCCAGTCAAGCTAGCAAAAATTTATCACTTGCCCGATAATAAATGTTGGAAATGTAAAGAAAATGAAGGTACTTTCTTTCACCTTTGGTGGACGTGCCCAAAGATCAAGGCCTTCTGGGAAATGATATATAATGAATTAAAAAAGGTATTGAAATATACTTTTCCAAAGAAACCAGAGGCCTTTCTCTTGGGCATGGTAGGTCAATTGGTGCGAAGGGAAGATAGAACTTTTTTCATGTATGCGACAGCAGCAGCAAGAATACTCATTGGGAAATACTGGAAGACACAAGAATTGCCTACCCGAGAAGAATGGCAGATGAAAGTCATGGACTATATGGAATTGGCTGAGATGACCGGCAGAATTCGAGACCAGGGAGAAGGGTCGATGGAAGAAGATTGGAAAAAATTTAAAACATATTGTCAGGGGTTCAGGGACAGAGGCACAGGGTAGGCAGGAGATGGAGAGCAATGGGGATGAATCCCAGGACAGCGAGGAAGAGGATGACAATGACTCAAGAGATTCCATAAGTCTTTCCAGCGAATCAGAGGATTCCCAGAAGGGGGCGCCGGTGGTCAAGGCCAGGGGAGCCCCAGGGGGGACGTGTCAGGAGCAGGGGGCCAGCGGGGGATCCCAAAGTGGCAGCTGGGCGTCAGGACCAGCCACCCCGCCAGAGTGCAGCGAAGGGGGTGGAGGTTTCAGTGTATCAGGGGAAGCGGCTCCGGCAGCAGAGAAAGGAGGGAGGTCGGAGCAAGCCACCCTCCTGGAAGGGGAGGGGAGTAGTGAAGGGAGTAGTGTAGCTGTTAAAAGGAAGGTTAGAGGTTGGGCGCGCGCGCCAAGTTCAAATGTAGAGGCGCGCGGAAGTACAGGGAGCCCGGAGGAGGGGCCAGGTCCCAAAGCCCGCAGGAGGGGGCAAGAGCAGTCTGATTCCGCGTCAGAGGAATCCAGGAGGGGCGAAACCCCAGAGGGCAGAAAGACCCTGCGGAAAAGGAAAGAGAGAAAGAGGTGGAGCAGCGCAAGCCTCTTAAACTGGTGCAGGGGAGGGACGGATTCAGAGGGGACTTCAGCGGTCTAAGCCTAGCAGACGTAGGGCTGCGCGCCTCGGATGTGGAGCAAACAATGAACAGCAATAAACACTTTTGTATATAAGAGGAGATAGGTGTTGGTCTTTTGTGAGCTGAGACTTGAGGCAGCCTTGACAGTAAGTCCCCTCTCAAGCACCGCAAAAATTTTTTTTTGCAAAGCTCACGAAGTTTGGCAGACATGACTACTGAGGAGCAGATAACGACCCTGCAAAACGCAGTCGCTGAACTCTCCGTTGCAGTACAGGTCTCTCAGAAGACAGTTGCCGAAGCAGAAGCGCGATGCCAGGATCTGCAAGCCAGGTGGGATCAGGCGTGCAAACAGGGGTTCCCAGGGTCCAGATCAGAGGGAATCGGGCTCGGACGGAGGGGGGGCAATTTAGTAGCCCACTTCGATGGGAACCTGAAGCATTATCCCAATTTCAGAGCAGACGTCCTATACGCGCTGCATTTGCTTCGAAAAGACTTCAAAGATGAGGAGGAGAAAGTAGGCTTTATTGTGTCCCATTTGCATGGGGAAGCTAGAACCTGGTTACGCAATTTGTGGCGCGAAGATGGTCTTGCCCGCAGGGACTCTGACGAATTTATCAAAGCCATGGACGCTTGCTTCCAATCTACCGTTGACGTTGATGTGGCGCGCCAGGAGATGCATGGATTGCGGCAGGGCAAGGCTACAGTGCGTCAGTACCATTCTCGCTTTTTTGCATTGCTGAATGTGCTGGGCTGGGAAAAGGACTCCCTGGCAGTGAGAGACTTGTTCTGGGAGGGGCTTCATGGCTCAGTAAAAGATGAGCTGGCTAGGGGAGACAGACCTCAAACCCTAGCAGACGTCGTGCAGAGGGCACTCACGATAGGGGTGCGCCACGAAGAACGCCCTTGGCACAGTGAGGAGGGGCGTCACGTCCGCCCACCAGCTAGAGCGCCTCCTTTTCTTCTTCCCAGGGACCTGGGACGTACAAATCCCTCGCCTATGCTGAAGGGAGGGGAGGAACCAATGGAGCTGGGTGGTGCAAAGGCTCAGCCAGCTGCCGGAGCGTCAGCGTCCGGAGCAGTCAAGGCGAAGCCTCCTAGAGGGACCAGGAAGTGTTACGTCTGTGACAGTGCGCAGCACATGGCCAAAGAGTGTCCCCAGAGGCTCCAGAAGCACACTGCAGCCTTAGCAACAGTAACAGGGGAAGCGCTCCAAGGAGAACAGTTTCAGGGAAACGACAATGCCTGGCTGGAAGCAGACATGCTGGGGCTCCGCCAGGCAAGTCAGTGAAGCAGTCCCCAGCGCTTTTGCAGCCTACAGACCCCTTACCACCCAAGCCAGTGGTACAGCTCACTGCTACTCTCCAGCTACGTAATGGACTCACCCTGGAAGTCCCCATTACGATTGACTCAGGGAGCAACGCAGACTTCGTGGGGATGCAGTTCATCAAGCAGCATCGCATAGCACTACTACCAGCCACGCTGCCTCTGAACGTCGTCACGGTAGATGGCAGAAAGTTGCTGGGTGGGCAAGTGGTACAACAGACGCCACCCATGCTGCTGAAAATTGGGAATCATCGCAAGGTCATCAGTTTCAATGTCACCCAACTGTCAGACACGCCTATAGTGTTAGGCATGAGTTGGCTGGATAGACACAGCCCATCATTAGCGTGGTACCAGCGGCAGCTCACCTTTGGCTCGTCCTACTGCGCACAACATTGCATCCAGACCGGCCAGGAGGAGGAGGGCCAGGAGGAAGGGCAACAGTTGCATCTAGGCATGGTGCAGGCAGTGCCCCACAAGTACAAGGGGTTTTTGGAGGTCTTCTGCGAAAAGGAAGCTGACCAATTACCACCCCACCGGCCCTACGACTGTGCAATTGACCTCTTACCAGGGGCGACGCTGCCGACTGCGAAGCTGTATTCCATGTCTGAAGATGAGATGCAGGAATTCCGGGAGTTCATAGATCACAATTTGAAGCGGGGATTCATCCGAGAATCCAAGGCAGTGGGGGGCAGTCCTGTGTTTTTCGTGAAGAAGAAGGACACGCCCCAAAAAAGGCTCATTGTGGACTATAGGGCCATCAACTCGATGACAAAGCCCAAGGCCTTCCCCATGCCCAAGATTGACGACCTGCTCGCGACGGTGAGGAAGGGGAGGATCTTCACCAAGTTGGATCTACGCGGAGCATACAATCTAATACGCATGAGGGAAGGTGACGAGTGGAAGACGGCCATGTTCACGCCTGTCAGGGGTTCAGGAGCAGAGGCAAGGGCAAGGGAGGAAACAGAGAGCGAGGGGGAGGAGGCAGAAGAAAAGATGAGTGATGACGACGACCCGAGATCTCCGAGTCTTTCCAGTGAATCAGAAGATTCACAGAAAGGAGCACCAGTGGCCAGGGCAAGGGGGGAGCCTAGGGGGACACCCCAGGAAGATAGAGCCAGAGGGGACTCAGAGGGGAGCAGTTGGAAATCGGGACCAGCGTCACCGCCAGAGAGCAGGGAAGAAGAAGGGCGCCAGGGATCAAGCGCTGGCAGCTCACAACAGGGGGGAGGGCACGAGTCAGGAGTGGCCACACCTCCATCGGGGAGCGAAGAAACGGTCAGACGGAAGGTGGAAGGTTTGGCGCGCGCGCCAAGTTCAAATGCACAGGAAGGTGGCGCAGTAGGCAGCCCGGAAAGGGAGCCAGGTCCTAAAGCCCGGCGCAAGGAGACAGGAGGGTCCGGGGGGTCGGCGTCAGAAGAATCCCGGAAGGAAGAGACCCCGGGGGGCAGAGGGACCCAGAGAAGAACAGTCAGGCGGAAAAGGTGGAGCAGGGCTAGGATATTAAGTTGGTGTACAAGGGGCGGAGACTCAGACGGAGCTTCGCCGATCTAACCATGAGACGTAGAGTTGCACGCAGCAGATTGAGAATGGAAACTGTAACTCAATAAAGACTTTTATTTAATGATCGCTGGCTAGCGTGATCCTCTGTGAGCTAGGATCTGGAAGCAGCTCTGACAGTAAGCTCCGTCCCCAAATTGTGGGCATCTACAGCCTCGCGGAGAGGAGAGAAAGCGGGTGCCTACTAGCGAGCTCACGAACGGCAGACAACATGACGGCCAAACAGCAGATAGCGGAACTCAGAGAAGCAGTGACACGACTGAATGCCGAGGCTCTTGCATCCAGGAAGAGAGAGGAGGACGCAGCTGCCGCCTACAGGGATCTCCAGGTCAGGTTGGAGGTGCTTACGAAGCAAGGGCAACTGACACCCAAACCGGAGGGGATTGGGTTGGGGAGACGAACAGGCGGTCTGGTCTCTCACTTCGATGGGAATTTGCAACAGTACCCCAACTTTAGAGCAGATGTAATGTGTGCACTGCAACTGCTGAACAACGACTTTAGAGATGAGCAAGAGAAGGTGGGATTCATCATGTCCCATTTGCATGGAGATGCTAAAGCATGGCTGCGCAATTTGTGGAGAGATAAGGATCCGGCGCTCCAAAATGCGGATGCCTTTATTAAAGCGATGGATGGGTGCTTTTTATCAAGCATAGACGTGGATCTTGCTCGGAAGCAGATACATGGACTGAAGCAAGGGAGGGCCAGCGTAAGGCAGTACCATGTCCGCTTTTTCGCTTTGGTCAGTGCCCTGGAATGGGACAGAGATTCGGCTCCAGTAAGAGACCTGTTTTGGGAGGGATTGCACAGCTCGGTTAAAGATGAAATTGCGAGGGGGGAGAGACCCCGGACCACGCAGGAGATCGTTCAGAGGGCGCTGGCGGTGGGGGTGCGGCTGGAAGAACGTCCGTGGAGCAGGGACGAAGGGCGTGGGGGGCGCGAACCAGCCAGGGGCTCCTCCTTCCTTCCCAGAGAAGCAGCGCGTGCGCAATTCACGCCTCCGCCAGGAGGAGGAGCGGAACCTATGGAGGTTGGAGGTGCAAGGGCTCAGTCAGCAGCCAGAGCCCTAGCACCGGCACCAGTGAAAGCGAAGCCTCCTAGAGGGAACAGGAAGTGTTACATCTGCGATGATCCACAGCATATGGCGAAAGAGTGTCCCCAGAGGCTCCACAAGCACACTGCAGCCTCAGCAATGGTAACTGCAGCAACGCAGCAAGGAGAACCACAGCAGGGAAACGACGGAGTCTGGCTGGAGGAAGAGGCACTGGGGCCCAGCCAGACGTGTCTGTGAAGCAGTCCCCAGAGATTTTACAGCCCATGGACCCCCTCCCGCCCAAACCAGTAGTGAAGCTCACCGCATCTCTCCAGCTGCCCAATGGAATCACCATGGACGTGCCAATCACCATTGACTCAGGAAGCAATGTGGACTTTATAGGGCAGGACTTTGTCGACCGGCACGCCATACTGTTGCTGCCTGCCACGCTGCCCCTGCAGGTTGTCACGGTGGATGGCAGGGAGCTGCTAGGGGGGCAAGTGGTGAAGCAGACGCCACCAATGGTGATGCGACTTGGGAATCACAGGGAAATCATCAGCTTCAACGTCACTCAACTATCGGACACGCCCATTGTATTGGGCATGAGTTGGCTGGACAAGCACAGCCCGATGCTGGCTTGGTACCAGAGGCAGCTGACCTTCGGCTCTTCCTTTTGCGCTGAACACTGCATCGTGCCCCGGCAGGAAGGAGAGGAAGAGGAGTCACAGCTGCAGCTAGGCACGCTGCAAGCGGTCCCCCACAAGTACGCAGAATTTTTGGAGGTTTTCTGCGAGAAGGAGGCAGACAGGCTACCCCCCCACAGACCATATGACTGCAAAATTGACCTGCTGCCGGGGGCGGCGCTGCCCAAAGGGAAGCTGTATTCCATGTCTGAGGACGAACTGCAGGAACTCAAAGAGTTCATAGATCATAATTTGGAGCGCGGTTTCATCCGGGAGTCCAAGGCAGCGGGGGGCAGTCCTGTATTCTTTGTTAAGAAGCGGGACACGCCCCAAAAAAGACTTGTAGTGGACTATCGCACCTTGAACAGTGTGACCAAGCCATCGGACTTCCCCATGCCCCGAATCGACGACCTCCTCGCAAAGGTACGCAAGGGCAGCGTGTTCACCAAGTTGGACCTGCGAGGGGCGTACAACCTCATTCGCATGCGGGAAGGAGATGAGTGGAAGACAGCCATGTTCATGCCCCTGGGCACCTACGAATATAGAGTTATGCCGTTTGGATTGCAAAATGGCTCCCACGTTTTTCAAGCTTTCATGCATCACGTGTTGGCGAGGCTCCTCTACAAGACGTGCGTCTGTTTCTTGGATGACATCCTGATCTTTTCGGAATCGCAGCAGGAGCATGACAGGCACGTCAAGGAAGTGCTGAGCAGGCTACAGCAGCATAGGCTTTACGCCAAGCTGGAGAAGTGCCAATTCGACGTGACGGAGGTGGATTTCCTGGGCTACAAGTTGTCTGACAAGGGGCTCGCCATGGACAGCGCCAAGGTTCGAGCAGTGTTGGATTGGAAAAGCCCACGCAACCGGAAGGAGGTCCAACGGTTTGTCGGCTTCGCGAACTTCTATCGCAAGTTTATCAAAGGCTTTGCCATGCAGACAGCGGCCATCACGGACACGCTCAGCTCCAAGAAGAAGAAGTTCATCTGGACAGAGCAGGCGGAGCAGTCCTTTCAGGCACTCAAGCGTCTCTTCGCGTCGGAAGAGCAGCTGCTTCATGTCAACCCCAGCAGGCCGATGAGGGTGGAGACAGACGCTTCGGACAGAGCCGTGGGAGCAGTCCTGCTGCAGAAAGACCCGCAGGGGGCTTGGAGGCCGGGAGCGTTTTACTCCAGGAAGCTCAGCAAGTCTGAACGGAACTACACCATCGGGAACAGGGAGTTGCTGGCCATTCATGCAGCATTCAAAGCGTGGAGGCACTTCCTGATCGGCGCCAAGCACACGGTGCAGGTCTGCACGGACCACAAGAATCTGGAGCACTGGCGCACGGCACAGTTCCTGAACCAGAGGCAGATACGTTGGGCTGAGTTCTTTGCGAACTTCGACTTCCGAATAGAGTATGTCCCGGGGGACACCAACATCATGGCGGATGCTCTCTCCCGTAAGCCACAGTATCTGGAGGAGGCAACGCCAGCGGCCGCCATGCACATCTTCGCACCGACAGTGTGGGCGTGCGCTGCGGCAACAGTTGACCTGGAGGCGGTGCGACGAGCGTTGCAGGATAACTCCTTCGCGCAAGCAAAGATGGCAGAGGTGCACAGGGGCACGGCAGCGACCGACGAGTTCCAGCTGCGAGATGGATTGCTCATCCGTAAAGGGGCCATCTACGTGCCGGGAGACGAACTTCGCGCCAAGGTACTGCAGCAGCTGCACGACGCGCCCACTGCCGGGCACTTTGGGAAGGAGAAGATGGTGGAATTAGTAGCCAGAGACTTCTGGTGGCCCGGAATGAGAGGGGAAGTCGCGGACTACGTGGCGAGGTGTGACACCTGCCAGAGGGCCAAACCAGTGCACAGACCGCCGGCCGGACTGCTGGAACCGCTGCAAACTCCGTTCGAACTATGGGAGAGAGTGGCCCTGGACTTTGTCACGGATCTGCCCAGCTCGAGGGGCAAGACGGCTGTGCTGGTGGTGGTGGACTTGTTCTCCAAGATGGCACATTTCATTCCGTGTGCGAAGGTGGCCACGGCGGAACAAACCGCCAAACTGTTCATAGACCACGTGTTCAAGGTTCACGGTCTGCCGCGGTCTATTCTGTCCGACCGAGGGCGACAGTTCATCTCGAACTTCTGGCAGAAGCTGATGGGCTTCCTGAACGTCAAGATCAACCTGGCGTCGGCTAGACACCCGCAGACCAACGGGCAAGCGGAGCGAGTCAATGCCATCATGCAGCAGTACCTGAGATGTTATGCGAATCAACAGCCTGCGACGTGGGTGGATTACCTGCCTCTCGCCGAGTTCGCCTACAACAACACGAAGCACGTGTCCACGGGGGTCACGCCGTTCTTCGCCAACAACGGGAGGCACCCCAGAACCTTCCCGGGACTGGAAAGAATGGGGGAGGGGGAGCCGCAGACAGCAGATGCGTTCGCGTCGGAGTTGCAGGAGGTCCACGATCAGCTGCGGCGGCACCTGGAGCTGGCTAAACACGCATACAAGGTACAAGCGGACAAACACAGAAGGGTTGGCGAAGAGATCCATGTGGGAGACTGGGTCTGGTTAGCAGCCCACGCAGTGCCGGCCAGGTCGTTGGCGAAGAAGAAACTAGGGCATAAACAACTGGGGCCCTACCAAGTCGAAGAGCAGGTCAACACGGTGGCTTTCAGGCTGGCGCTTCCGGACGGTTCCAGGATGCATCCGGTGTTCCACAGATCGGTGCTCACTCCCTACAAGGCACCTCACAGGTTTCAGGAACCAGGAACGGCACCGAGTCCGCTCCGAGAGAGAACCGGGCAAGGGGGAGTGGCACAGGAGGAGCGCATCAACGAAGTCACGGAGATTTTGGACTCCAGATGGGGGGAAGAGGGGGTAGAATACTTTCTCGCCAAGGAGGGCACCCCGGCCAGTGCCAACAGCTGGGTGCCGGGCTACGCTTTAGACGAACCTCTGCTCAAAGAAGAGTTTCATGCCCTCTTCCCACATAGGCCCATGCCAGCAGACTTTTTCGACGACTGGCTTTTCACGCCCACGCTTTCAGCCAGCACGTTCCGGGGGTTCGACTCGGACGAGGAACCGACACGAGACGCCCGTTCCCCGGAGGGGTCACCCTCGGGATCTGCTTCAGAACCCTCGTATTGGTGGGATGATCGACCAGAGGAGCAGTTCCGCAGAAAGTGGCTGGAGGGTCCAGGACGAGCAACGTCTCCAGAAGGAAGCGAGGGAGAGACGGACATGGACGTTTTCGGGGACGACCCGGGTTTCGAGCACGGCGGCACAGAGATGGAAGCGGAGGTGACCGTCGTCGACGAGAGCAGGGAGGAAGAACCGGAAGACTTCAGATGGAGGCCCGCCACGGGGAGCGAACTGTATCCGACATTCGTCCCCCGGACACGGCAGCACCCAGCTCCCGCACCGGAAGGAGGGGAGGGGGGAAGAGGGGGCTTTGAGGGGGGGATGGATGTCAGGGGTTCAGGAGCAGAGGCAAGGGCAAGGGAGGAAACAGAGAGCGAGGGGGAGGAGGCAGAAGAAAAGATGAGTGATGACGACGACCCGAGATCTCCGAGTCTTTCCAGTGAATCAGAAGATTCACAGAAAGGAGCACCAGTGGCCAGGGCAAGGGGGGAGCCTAGGGGGACACCCCAGGAAGATAGAGCCAGAGGGGACTCAGAGGGGAGCAGTTGGAAATCGGGACCAGCGTCACCGCCAGAGAGCAGGGAAGAAGAAGGGCGCCAGGGATCAAGCGCTGGCAGCTCACAACAGGGGGGAGGGCACGAGTCAGGAGTGGCCACACCTCCATCGGGGAGCGAAGAAACGGTCAGACGGAAGGTGGAAGGTTTGGCGCGCGCGCCAAGTTCAAATGCACAGGAAGGTGGCGCAGTAGGCAGCCCGGAAAGGGAGCCAGGTCCTAAAGCCCGGCGCAAGGAGACAGGAGGGTCCGGGGGGTCGGCGTCAGAAGAATCCCGGAAGGAAGAGACCCCGGGGGGCAGAGGGACCCATAGAAGAACAGTCAGGCGGAAAAGGTGGAGCAGGGCTAGGATATTAAGTTGGTGTACAAGGGGCGGAGACTCAGACGGAGCTTCGCCGATCTAACCATGAGACGTAGAGTTGCACGCAGCAGATTGAGAATGGAAACTGTAACTCAATAAAGACTTTTATTTAATGATCGCTGGCTAGCGTGATCCTCTGTGAGCTAGGATCTGGAAGCAGCTCTGACAACACCAATTTGAAATAAGCCCAATCAGAGCTTTATCATCTTCTTTTTATGTAGTTGGAAGCCAAAACACCTTTTTGCTTTGGTTGGGGGTGATTCTGCTGCACACCGAAAAAACACCACGCGAATAGAAATAAGTATAATGAAAGCTTATTCGTCTTCTTTCTGCGCATATGGAAGCGGAAAGACGGTGTTGTGTTATTTTGGTCTCATTACACACACTTTGCCATTTCTGGGTCAATGTGCATTAACACCAAAGAACACAAAATAAGCAAATTTCAAGATTCTTCTTTCTATGTTGCTGCAACCCAAAACAACCTGTTTGGCCTTGTTTAGGCTTATTACACTTTGCTTTGCTATTTGTGGGGGAATGAACACCGAAAGAACAATGCAAGCTTATTCGTCCTCTTTCTATTGAGATGGAACCAAAACACCTATGCTTGGTTTGCGCTGATAATAAACATGTCACTGCGATTTTTGGGTGAATGTGCATTCTAACCCCAAAAACACCTGTCAGAGCTGGCTCCAGGACCCAGCTCACAGAGGACCAACGCTAGCCGGCAGTAATGTACAAAAGTCTTTATTGAAGTACAGTTTCCATTTTCAAGCCGCAGCGCCCCAGCTCTACGTCTAGGGGTTAGATCGGCGAAGCTCCATCTGAGTCTCCGCCCCCTGTACACCAGTTTAAGATTCTAGCCTTACTCCACCTCTTACGTCTCTCCTTTCTCCTCTGGGTCCTGCTACCCCCCGGGGTCCCTTCCTTCCTGGATTCTTCTGACGCTGACGTTGACCCCCCTGACTCCTCCCCCTCTTTTCGGCGGGCTTTGGGACCTGGCTCCCTATCCGGGCTGCCAGCTGCGCCGCCCTCCTGTACATTTGAACTTGGCGCGCGCGCCCAGCCTTCAACCTTCCTCTCGACCGTTTCCTCGCTCCCCGATGGAGGCGTGGCCAATCCTGACTCATGTCCTCCCACTGGCAGTGCGCCGCCTGATCCCGATGCCTGGGACTCCTCCCCCCTACTGCACTCTGGTGTGGACGCTGGTCCTGATTTCCAACTGCTGCTCTCTGAGTCCCCTCTGGCCCCTTCTTCCTGGGGTGTCCCCCTCGGCACCCCCCTTGCTCTGACCATGGGAGCCCCTTTCTGTGAATCTTCCGATTCGCTGGAAAGACTCAGAGACCTCGGACCGCTGTCATCGCTAACATTTCCTTCGGACTCCTCCCCCTCGCTCTCTATTTCCTCCCTTTCCTGTGCCTCTGCTCCTGAACCCCTGACAACACCAATTTGAAATAAGCCCAATCAGAGCTTTATCATCTTCTTTTTATGTAGTTGGAAGCCAAAACACCTTTTTGCTTTGGTTGGGGGTGATTCTGGTGCACACCAAAAAAACAGCACGCGAATTGAAATAAGCACAATCAAAGCTTATTTGTCTTATTTCTACGCATATGGAAGCGAAAAGACAATGTTGTGTTATTTTGGTCTCATTACACACACTTTGAGATTTCTCAGTCAATGTGCATTAACACCAAAGAACATGAATTGAAATACACATTGTCAGAGCTGCTTCCAGATCCTAGCTCACAGAGGATCACGCTAGCCAGCGATCATTAAATAAAAGTCTTTATTGAGTTACAGTTTCCATTCTCAAGCTGCTGCGTGCAACTCTACGTCTCATGGTTAGATCGGCGAAGCCCCATCTGAGTCTCCGCCCCTTGTACACCAACTTAATATCCTAGCCTTGCTCCACCTTTTCCGCCTGACTGTTCTTCTCTGGGTCCCTCTGCCCCCCGGGGTCTCTTCCTTCCTGGATTCCTCTGACGCTGACGCTGACCCCCCTGACTCTTCTCCCTCCTTTCGGCGGGCTTTAGGACCTGGCTCCCTTTCCGGGCTGCCTACTGCGCCACCTTCCTGTGCATTTGAACTTGGCACGCGCGCCCAACCTTCCACCTTCCGTCTGACCGTTTCTTCGCTCCCCGATGGAGGTGTGGCCACTCCTGACTCGTGCCCTCCCCCCTGTTGTGAGCTGCCAGCGCTTGATCCCTGGCGCCCTTCCTCTTCCCTGCTCTCTGGCGGTGACGCTGGTCCTGATTTCCAACTGCTCCCCTCTGAGTCCCCTCTGGCTCTATCTTCCTGGGGTGTCCCCCTAGGCTCCCCCCTTGCCCTGGCCACTGGTGCTCCTTTCTGTGAATCTTCTGATTCACTGGAAAGACTCGGAGATCTCGGGTCGTCGTCATCACTCATCTTTTCTTCTGCCTCCTCTCCCTCGCTCTCTGTTTCCTCCCTTGCCCTTGCCTCTGCTCCTGAACCCCTGACACACATAATCAAAGATTCTTCGTTCTATGTAGCTGGAACCCAAAAGAACCTATTTAGCTTTGTTTAGGCTTATTACAATTCGCTTTGCTATTTGTGAGTGAATGAAAACCGAAAGAACAATCCAAGTTTATTCGTCCTCTTTCTATTGAGATGGAACCAAAACACCTATGCTTGGTTTGGGCTGATAACAAAAATGTCACCTTGCGATTTCTGGGTCAATGTGCATTAACACCAAAGAACACGAAATAAGCAAAATCCAAGATTCTTCTTTCTGTGTTGCTGCAACCCAAAACAACCTGTTTGGCTTTGTTTAGGCTTATTACACTTTTCTTTGCTATTTGTGGGGGACTGAACACCGAAAGAAGAATGCAAGCTTATTCGTCCTCTTTCTATTGAGATGGAACCAAAACACCTATGCTTGGTTTGCGCTGATAATAAACATGTCACTCTGCGATTTTTGGGTGAATGTGCATTCTAACCCCAAAAACACCACTATGAAATAAGCCCAATCAGAGCTTTATCAGCTTCTTTTCATGTAGTTGGAAGCCAAAACACCTTTTTGCTTTGGTTGGGGGTGATTCTGGTGCACACCCAAAAAACACCACGCGAATAGAAATAAGCACAATCAAAGCTTATTCGTCTTCTTTCTAGGCATATGGAAGTGGAAAGACGGTTGTCAGCGCTGCCTCAGGTCCTAGCTCACAGAGGACCAACGCCAGTTGCTCTTTATAAACAAAAGTCTTTATTGTGGTTCATTGTTGGTTTGACATCCGTGGCGCGCAGCGCTACGTCTGAGTCCTTAGACCGGCGAAGCTCCGTCTGACTCCTCCCCTCCCCTACACCAGTTCAAGACCCGAGCTTTGCTCCACCTCTTCCTCTCCTCCTTCTGCTCCTTTCTCCTCCGGGTCCTCCTGTCCTCTGGGGTTACCTCCTTCCTACTTTCTTCGGAGGCGGATTCTTCTGACTCCTCCCCACCCTTCCGGCGGGCTTTAGGACCTGGCTCCCAATCCGGGTTTTCTGCTGGCCCGCGCGCCTCCACATTTGAACTTGGCGCGCACGCCCAGCCGCCTACTTTCCTCCTAACGGCTACACTGCTCCCCTCACTGCTTTCTCCTTCAGGGAGGCTGGCCGGACCTGCTCTTCCCTCCGCCCCCCCACTCTCTGACGGAGGCGTGGTCAGTCCAGCCTCACTCTCTCCTCCTGCAGGAGGCTCTTGTTTTAATCCTTGGGATTCTCCCCCCCCCGCTACGCTCTGGTGGGGAAGCTACCCCTGATTTCCAGCTGCCGCTTGGAGACTCCCCACTGGCCCCCCTTGCCCTGCCTCTGGGGGCCCCCTTCTGGGAATCCTCTGATTCGCTGGAGAGACTCATGGAATCTCTCTGATCACTGGCATACCCTCCTGAGCTCCCCTCAGATTGTTCCCCTTCGCTCTCCATCTCCTCCTTCCCCTGTGGCTCAGCCCCTGAGCCCATGACAACGGTGTTGTGTTATTTTGGTCTCATTACACACACTTTGCCATTTCTGGGTCACTGTGCATTAACACCAAAGAACACAAAAGAAGCAAAATCCAAGATTCTTCTTTCTATGTTGCTGCAACCCAAAACAACCTGTTTGGCTTTGTTTAGGCTTATTAAACTTTGCTTTGCTATTTGTGGGGGACTGAACACCGAAAGAACAATGCAAGCTTATTCGTCCTCTTTCTATTGAGATGGAACCAAAACACCTAGGCTTGGTTAGGGCTGATAACAAACATGTCACTCTGCGATTTTTGGGTGAATGTGCATTCTAACCCCAAAAACACCTATTTGAAATAAGCCCAATCAGAGCTTTATCATCTTCTTTTTATGTAGTTGGAAGCCAAAACACCTTTTTGCTTTGGTTGGGGGTGATTCTGGTGCACACCCAAAAAACACCACGCGAATTGAAATAAGCACAATCAAAGCTTATTTGTCTTATTTCTACGCGCATGGAAGCGAAAAGACAGTATTGTGTTATTTTGGTCTCATTACACACACTTTGCGATTTCTAGGTCAATGTGCATTAACACCAAGGAACACGACGAATTAAGCGTAATCCAAGATGCTTCTTTCTATGTTGCTGCAACCCAAAACAACCTGTTTGGCTTTGTTTAGGCTTATTACACTTTGCTTTGCTATTTGCAGGGGACTGAACACCGAAAGAACAATGCAAGCTTATTCGTCCTCTTTCTATTGAGATGGAACCAAAGCACCTATGCTTGGTTTGCGCTGATAATAAACATGTCACTCTGCGATTTTTGGGTGAATGTGCATTCTAACCCCCAAAACACCAATTTGAAATAAGCCCAATCAGAGCTTTATCATCTTCTTTTTATGTAGATGGAACCCAAAAGACCTTTTTGCTTTGGTTGGTGGTGATTCTTTTGCACACCCATAAAACCCCATGCGAATTGAAATAAGCACAATCAAAGCTTATTCGTCTTCTTTCTACGCATATGGAAGAGAAAAGACAATGTGGTGTTATTTTGTCTCATTACACACACTTTGAGATTTCTGGGTCAATGTGCATTAACACCAAAGAACACGACTTGAAATAAGCTATTACAATTCGCTTTGCTATTTGTGAGTGAATGAAAACCGAAAGAACAATCCAAGCTTATTCGTCCTCTTTCTATTGAGATGGAACCAAAACACCTATGCTTGGTTTGGGCTGATAAGAAACATGTCACTGCGACTTTTGTGTGAATGTGCATTCTAACCCCCAAAACACCAATTTGAAATAAGCCCAATCAGAGCTTTATCATCTTCTTTTTATGTAGTTGGAAGCCAAAACACCTTTTTGCTTTGGTTGGGGGTGATTCTGGTGCACACCCAAAAAACACCATGCGAATAGAAATAAGCACAATCAAAGCTTATTCGTCTTCTTTCTAAGCATATGGAAGCGGAAAGACGGTGTTGTGTTATTTTGGTCTCATTACACACACTTTGCCATTTCTGGGTCAATGTGCATTAACACCAAAGAACACAAAATAAGCAAATTCCAAGATTCTTCTTTCTATGTTGCTGCAACCCAAAACAACCTGTTTGGCTTTGTTTAGGCTTATTACACTTTGCTTTGCTATTTGTGGGGGAATGAACACCGAAAGAACAATGCAAGCTTATTCGTCCTCTTTCTATTGAGATGGAACCAAAACACCTATGCTTGGTTTGGGCTGATAACAAACATGTCACTCTGCGATTTTTGGGTGAAGGTGCATTTTAACCCCCAAAACACCTATTTGAAATAAGCCCAATCACAGCTTTATCATCTTTTTATGTAGTTGGAAGCCAAAACACCTTTTTGCTTTGGTTGGGGGTGATTCTGGTGCACACCGAAAAAACACCACGCGACATGAAATAAGCACAATCAAAGCTTATTTGTCTTATTTCTACGCGCATGGAAGCGAAAAGACAGTATTGTGTTATTTTGGTCTCATTACACACACTTTGCGATTTCTGGGTCAATGTGCTTTAACACCAAAGAACAAGACTTGGAATACACGAAATCAAAGATTTTTCGTTCTATGTAGCTGGAACCCAAAAGATCCTATTGGCTTTGTTTAGGCTTATTACAATTCGCTTTGCTATTTGTGAGTGAATGAACGCCGAAAGAACAATCCAAGCTTATTCGTCCTCTTTCTATTGACATGGAACAAACACACCTATGCTTGGTTTGGGCTGATAACAAACTTTTCACTCTGCGATTTTTGGGTGAAGGTGCATTCTAAACCCAAAAACACCAATTTGAAATAAGCCCAATCAGAGCTTTATCATCTTCTTTTTATGTAGATGGAACCCAAAAGACCTTTTTGCTTTGGTTGGTGGTGATTCGGGTGCACACCCTAAAAACACCATGCGAATTGAAATAAGCCCAATCAAAGTTGTTTCATCTTCTTTCTACGCATATGGAAGCGAAAACACAGTGTTGTGTTATTTTGGTCTGCATACACACACTTTGCGATTTCTGGGTCAATGTGCATTAACACCAAAGAACATGAAATAAGCGAAATCCAAGATTCTTCTTTCTATGCAGCTGGAAATCAAAACAACCTGTTTGGCTTTGTTTAGGCTTATTGCAGTTGGCGTTGCTATTTGTGGGTGAATAAACACCGAAAGAACAATCCAAGCTTATTTGTCCTCTTTCTATAGAGATTGAACCAAAACACCCATGCTTGGTTTGGGCTGATAACAAACATGTCACTTTCCGATTTTTGAGTGAATGTGCATTCTAACCCCAAAAACACCAATTTGAAATTAGCCCAATCAGAGCTATATCATCTTCTTTTTATGTAGATGGAACCCAAAAGACCTTTTTGCTCTGGTTGGTGGTGATTCTGGTGCACACCCTAAAAACACCATTCAAATTGAAATAAGCCCAATCAAAGTTGATTTGTCTTCTTTCTACGCATATGGAAGCGAAAATACAGTGTTGTGTTATTTTGGTCTGCATACACACCCTTTGCGATTTCTGGGTCAATGTGCATTAACACCAAAGAACACGAAATAAGCGAAATCCAAGATTCTTCTTTCTATGTAGCTGGAACCCAAAATAACCTGTTTGGCTTTGTTTAGGGTTAGGGTTAATAACAACAGATGATAACAACAGATGATGCAAGGAAGGAACTGTAGCCCAAGATAAGGCTACTTTAGCTACTTTAAATGAGTTACAGGGCCTCATGAGCTCCTGCTGCTTCATCTTTGGCAATCACTCATAGCCATGAACATGGTCTTAACAGTGAGTTGGTAATTCTGGATCCACACGTCCTTCCACAGTGGGGACAGGTTTCCAGGCGGGAGTTGGTCACAGTGAGGGTTTGCCAAACATGATTTCCTTTTAGCACATTTCTCCCTTTCTTCCTAAGTTTATAATACATCTTTTTATATTTGCCTTTAAACCTCTTTTGTTGAAAGTGCATTACACTTTCCATTTTTAAGTTTGGAATAGAATAGTTGCTTTGGAAGACTAATGAGGCATCTGAACAACATGACCATTCCAACAAATTTGATGTTGAAGAATCATTACTGCTTCCAGTACACTGTCTTCCCAAGTGATGTGTAACATTTTTCGGAGACACCATATCCATGTTTCACAAGCATACAATAGCTTTGTAAACAAGCATTTTGATTTCCCTGCAAATGTCCCGATCCTCTGCACTTCAGTTGGGAGAAAGCTGCACTCGCAGAGCTCAGGTGATGCTGGATTTTGGTATCAATGTGGAAAGATAACTGCCCAGGTAGGAAAAGTGATACACACTTTCCAACATTTGTGGTGCTGCAGAGGGGTTGTTTTGTGCTGGTTGTTTTGTGCTTTTTGGTGCAAGCACTTTGGTTTTGCGGATGTTGAGCAATAGGCCAAGCTATTCGTAAACTTCTGCAAAGGTAACGAGGATGGTTTGGAGGTCATCCTCTGAGTATGCACACACTATGTTGTCATCAGCATACTAAAGCTCTATGACGGAAGTTATGGTAACCTTACCCTTTGCTTTCAACTTACTCAAAGAGCTTTCCATCTTTTGACACGTTATTTCTACTCCGTAGGGGAGTTTTCATGGTGTCAGGGGTTCAGGGACAGAGGCACAGGGTAGGCAGGAGATGGAGAGCGATGGGGATGAGTCCCAGGACAGCGAGGAAGAGGATGACAATGACTCAAGAGATTCCATGAGTCTTTCCAGCGAATCAGAGGATTCCCAGAAGGGGGCGCCGGTGGTCAAGGCCAGGGGAGCCCCAGGGGGGACGTGTCAGGAGCAGGGGGCCAGCGGGGGATCCCAAAGTGGCAGCTGGGCGTCAGGACCAGCCTCCCCGCCAGAGTGCAGCGAAGGGGGTGGAGGTTTCAGTGTATCAGGGGAAGCAGCTCCGGCAGCAGAGAAGGGAGGGAGGTCGGAGCAAGCCACCCTCCCGGAAGGGGAGGGGAGTAGTGAAGGGAGTAGTGTAGCTGTTAAAAGGAAGGTTAGAGGTTGGGCGCGCGCGCCAAGTTCAAATGTAGAGGCGCGCGGAAGTACAGGGAGCCCGGAGGAGGGGCCAGGTCCCAAAGCCCGCAGGAGGGGGCAAGAGCAGTCTGGGGATTCCGCGTCAGAGGAATCCAGGAGGGGCGAAACCCCAGCGGGCAGGAAGACCCTGCGGAAAAGGAAAGAGAGAAAGAGGTGGAGCAGCGCAAGCCTCTTAAACTGGTGCAGGGGAGGGACTGACTCAGAGGGGACTTCAGCGGTCTAAGCGTAACAGACGTAGGGCTGCGCGCCTCGGATGTGAAGCAAACAATGAACTGCAATAAACACTTTTGTATATAAGAAGAGATAGGCGTTGGTCTTTTGTGAGCTGAGACTTGAGGCAGCCCTGACAGTAAGTCCCCTCTCACAGAAACCGCAAAATTTTTTTTTGCAAAGCTCACGAAGTTTGGCAGACATGACTACTGAGGAGCAGATAACGACCCTGCAAAACGCAGTCGCTGAACTCTCCGTTGCAGTACGGGTCTCTCAGAAGACAGTTGCCGAAGCAGAAGCGCGATGCCGGGATCTGCAAGCCAGGTGGGATCAGGCGTGCAAAGAGGGGTTCCCGGGGTCCAGATCAGAGGGAATCGGACTCGGACGGAGGGGGGGCAATTTAGTAGCCCACTTCGATGGAAACCTGAAGCATTATCCCAGTTTCAGAGCAGACGTCGTATACGCGCTGCATTTGCTTCGGAAAGACTTCAAAGATGAGGAGGAGAAGGTAGGTGTCAGGGCTTTATTGTGTCCCATTTGCATGGGGAAGCTAGAGCCTGGTTACGCAATTTGTGGCGCGAAGATGGTCCTGCCCGCAGGAACTCTGATGAATTTATCAAAGTCATGGACGCTTGCTTCCAATCTACAGTTGATGTTGATGTGGCGCGCCGGGAGATGCATGGATTGAGGCAGGGCAAGGCTACAGTGCGTCAGTACCATTCTCGCTTTTTTGCTTTGCTGAATGTGCTGGGCTGGGAAAAGGACTCATTGGCAGTGAGAGACTTGTTCTGGGAGGGGCTTCATGGCTCCGTAAAAGATGAGTTGGCCAGGGGGGACAGACCTCAAACCCTAGCAGACGTCGTGCAGAGGGCACTCACGATAGGAGTGTGCCATGAAGAACGCCCTTGGCACAGTGAGGAGGGGCGCCAAGTCCGCGCACCAGCTAGAACGCCTCCTTTTATTCCCAGCGACCTGGGACGTACGCATCCCTCGCCTAGGCTGAGGGAGGGGGAGGAACCAATGGAACTGGGTGGTGCAAAGGCTCAGACAGCTGCCGGAGCCTCAGCGTCCGGAGCAGTCAAGGCGAAGCCTCCTAGAGGGACCAGGAAGTGTTACGTCTGTGACAGTGCGCAGCACATGGCCAAAGAGTGTCCCCAGAGGCTCCAGAAGCACACTGCAGCCTTAGCAACAGTAACAGGGGAAGCGTTCCAAGGAGAACAGTTTCAGGGAAACGACAATGCCTGGCTGGAAGCAGAGATGCTGGGGCTCCGCCAGGCAAGTCAGTGAAGCAGTCCCCAGCGCTTTTGCAGCCTACAGACCCCTTACCACCCAAGCCAGTGGTGCAGCTCACTGCTACTCTCCAGCTACCTAATGGACTCACCCTGGAAGTCCCCATTACGATTGACTCAGGGAGCAACGCAGACTTCGTGGGGATGCAGTTCATCAAGCAGCATCGCATAGCGCTACTACCAGCCACGCTGCCTCTGAACGTCGTCACGGTAGATGGCAGGAAGTTGCTGGGTGGGCAAGTGCTACAATAGACGCCACCCATGCTGCTGAAAATTGGGAATCATCGCGAGGTCATCAGTTTCAATGTCACCCGACTGTCAGACACGCCTATAGTGTTAGGCATGAGTTGGCTGGATAGACACAGCCCATCATTAGCGTGGTACCAGCGGCAGCTCACCTTTGGCTCGTCCTACTGCGCACAACATTGCATCCAGACCGGCCAGGAGGAGGAGGGCCAGGAGGAAGGGCAACAGTTGCATCTAGGCATGGTGCAGGCAGTGCCCCACAAGTACAAGGGGTTTTTGGAGGTCTTCTGCGAAAAAGAAGCTGACCAATTACCACCCCACCGGCCCTACGACTGTGCAATTGACCTCTTACCAGGGGCGACGCTACCGACTGCGAAGCTGTATTCCATGTCTGAAGATGAGATGCAGGAACTCAGGGAGTTCATAGATCACAATCTGAAGCGGGGATTCATCCGAGAATCCAAGGCAGTGGGGGGCAGTCCTGTGTTTTGCGTGAAGAAGAAGGAAACGCCCCAAAAAAGGCTCATTGTGGACTATAGGGCCATAAACTCGATGACAAAGCCCAAGGCCTTCCCCATGCCCAAAATTGACGACCTGCTCGCGACGGTACGGAAGGGGAGGATCTTCACCAAGTTGGATTTACGCGGAGCATACAATCTAATACGCATGAGGGAAGGTGACGAGTGGAAGACGGCCATGTTCACACCGCTGGGCACCTATTAATACAGAGTTATGCCGTTTGGTCTCCAAAATGGCTCCCACTGTTTCCAAGCCTTCATGCACCACGTGCTAGCGGGACTCCTCTACAAGAAGTGCGTATGCTTCCTCGACGACATTCTGATCTTCTCAGAATCGCGGGAGACTCACGAGAGAGACGTAAAGGAGGTCCTGCAGAGGCTGCGGGAGCACAGACTCTACGCCAAACTGGAGAAGTGCCAGTTCGACGTGACGGAGGTGGATTTCCTGGGCTACCGGCTGTCCGACAAGGGACTAGCCATGGACAGCGCCAAGGTCCGCGCGGTGTTGGACTGGAATAGCCCGCGCAATCGGAAGGAGGGCCAGAGGTTCGTCGGCTTCGCCAACTTTTACCGCAAGTTCATCAGGGGTTTCGCGAAAGAGACGGCAGCTATCACGGACACCCTCAGTTCCAAGAAGAAAAAGTTCACATGGACGGACCAAGCGGAGCAGTCCTTCAGGAGACTTAAGAGCCTTTTCGCGTCCGAAGAACAGCTGCTACACGTGAATCCCGGCAGGCCCATGCGGGTTGAAACTGACGCATCTGACAGAGCAGTGGGGGCCGTCCTCTTGCAGGAAGATCCGCAAGGGAACTGGAGGCCCTGCGCTTTCTATTCCCGGAAGCTCAGCAAGTCGGAACAGAACTACACCATCTGGGACAGGGAGTTGTTGGCCATCCACGCGGCTTTCAAGGCGTGGCGGCACTTCCTCATCGGAGCCAAGCACACCGTGCAAGTCCGCACGAACCACAAGAACCTAGAGTATTGGCGCACGACGAAGCTCCAGAGCCAAAGGCACATGAGATGGGCGGAGTTCTTTGCGGATTTCGACTTCAGGATAGAGTATATCCCGGGAGACAACAACGTCATAGCGGATGCCCTCTCCAGGAAACCGCAGTATCTCGAGGAAGCGGCACCAGTGGCAGCCAGGCACATTTTCGCACCGCAGGCGTGGGCATGCGCTTCCGCCGCCGTGGACCTGGACGCGGTACGCCGCGCGCTACAGACGGATCCGTTCGCACAATCCAAGATGGAGGAGGTGCGCAGAGGGACAGCAAAGGACGACGAATTCCAGATACGCGACGGCCTGCTAACCCGCAAGGGTGCTCTCTACGTGCCGGGAGACGATCTCCGCGCGAAGGTTTTACAGCAGTTACACGACGCACCCAGCGCGGGTCACTTCGGCAAAGAAAAGACGGCGGACTTAGTAGCCAGGGACTTTTGGTGGCCCCAGATGCGAGGAGAGGTCGCGGATTACGTCGCCAGGTGTGACACGTGTCAGAGGTCCAAGCCAGTGCACAAGAAGCCAGCGGGATTGCTGGAACCGCTGGAGACGCCACTACAGCCGTGGGAAAGGGTGGCGCTGGACTTTGTTACTGATCTGCCCAGTTCGCGAGGCAAGACGGCGGTGCTTGTGGTTGTAGACCTGTTCACCAAGATGGCGCACTTCATTCCTTGCGCGAAGGTGGCAACAGCGGAACAGACCGCCAAGCTGTTCATAGACCACGTGTTCCGGGTGCACGGCTTACCCCGGTCCATCCTGTCCGACCGGGGTCGCCAATTCATTTCCAGTTTCTGGCAGAAGCTCCTGGGCATCCTGAATGTCAAGATCAACTTAGCGTCGGCGATACACCCGCAAACCAACGGCCAAGCGGAGAGGGTCAACGCCATCATGCAGCAGTACCTGCGATGTTACGCCAATCAAAAGCCTGCAACTTGGGTGGACTACTTACCGATGGCCGAGTTTGCCTACAACAACACGAAGCACGCGTCAACGGGGGTGACACCGTTCTTCGCCAACAATGGGCGACATCCCAGAACCTTCCCGGCGTTGGAGACAACGACGCAGGGGGAGTCGCAGGGAGCTGAGCATTTAGCAGCAGAATTGCAGGAGGTCCACGAGGAGCTACGACGGCACTTGGAACTAGCTAAACACGCCTACAAAGTGCAGGCAGACAGGCACAGGAGGGCAGGAGAAGACATCCAGGTGGGGGACTGGGTATGGTTAGCAGCCCAGGCGGTGCCGGCCAAGTCGTTAGCTAAGAAGAAGCTAGGACACAAACAGTTAGGGCCATACCAAGTTGAGGGCAGGATCAATCCCGTAGCTTTTTGGTAGACCCTCCCGGAATGTTCCAGAATGCACCCGGTCTTTCATAGGTCGGTGCTTACACCCTACAAGGCCCCACACAGATTTCAGGAGCCAGGGACGGCACCAGACCCACGTAGAAAGTCACAAGGGGGGGGAAGTCACCGAAGACCCCGCCACTCAACGAGGTCACGGAAATTCTGGACTCGAGATGGGGGGAGGAGGGAGTAGAATACCTCCTCGCCAGGGAAGGTACCCCGGCCAGCGCCAACAGTTGGGTGCCAGATTATGCTCTGGAGGAACCTCTTCTTAAAGACGAGATCCATGCACTCTTCCCACACAGGCCCATGCCAGCGGAGTATTTTGACGACTGGCTTTTTACGCCCACACTTTCAGGCAGCACCTTCCGGGGGTTCTCCTCCGCAGAGGAGACCACGCCAGAATCGAGCCCTCCAAGGGGATCGTGCTCGGGGGTGGACACGGACCGCTCTTACTGGTGGGACAATCAATCAGAAGAGGAGTGGCGCAGGGGGTGGCTAAGGGGGCCTCGGCAAGCAGCATCGCCTGAAGTAACAGGGGGAGGGGAGGACTTGGATGTGTTGGGGGAGGACCCCGGTTTCGAGCACTCATACACTGAACTGGAAGCAGAGGAGATCGACGTTGACGAACTGTATCCAGCATCTACCCCCGCTACAACGGAGCTCCCGGAACCTGCGCCCGAGCAGCGGGAGGGGGAAGGGGGGGCTTCGAGGGGGGGATGGATGTCAGGGGTTCAGGGACAGAGGCACAGGGTAGGCAGGAGATGGAGAGCGATGGGGATGAGTCCCAGAACAGCGAGGAAGAGGATGACAATGACTCTAGAGATTCCATGAGTCTTTCCAGCGAATCAGAGGATTCCCAGAAGGGGGCGCCGGTGGTCAAGGCCAGGGGAGCCCCAGGGGGGAAGTGTCAGGATCAGGGGGCCAGCGGGGGATCCCAAAGTGGCAGCTGGGCGTCAGGACCAGCCTCCCCGCCAGAGTGCAGCGAAGGGGGTGGAGGTTTCAGTGTATCAGGGGAAGCGGCTCCGGCAGCAGAGAAGGGAGGGAGGTCGGAGCAAGCCACCCTCCCGGAAGGGGAGGGGAGTAGTGAAGGGAGTAGTGTAGCTGTTAAAAGGAAGGTTAGAGGTTGGGCGCGCGCGCCAAGTTCAAATGTAGAGGCGCGCGGAAGTACAGGGAGCCCGGAGGAGGGGCCAGGTCCCAAAGCCCGCAGGAGGGGGCAAGAGCAGTCTGGGGATTCCGCGTCAGAGGAATCCAGGAGGGGCGAAACCCCAGCGGGCAGGAAGACCCTGCGGAAAAGGAAAGAGAGAAAGAGGTGGAGCAGCGCAAGCCTCTTAAACTGGTGCAGGGGAGGGACTGACTCAGAGGGGACTTCAGCGGTCTAAGCGTAACAGACGTAGGGCTGCGCGCCTCGGATGTGAAGCAAACAATGAACTGCAATAAACACTTTTGTATATAAGAAGAGATAGGCATTGGTCTTTTGTGAGCTGAGACTTGAGGCAGCCCTGACACATGGCAATGAAAATAATAGAAGTGGCAATTTTCATGGCAATGAAAATAATAGAACACAACCCTTGTTAACACCTGAGGCCACTGTGAATGGTTCGCTTTGAGAGCCATTGTTATCTGTGATTGTTGCCGTCATATTATCACAGAGGAGCCAAAGGATGTTCACAAATTTATATGGGCAGCCAATTTTCAGAAGGACAACCTACAAGGCATTACAATGTACAGTGTCAAAGGCCTTAGTCAGGTCAATAAACAACATGTAGGGGAAGTCCCCCCCCCCCTTAGTGGCACAGTTTCTATCTTTTTGCTAGATCTGAAAGGCCTTCCTTTCAATCTCACTGTCATTCTTATGAAACCAGTCCTTGATTTGGTACCCAACAGGCTACAATAATAGATGTTTTTAGCATTGTCCAGTGTTCCTCGATGTTATCAAGGAACTCCAAAAGCAGATGGTCCTTAAGAGTCGTTTGGAAGCAATCCCGTTTAATAGGATCTTGAAGAGCTTGAGTGTTCATTTTGCACCTTGGTTTCCTTCCCTGAAGACTTTGTTGAGGTATAATCTTGATAGCCATCATGAAATGTATTAATCTGTGATCTGTCCTGCGGTTGTCAGCACTTGTCATAGATGAGCACATCACGGTAATCTTCAGCTCAGACAATTACATAGTCAAAGAGGTGCCAGTGGTTCGACCGAGGGTGCTTGTTATAGGTAATAATAAGGTTGTGCGCTGCACATATAGTCAAAAGTAAGATTCCGTATTGGTTGCTGTTGCCAATTCCTTCTTTCCCAATTTTCCCAGGTCACAGATCGAAATGCATCACAACTCTTGCATTAAAATCACCCAGGAGTATTTTTTTATCCTCCTTAGGCATCTCCTTAGGTGTTTGGGGTGAGGGGTCAGAGTCTAGGGTAGGGATTTAGGGTTAGGATTTAGGATTTAGGGGCTAGGACCCCTAAATTGACCCCATTTAAAAATGACCCCAAACCCAACCCCTAGACCTAACCCCTAACCCCTTAACCCTCGCCCTAGCCCTAGCCCCAGCCCCTAAATCCTAAACCCTAAATCCCTACCCTAGACTCTGAGTCTCACCTCTAACCCCAAACAGTAAGGGTTAGGGTTTACGATTTAGGGTTGGGGTTAGGGTTCGGGGTTGGGTTCGGGTTCGGGCATTGGTAGGCAAACTGAGGCCTGGGGGCTGGATCTGACCCAATTGTCTTCTAAATCCGGCCCACAGATGGTCCAAGAATCAGCAGTTTTTACATGAGTAGAATGTGTTGTGGAATTCGTTCATTTTTTCCCTTCAAAATATAGCTGGCCCCCCACAAGGTCTAAGGGACAGCCCGATGCTGAAAAAGTTTGCTGACCCCTGGTTTAGGGTTAGGGTCAGGGATCTAGGGTTTGGATCAGGGTTTACAATTTAGGGTTTGGGGTTAGGGTTCGGTTTAGGGTTGGGGTTAGGTTAGGTTAGGTTAGGGCAGGGGTTGGCAAGCTTCACCTGCCATGGGCCGGATCACTTCCACAGAGATCATCTGTGGGCTGGACTGGCGCAGCGCGATGTCGGAAATGGTGTCTGCGCATGTCCATAGCGCTGGAAATCGCTTCTGCGCATGCCCAAACGCCGAAAATAGTGTCTGGACAATCACAGACCTGATTTCTGGTATCTGCGTGTACGCAGACACCGTTTCCAGTGCCACTTGGTAAGTCCCTGCGCTGTGGTGTGCTGCTTTAGCGCAGTGCACAGGGGACTTGCCGAGCAGGCGGCTTGGTTTGCGGGCAGCTCGTGGGTCGGTAAAACCGCATCTGGCCCATGGGCCGCACGTTGCCAACCCCTAGGGTTTAAGGGTTTAATGTTTGCGGTTAGGGTTAGGATTTAGAGTTTAGAGTTAGGGGTCAGAGTCTAGGGTAGGGATTTAGGGTTAGATTTAGGATTTAGGGGCTAGGACCCCTAAATTGACCCCATTTAAAAATGACCCCAAACCCAACCCCTAGACCTAACCCCTAACCCCTTAACCCTCGCCCTAGCCCTAGCCCCAGCCCCTAAATCCTAAACCCTAAATCCCTACCCTAGACTCTGAGTCTCACCTCTAACCCCAAACAGTAAGGGTTAGGGTTTACGATTTAGGGTTGGGGTTAGGGTTCGGGGTTGGGTTCGGGTTCGGGCATTGGTAGGCAAACTGAGGCCTGGGGGCTGGATCTGACCCAATTGTCTTCTAAATCCGGCCCACAGATGGTCCAAGAATCAGCAGTTTTTACATGAGTAGAATGTGTTGTGGAATTCGTTCATTTTTTCCCTTCAAAATATAGCTGGCCCCCCACAAGGTCTAAGGGACAGCCCGATGCTGAAAAAGTTTGCTGACCCCTGGTTTAGGGTTAGGGTCAGGGATCTAGGGTTTGGATCAGGGTTTACAATTTAGGGTTTGGGGTTAGGGTTCGGTTTAGGGTTGGGGTTAGGTTAGGTTAGGTTAGGGCAGGGGTTGGCAAGCTTCACCTGCCATGGGCCGGATCACTTCCACAGAGATCATCTGTGGGCTGGACTGGCGCAGCGCGATGTCGGAAATGGTGTCTGCGCATGTCCATAGCGCTGGAAATCGCTTCTGCGCATGCCCAAACGCCGAAAATAGTGTCTGGACAATCACAGACCTGATTTCTGGTATCTGCGTGTACGCAGACACCGTTTCCAGTGCCACTTGGTAAGTCCCTGCGCTGTGGTGTGCTGCTTTAGCGCAGTGCACAGGGGACTTGCCGAGCAGGCGGCTTGGTTTGCGGGCAGCTCGTGGGTCGGTAAAACCGCATCTGGCCCATGGGCCGCACGTTGCCAACCCCTAGGGTTTAAGGGTTTAATGTTTGCGGTTAGGGTTAGGATTTAGAGTTTAGAGTTAGGGGTCAGAGTCTAGGATAGGGGTGTAGGGTTAGGATTTAGGATTTAATGTTTGGGTTTCGGTTAGGGCTAGGGTTAAGGGGTAGGGGTTGCGGGTTAGGGTTAGGTTAGGGTTAGGCTCAGGGTCTAGGGTACAGGTTTAGGGTTAGGAGTTAGGGCTCGGTTTAGGGCTAGGGTTAGAGTTGGGGTTGGGGTTGGGTTAGGGTTTAGGGTTGGGGTTTACAAGTGGTTAGAGCGTGTGGCTGGGAAGCATTACCTAGTGGTTACAGCGAGGGACTGGGAAGCTTTGCCTAATTGTTAGAGTGACTTAATGGGAAGCATTGTCCAGTGGTTAGAGCAAGTAGCTATGCTTAAGAGTGAGTGGCTGGGAAGCAAGCAGCACTTCCTCTGCTCCCAGTGTCCTTCGTGGCATAATTGGATACCTAAATATCCCTTAAAGTGCCATTTAAGAGTGCAACATCTAGCAATTAAATTCAATCACCTTTGAGCACAAGGTTGTGACGTTGTTCTGTGTAAGGGACACCTGCATATTTCTGCCTTTCAGCGGGTTGGACTGGATGACCCTTCGGGTCCCTTTCAGCTATATTATACGATTCTTTGGAAAGTGCTTCAGAAAGAATAAACGGTGGGGGGCATTCTTTTAAGTTAGCTCACATGGCGAGGTGGTCCCTCTGAAACTTTATTATTTCTTGCATGGCAATTTGAGCTTGACATATGCTATGCCTGTTTTTACACGGGGCTCCTCTTTCTGTTCTTGTGGATGGGGGGGAAATCGGTCCCACTGATATTTCTTAGATTTGTATGGGCACTGCTGAATTCCTGCTCCGAAAAGGTGAAGGAGAAGGAGGGAGGGAGAAGAGGAGGTGGAGAAAAAGTCAGCAGCCGGAGCTCAGGAGGCGCCCTCTGCAGCCATTTTAGGAGAGGCACGGAGGATGGAAGAAGAATGACAAAAAAGGGCGGAAACAGAATAGCCAGGATGGGGGGGACTGCATGTGGAGAGGCTGCGGGTGCCATTTTTGAAGAGGGAAATGGCTGCCCGGAAGTGGAAAAGGGCGGATAATGTTACCGTAGCCATTTTGGATGAGGGAATTAATATCCGGAAGCCCCTCCATTTATGGCGGTTGTTGCCAGCGGCGCCATTTTGTGTCAGGGAAATAGATGCCGGAAGCGCCTCCATTTTGAAAGATGGGGGGAGAGGGACGTCGGCGGCAATAGGCGGAACTTCTCACGAATCTGGGCAAATCGCTGGGCGGATTAGCTAACCCTTTCCTCTCCGAGGTAGGATCCTCTCCGTGTTTGCCACCAGCCGGAGCTCGCGGTCCACGGGTAGCCGCTGGCCCCGGAGGGCGAGTCCTCTTTGCCCCTTTGCCTGCTTCGTTGAGAGGGGGAAATGTGTGGCCTGCATGCGCGGCCGGGGAACCCTTGGTCAAAATTCATTTTAAAGGCTGGGGGGGGGGGGCAGAACCGAATTAAGGGCGACGCAGGGTGTTGTCTTTTATTGTTATTTACTATAGTGGATTTATCTGGCGGTTCACAGGATAAAAAGACGGGGTAGAAATATCTGTAAATAGTTTTTAAAAACACCAATAACCTTCCCTCCCAGAAGCGTTTAAAGGCTGTAAAGCCCTTTAAAAATGCCTAAAAAGAACATTTGGGGCTTAGTCTCGTCTCCCCTAACCCTTAACAGTAGAGGTTTTTTTATTTATTCTATTTTGGGGAGAAACACCCCCGGCCCTGTCTCCTTTCCCCATTTCTCAGCAACTCCCAAGTAATTGGCTTGAGATCTCTATTGCATTTAACCCTTAGACAGCTTTTGTGAGCCTAATCAAGCAATGTGCTGAAAATTTAATTTGCTCAGACGAACCATTGCTTCCATCAGTGGTTTTGGAACCAGGTAATTCCTCCAGATTTATCCACACTAGCCAAGTAAAGTGAAAACACATACCTTGAATTGAATGCCACAAGAATAAATGGGGATCAGCCCCTGCTATAGTGGGCAGCCCCAAAAGCCATTTGTGTTGTTAAGATTTTCAAAAGCAGAAATAATATTTACAAAACAGCAACTTCAGACCAGTTTTGGACACTTGCAGCACTTTGCAATGTTAAGAGGTGCTCTAAAGAAAAGCACTTTCTACATTCATGAGCCTCATTTCCCCCCCCTCCCCTTTTGCTGGAGGTATAAATGTTGTTAGCAATGTGCAATCACCCTGAAGGCTTCAGGTCTGCTCCTGACTGTTGAAATGCTCCTGGGAAGACTGTAAGTCAGTCAGTAAACTCTGCTTCCAGTCAGTAAACTGATTGCAAGGTGTCCTTCATGGCATAACTTGCAGCTGCAGGAGAAGGTGTGGATCCTATACCTAAATATCCCTGAAAGTGTCATTTAAAAGTGCAACATCTAGCAATTAAATTCAATCACCTTTGAGCAGAAGGTTGTGACACCTGCATATTCCTGGGTTGCAGCGAGCTGGACTTGATGACCATCACAGGATTCTTTGGAAAATGCTTCAGAAATAATAGAAATAGCATTCATTTAAGTTAGTCGTATGATGGCACAGTAGTCTCACTTCCCTGTAAACTGTATTTTTTGCCCCATAGGGCGCACCTAGTTTTTTTTGGGGGGGGAAATAAAGGGGGGGAAATTATTTTTTCCCCCAGGCTGCGCTCCCCGGCTTTCGGGCTGCAGGTTGCTTGTCCGCAAGCCTTGGGAGCCTGGCAGGAAGTCGCGCCGGTCTCCCCAGGCTTGCGGATATCTGCCCGAAGCCTGGAGAGCAAGAGAGCTACCCCTCTCGCTCTCCAGGCTTCAGCGAAAGCCTGCATTTGCCCCATAGGACGCACACACATTTCCCCTTCATTTTTGGAGGGGAAAAGGTGCGTCCTATAGGGCAAAAAATACGGTACTTTATTACTCCTTGCACTGCAATTTGAGCTTGATATATCCTATGCCTGTTTTTACATGGACCCCCTCTTTCAGTTTTTCTGAAAGAAACCTGTCCCACTGATATTTCTCAGGTCTGTATGGGCTCTGCTGAATTCCTGCTCCAAAAAAGTGGAAACACTATGACAAGCTTAAAAAAATGTTTTAGTATAACTGAAAAATACAGAAGCTTTTCTACTAGGGATAACGGACACAGGTATAGCAAGAGAAGATCAGAAAATATTCCTCTATGCCACAGGAGTGGCAAGGATCCTAATTGCTAAAAACTGGAAAAAAGAAGCTGTGCCAACAAAAACGGAATGGCAAGACAAACTGTTAGAGTATATTGAACTGGCTAGATTAACAGAGGCAATTAGAGATCACACTAGACAAAGAGTTTCAAAAAGCATGGGGGAAAAGCAGAGAATACTTCACAAAACAGTGCCCTAAAATACATATGAGCTTCCTTGCAGTGGGTTGGACTAGATGCCCCTTGATGCCCCTTTCATGTATCCCATGCTCCCTGTCTCTCTTCCTCTCCTTTTAATGACACTTCCCCCGGTTTTTTCCTAGCTGGGCCGCCTCCGGGAACCTAAGTGCTGGCACCTGCAATTTCGCCTGCTGGCATTGTTCTGACAAGATCCATTGTGGTAAGTTTTGGCGTCACCAAAGACCGCTGGGATTGCTCTGACAAGATCCATTGACACCAGTTTTGGCGTCACCAAAGGAATTAAGGAGATGTGCTTCAATTCCCCTCGCAGATAGTATTTAACCCATCACGGCATCTCTCAAAGCATAGGAACTGTAGTTTCCTATGGGGGGAGAGAATATTCTGCGCAACCTTTCCCAAGGGAACTCTGGGAGTTATAGCTCTGACAGGGTCTCTTTGGGAAACGGAACAAACTACAGTTACCACAATGTCCCCCCAAAGCACCCTGGGAACTGTTGCTTGCTCTGGGTGTTGAGGGTTGTGGCATCTGAACAGTAAACAATCTGTCCTTGCATTCCACAGTATACAACTCCTTGCCGTCCCAAGCCCATTTCTCTTCCTAGGGAACTCTGGGAACTGTAGCTCATGGGAGGAACAGCACTTGGTGCCCTGAACTCTGGGAACCAATGGGCTGGCACCGCCGAGTGTCGCCTTGGCCTGCGACTTTGAAGGCACCGCCTGCAGCTGGGAGGACGTCAGCATGGGCACTGACCAGGGTAAACTTGCTTCATTTGAAAGGCAGAGAAGCATTGCTAAGCAGTTAGAGCACCCCTTTGACCTGGTGCCCCCCAACCAGGCTGGTACATGAGCACCTCGGAGCAGCGAACCAAGCCACCTGACTCCGCTCCCTGACCATGAGTGACGCGGCCACAGCCTGTGAACTCCGCACCTGGTACAGTATGGCCGAGAAAGGTAAGCTTGGGGCACTGGTGGTCAGAAATCCAACAGGCGCAGAGCCATGTGCTTGGCCTTTTTCCCTGTGTGGAGGAAATGCCACGAGGCACAGTTGTCGTAATTCCATATTGATATCACATATTACATTTCTAAGCTGCAGGACATACCGTGGTGATATCATATAATTATTATTTATTGATTTCCAGACTACTGACCCGCCTGGTAGGGCCGGCATAATGAAATATCATTCTTATCATGAAATTTACTGATGCCCTGCTTCCCGTCCCCCTTTGGGATTCCTGGCAGCTGACCGATAAAAATGTTTATATATCTATGGTTCCCATCTGCAAGGGTCAGGCTAGATGACCCCTGGTTCCTCACCCTGCAGGACTCAACGGGAGCTTCCCAGTGGAGCTGAGCCTCGGAAGCCAGATTGTCCCCTGTGGCGAAGCCCTGCGTCACCCTCAGGTGCCCGGCGCCCCCTGCTGGCCTACACCGGAAGAATCCGCAGTGCTTTCCAGGTGGGTCTTGGGCTCCTCACCCTCCCCGGCCGCTCCTTATCTGGAGCATGTCAAGAGCGCAGGTGACCTTCTCGGTGATGAGTGTGGCACTGGACAACGTGTAGTTCAGGAACTGTCGCCCCCAAAGTAAAGCTTTATTTTCCGCCTCCCCAAAACCTGGCCAACCAGATAGATTGCTTGGAGGCAACCCATTAATCCTCCCAACATTTCCAGGTCCCTGGAGCTGCGCCCCAAGTGAGCCGTGCCTGCCAAGCGGCTGCGTGGCCCCTGCCCGCCCTGAGGACTGTGGCAACGGTGGAGATGAACGGGGTTGCGGTGAGCGGTCAAGGGGGCATCCAAGGCCAGGGGAACATTGGCACCACCAGAAGGGAGGGGGTTACCAGTGTCGCAGGAACCCCCCCCCCAATCATTCAGTTTGTACAAACTTCACACACACACACACACACACACACACACACACACACTACATATGCTACACTTCTGTTATAAATTCATAGAAAATCAACCATATATCGGATTTGCACTGTTCCACTTTTATTTTACTCCATGAAGGAAGGACTACAAAATGGGGAAGGTTTGATACAGGGCAGCCATAATCCCTTCAGCATACCAGCACATACACAGGAGCCCTGCCCAGTTTCTATGCCAACCCTGATGGTCCTAGACAGAAGACCACCAAGATCACAAAGAACTTGCATATGGGAGTGGATTTGGCACGGACTGGAACAAAGGACAATAATCAGCTCTTCCCTCTGGGGGCAGGAAACTGCAAACTCCCCTCTGTCACCTGGAAAGTACACATGGGAGGAAAGGGGGAACCAGCCAGGAGACAGGACACAACTCCTCCCTCAACCCCTCCTTTCTGTGATGTATGTTTCTGGGGGTGGTCTTGATCTACAAGGTGGCAATTTCAAAAGTCTTTATAAGGTCTTGCACACCATTTTTCTGGGTCCTTCCTCTCTCCTGCAAGTGAGGGGAGCACCCTGTTGCAACAGATCAATAAAGGCCAAGCCTACAGGCTGCTGTTTTGCTCCAAGTTATCCTGGTTGGTGTCTTTGTTTTTGTCCAAGGGAGCCCTCGAAATTTTCCGTTAACACCAGGAAACCTCCCAACCAGGCCAAAGCATTTGAGGAGGGTGCAGAGTATGCTGGCTGAAATGGGGCTTACCCTGGGGAAAATCCTGAGCGGAAGTTGCAAGTTGGTGGCCACCACTGCCTCTTGTGGCAGGAAGTTCCATAATGTGCGCTTTGTAAAGAAGTACTTCCTTTCTTTGATGTGTCCTGAATCTTCCAGCGTCCAGCTCTGTGAGTTCTACCGTTATGAGAGGGAGAAAAACTTTCCTCTATCCACTTTCTCCAGGCCAGGTCTCATTGGCCTGGAGAAATCACATCTTTGCACAATTTAATGCACAAACAGTCAAAGAACAAATAGGAAATAGGAACAAATAGGAAAACTCCCCTGCGTTTGCTAAATAACCACATCCCTCATTTGTGTTGCTGGGATAAATTTATTTAACACTCTGATAAACTCACCTGCCAAAACACAGGAGAATATCAACAATCCAGCACAGAAAATTTTACCCATGGTGTTTTGTTTTTCCAGAATCATCTAAAACAGAAGGGAGAGGTCACCCGTTAACCTGTAAGGGAGCAAATATTCCTTTGAGAAGTTTCTCCCGAAATGGAAGGCACATGAGACTCTGTAATTCTCTTCTTTGGGAGGTGGGTGTCGTGCAAAGTGGCCTTGGGGAGCTGGATGCGAAGGAGGCACGTCCCAGGCCTTTGAACTGCAACAAGAACAACCTGGGAGCATCTCTCACCTCCTCACTCTGGGAGCCTGCACCTCCTCACTCTCTCAATCGCTCCGCTCCCAGGCGAGAACAAAGACCAACCTCTCTTGTGGGGTTAATGTTACACATGGCGTTCCCATTATGTAGGGACTGGTGATTTGCTTCATCATTAGGGTCCAGACTGAGGTTCCCAGGGTGGCACGTGGACTCCATGGCACCCTCATAGCACTCACCAAGGCCCCCTCTTAAAAAAGTTTCCCCAAAATCTGTTACGTTTTTACAGTGCTACAAGACCATTTGTTTTGGCAGTTGAGGGATTATTTATTTATTTATTTATTTATTTATTTATATTGCCCTTTATTTTACATCACTGTAAATTATTAAATAATAAAAAATAGTGTTTGTTATTTAGATCAATCAATATAGCTCATTGGGCAGAGCACAAGACTCTTAATCTCAGGGCCATCCTTTGAGCCCCATGTTCCCAGGGTTCCCTGGCAAGAAGGGAACTCTACCCCTAACAAAATCCTAACCCTAACCCAGGGCCATGGGCCAGATCACTCCCACAGAAATCACATCTGTGCGTGTCTGCGGCTCTGGAAATTGCTTCTGCGCATACCCAGACGCTGAAAATCACTGGGACAGCTCAGTCTGTAGAGCAGGAGACTTTCCATCTCAAAGTCCTGGGTTTGAGGGGCAAAAAGATTCTTCCCTTGCAGAGGGTTGAACTACAAAAGGACCTTTGCTTTCCTGCTCTCTCCCAAACTGGGAAACTCCCAATGGAAAGTGCTCTGACCTTTCTCTTTTTCTTCATAGGGGTTTTCACACCGTACAGTATCTGCTCTCTGACCGGGCTTGGTTTAAAAGCCTCCAAGTATTCCTTGGATCGAGCAGTGCTAATATTTGCTCTGCTAATCTTTCCACCAAAGCTGGCCGGCTTCTGGATTAAACACTGGATTACGTTCTGTATTTAAAACAAATGTCAAATCAATAAAAAAATTTCAAGAGAAATGCTAAAAATATAATTGAGACGAGACAATTTAAGGAAAATTCACCAGAAAGTATTCCTCTTTGTTGCGGTTAGTGGCTGTGGACATGGCATAACATTACAGCACATGACTCCACCCCCGAAGAATCATGGGAACTGTAGTTTGAAAAAGTGTTTTCATTTTTAGATTCCACCACAGGAACACAGGTTCAACGGAGTTGCTGTCCATCTGAAGATCATAAGGCCTTTTGTGCCTATATCAATCCCTCGGGTGGTAAAATCAAAGAAGTACAAAATACTTTACAACTATATATATAAATATATATAAATTCCAACACACAGAGGAGCCTTTGCTGGAAGGCTGCGGGGCTATGCCTGGGAATCAAACTCACTGAACTAAGAACTTCTGAGAGAATGTGTATAGGATTGCACTATAAAGGCCTAAAATTTTGACCAAGATTCATGGGTTTGAGTCCCATGTTGCGCGAAAGATTCCTGCATGACCCTTGGGGTCCCTTCCAACTCTACAATTAGCGAAGTATACATCAATATAAAATAAAAATGTGCTTTTAATGAAAGGGCTTCTGCTGTGCTGTTTTTATTGCCATTATTAGTTTGGTTTTACAAGATATTTATATGTATACACACACAGTTTTAATTCTATCAGTGTTTAATTGCTTTTTAATTGTAGATCCCCCGCCCAGGTTTTAGCTTGTCTTCTTTTCATCCGTAAACTGTCTTGGGTTCCCATCAGGGAAAAAGGCAGGGTACAAATAAATGTATAATAATTATAATAATACCGGTAATTTCAAACTGGGCATTTTTTGTTTCCAATATACAATGCTGGCAAGAGAGAAAGGCCACCCATAACTTAGAGTGCAGAGGTGAAACAAGCATATGATCCCCCAATGAGGGGTGTCATAGAAATTTAATAAAATTAGTTTAATCAATGTAATAATAACATTGCCTTGACCTGCTTGGCTGAAAAATCTCGCATGGCTTCTGGAAAACCCAGTGGAGGCCGTAGTTGAACTGGGGGGGGGGGGCACATGCAAACACCTGGCCCATTGTCCCAGGCCTCCTTGCCACTGACATCCTTTCACCCATAATGCTGTGACCTCCAGGTGCTTGGGTCCCCTAGAAACACTGGTGAGGTGAGCTTTCATTTTCTTTTCCCACTGAGGATTGGAAAGAGTTGAAAGATTAGAAATATTTGAAAAAGATGGAGAAGAAGATCTGATAAGACCATTAAAACTAGCTGCCTCTGGTTGCTAACCGTTATTTTGGCAGATTATTATCAAACGGCCCTGGCTTCTTTTTTTGAAGTTTACAAAATAACAACAACAACAATTGTATACCCATAAATCTTACCCATAAATCTCAGGGCAGTTCACAGCATCAGATAAACAAAATAAAAAAACACAAAATACATAATAAAAACAAAGACAACCCAATAATTTATAGCCAGCCAAAGCTTGACTTTCTGATATCTGAAGATCAGTCTCCTATTAGAGGGACAGGAGCAGGCTTGGCAAAACTAGAAAGAAGTCTAAAGGAAATTCTCTGTGCCTCATCCTTGAATGATTTCGCTCTCTTGCCCATCATAAGGCAACCCTAGTGGGCAGCTCTTCCTCGGCTGACCCTTTGTCGGAAGGAGGGGGGTCCCTTGCTTCAGGGTCCTTGCTTGAGGCCGGGGGGCCTCTGTGGCCTTCCCTCCACTTCGACTGGAGACCCAGCTGCCCCCCCCCCCGGACAGGGAAAGCCGTGACAGCTGGACAGCCTCAAGGTCCGCATCTTGCCTCCGAAGACGCTTCGGCTGCCTCCAAAGACGCTTTGGACATTTAAGCCAGTGCAGAAGTTGGCAGCCAGGTTGCTAACCGGGGCAAGACAGATTCAGCATCTGACACAGATCCTACCTTGACAGCACCAGCTGCACCCAATTCCAAGGGCTACTTCTATTTATTTATTTTTTAATAATATTTATTCCAAATTTAAAATTACAAAAAAGAATAGAAAAGTCATACAAGATAAAATAAACATATAACAAAAAACAAATAGTAAAAAAGAAACTTAACAAAAAGTATAAAAATACATTACATTAAAATAAATCAAAAAGCAAATTAAACCTTTACCTAACCTTTTTTCCTTTTACTTATTTCCATGACCTCCTCGCACCTCCCCGCTTTGTATTCTAGTTTATATCATATTTCCAGCAGATCCTTCTAACCTTCTTTTCATTTACTTATTTTAACATTCAATAATATAATTAATCCTCCTCTTTCCCATCAATTTCTATACTTCATTTTTACTTAATTCATTATATCATATCTGCCAAAACGACCTAATATTCTTTTCCCAACCTCTTTCTAACATTCTTTTATGTTGCAATATTTTTGAAGATATGTGTCAAGGCTGCCTCAAGTCTCAGCTCACAAAAGACCAACGCCTATCTCCTCTTATATACAAAAGTGTTTATTGCAGTTCATTGTTTGCTCCACATCCGAGGCGCGCAGCCCTACGTCTGCTAGGCTTAGACCGCTGAAGTCCCCTCTGAATCCGTCCCTCCCCTGCACCAGTTTAAGAGGCTTGCGCTGCTCCACCTCTTTCTCTCTTTCCTTTTCCGCAGGGTCTTTCTGCCCGCTGGGGTTTCGCCCCTCCTGGATTCCTCTGACGCGGAATCAGACTGCTCTTGCCCCCTCCTGCGGGCTTTGGGACCTGGCCCCTCCTCCGGGCTCCCTGTACTTCCGCGCGCCTCTACATTTGAACTTGGCGCGCGCGCCCAACCTCTAACCTTCCTTTTAACAGCTACACTACTCCCTTCACTACTCCCCTCCCCTTCCGGGAGGGTGGCTTGCTCCGACCTCACTCCTTTCTCTGCTGCCGGAGCCGCTTCCCCTGATACACTGAAACCTCCACCCCCTTCGCTGCACTCTGGCGGGGTGGCTGGTCCTGACGCCCAGCTGCCACTTTGGGATCCCCCGCTGGCCCCCTGATCCTGACACTTCCCCCCTGGGGCTCCCCTGGCCTTGACCACCGGCGCCCCCTTCTGGGAATCCTCTGATTCGCTGGAAAGACTTATGGAATCTCTTGAGTCATTGTCATCCTCTTCCTCGCTGTCCTGGGATTCATCCCCATCGCTCTCCATCTCCTGCCTACCCTGTGCCTCTGTCCCTGAACCCCTGACATCCATCCCCCCCTCGAAGCCCCCCCTTCCCCCCTCCCGCTGCTCGGGCGCAGGTTCCGGGAGCTCCGTTGTAGCGGGGGTAGATGCTGGATACAGTTCGTCAACGTCGATCTCCTCTGCTTCCAGTTCAGTGTATGAGTGCTCGAAACCGGGGTCCTCCCCCAACACATCCAAACCCTTCCCTCCCCGTTACTTCAGGCGATGCTGCTTGCCAAGGCCCCCTTCGCCACCCCACTTCTGGTTGATCGTCCCACCAATAAGAGCGGTCCGTGTCCACCCCCGAGCACGATCCCCTTGGAGGGCTCGATTCCGGCGTGGTCTCCTCTGCGGAGGAGAACCCCCGGAAGGTGCTGCCTGAAAGTGTGGGCGTAAAAAGCCAGTCGTCAAAATACTCCGCTGGCATGGGCCTGTGTGGGAAGAGTGCATGGAACTCGTCTTTAAGAAGAGGTTCCTCCAGAGCATAATCTGGCACCCAACTGTTGGCGCTGGCCGGGGTACCTTCCCTGGCGAGGAGGTATTCCACTCCCTCCTCCCCCCATCTCGAGTCCAGAATTTCCGTGACCTCATTGAGTGTCGGGGTCCTCGGTGACTCCCCCCCCGGTGACTTTCTACGTGGGTCTGGTGCCGTCCCTGGCTCCTGAAATCTGTGTGGGGCCTTGTAGGGTGTAAGCACCGACCTATGAAAGACCGGGTGCATTCTGGAATCTTCTGGGAGGGTCAACCGAAAAGCTACGGGATTGATCCTGCCCTCAACTTGGTATGGCCCTAACTGTTTGTGTCCTAGCTTCTTCATAGCTAACGACTTGGCCGGCACCGCCTGGGCTGCTAACCATACCCAGTCCCCCACCTGGATGTCTTCTCCTGCCCTCCTGTGCCTGTCTGCCTGCACTTTGTAGGCGTGTTTAGCTAGTTCCAAGTGCCGTCGTAGCTCCTCGTGGACCTCCTGCAATTCTGCTGCTAAATGCTCAGCTCCCTGCGACTCCCCCTGCGTCGTTGTCTCCAACGCCGGGAAAGTCCTGGGATGTCGCCCATTGTTGGCGAAGAACGGTGTCACCCCCGTTGACGCGTGCTTCGTGTTGTTGTAGGCAAACTCGGCCATCGGTAAGTAGTCCACCCAAGTTGCAGGCTTTTGATTGGCGTAACATCGCAGGTACTGCTGCATGATGGCGTTGACCCTCTCCGCTTGGCCGTTGGTTTGCGGGTGTCTCGCCGACGCTAAGTTGATCTTGACATTCAGGATGCCCAGGAGCTTCTGCCAGAAACTGGAAATGAATTGGCGACCCCGGTCGGACAGGATGGACCGCGGTAAGCCGTGCACCCGGAACACGTGGTCTATGAACAGCTTGGCGGTCTGTTCCGCTGTTGCCACCTTCGCGCAAGGAATGAAGTGCGCCATCTTGGTGAACAGATCTACAACCACCAGCACCGCCGTCTTGCCCCGCGAATTGGGCAGATCAGTAACAAAGTCCAGCGCCACCCTTTCCCACGGCTGTAGTGGCGTCTCCAGCGGTTCCAGCAATCCCGCTGGCTTCTTGTGCACTGGCTTGGACCTCTGACAAGTGTCACACCTGGCGACGTAATCCGCGACCTCTCCCCGCATCTGGGGCCACCAAAAGTCTCTGGCTACTAAGTCCGCCGTCTTTTCTTTGCCGAAGTGACCCGCGCTGGGTGCGTCGTGTAACTGCTGTAAAACCTTCGCGCGGAGATCGTCTCCCGGCACGTAGAGAGCACCTTTGTGGGTCAGCAGGCCGTCGCGTATCTGGAATTCGCCGTCCTTTGCTGTCCCTCGTCGCACCTCCTCCATCTTGGATTGTGCGAACGGATCTGTCTGTAGCGCGCGTCGTACCGCGTCCAGGTCCACGGCGGAAGCGCACGCCCACGCTTGCGGTGCGAAAATGTGCCTGGCTGCCACTGGTGCCGCTTCCTCGAGATACTGCGGTTTCCTGGAGAGCGCATCCGCTATGACGTTGTTGTGTATACTCTATCCGGAAATCGAAATCCGCAAAGAACTCCGCCCATCTCATGTGCCTCTGGCTCTGGAGCTTCGCCGTGCGCCAATACTCTAGGTTCTTGTGGTCCGTACGGACCTGTACGGTGTGCTTGGCTCCGATGAGGAAGTGCCGCCACGCCTTGAAAGCCGCGTGGATGGCCAACAACTCCCTGTCCCAGATGGTGTAGTTCTGTTCCGACTTGCTGAGCTTCCGGGAATAGAAAGCGCAGGGCCTCCAGTTCCCTTGCGGATCTTCGTGCAAGAGGACGGCCCCCACTGCTCTGTCAGATGCGTCAGTCTCAACCCGCATGGGCCTGCCGGGATTCACGTGTAGCAGCTGGTCTTCGGACGCGAAGAGACTCTTAAGTCTCCTGAAGGACTGCTCCGCCTGGTCCGTCCAGGTGAACTTTTTCTTCTTGGAACTGAGGGTGTCCGTGATAGCTGCCGTCTCTTTCGCGAAACCCCTGATGAACTTGCGGTAAAAGTTGGCGAAGCCGACGAACCTCTGGACCTCCTTCCGATTGCGCGGGCTATTCCAGTCCAACACCGCGCGGACTTTGGCGCTGTCCATGGCTAGTCCCTTGTCGGACAGCCGGTAGCCCAGGAAATCCACCTCCGTCACGTCGAACTGGCACTTCTCCAGTTTGGCGTAGAGTCTGTGCTCCCGTAGCCTCTGCAGGACCTCCTTTACGTCTCTCTCGTGAGTCTCCTGCGATTCTGAGAAGATCAGAATGTCGTCGAGGAAGCATACGCACTTCTTGTAGAGGAGTCCCGCTAGCACGTGGTGCATGAATGCTTGGAAACAGTGGGAGCCATTTTGGAGACCAAACGGCATAACTCTGTATTCATAGGTGCCCAGCGGC
Source organism: Podarcis pityusensis (assembly GCF_964106645.2). NCBI lineage: Eukaryota > Metazoa > Chordata > Lepidosauria > Squamata > Lacertidae > Podarcis > Podarcis pityusensis. The sequence goes on along the minus strand of NC_138032.1, from coordinate 100,545,172 downwards.
GTTGTCAGAGCTGCTTCCAGATCCTAGCTCACAGAGGATCACGCTAGCCAGCGATCATTAAATAAAAGTCTTTATTGAGTTACAGTTTCCATTCTCAATCTGCTGCGTGCAACTCTACGTCTCATGGTTAGATCGGCGAAGCTCCGTCTGAGTCTCCGCCCCTTGTACACCAACTTAATATCCTAGCCCTGCTCCACCTTTTCCGCCTGACTGTTCTTCTCTGGGTCCCTCTGCCCCCCGGGGTCTCTTCCTTCCGGGATTCTTCTGACGCCGACCCCCCGGACCCTCCTGTCTCCTTGCGCCGGGCTTTAGGACCTGGCTCCCTTTCCGGGCTGCCTACTGCGCCACCTTCCTGTGCATTTGAACTTGGCGCGCGCGCCAAACCTTCCACCTTCCGTCTGACCGTTTCTTCGCTCCCCGATGGAGGTGTGGCCACTCCTGACTCGTGCCCTCCCCCCTGTTGTGAGCTGCCAGCGCTTGATCCCTGGCGCCCTTCCTCTTCCCTGCTCTCTGGCGGTGACGCTGGTCCCGATTTCCAACTGCTCCCCTCTGAGTCCCCTCTGGCTCTATCTTCCTGGGGTGTCCCCCTAGGCTCCCCCCTTGCCCTGGCCACTGGTGCTCCTTTCTGTGAATCTTCTGATTCACTGGAAAGACTCGGAGATCTCGGGTCGTCGTCATCACTCATCTTTTCTTCTGCCTCCTCCCCCTCGCTCTCTGTTTCCTCCCTTGCCCTTGCCTCTGCTCCTGAACCCCTGACATCCATCCCCCCCTCAAAGCCCCCTCTTCCCCCCTCCCCTCCTTCCGGTGCGGGAGCTGGGTGCTGCCGTGTCCGGGGGACGAATGTCGGATACAGTTCGCTCCCCGTGGCGGGCCTCCATCTGAAGTCTTCCGGTTCTTCCTCCCTGCTCTCGTCGACGACGGTCACCTCCGCTTCCATCTCTGTGCCGCCGTGCTCGAAACCCGGGTCGTCCCCGAAAACGTCCATGTCCGTCTCTCCCTCGCTTCCTTCTGGAGACGTTGCTCGTCCTGGACCCTCCAGCCACTTTCTGCGGAACTGCTCCTCTGGTCGATCATCCCACCAATACGAGGGTTCTGAAGCAGATCCCGAGGGTGACCCCTCCGGGGAACGGGCGTCTCGTGTCGGTTCCTCGTCCGAGTCGAACCCCCGGAACGTGCTGGCTGAAAGCGTGGGCGTGAAAAGCCAGTCGTCGAAAAAGTCTGCTGGCATGGGCCTATGTGGGAAGAGGGCATGAAACTCTTCTTTGAGCAGAGGTTCGTCTAAAGCGTAGCCCGGCACCCAGCTGTTGGCACTGGCCGGGGTGCCCTCCTTGGCGAGAAAGTATTCTACCCCCTCTTCCCCCCATCTGGAGTCCAAAATCTCCGTGACTTCGTTGATGCGCTCCTCCTGTGCCACTCCCCCTTGCCCGGTTCTCTCTCGGAGCGGACTCGGTGCCGTTCCTGGTTCCTGAAACCTGTGAGGTGCCTTGTAGGGAGTGAGCACCGATCTGTGGAACACCGGATGCATCCTGGAACCCTCCGGAAGCGCCAGCCTGAAAGCCACCGTGTTGACCTGCTCTTCGACTTGGTAGGGCCCCAGTTGTTTATGCCCTAGTTTCTTCTTCGCCAACGACCTGGCCGGCACTGCGTGGGCTGCTAACCAGACCCAGTCTCCCACATGGATCTCTTCGCCAACCCTTCTGTGTTTGTCCGCTTGTACCTTGTATGCGTGTTTAGCCAGCTCCAGGTGCCGCCGCAGCTGATCGTGGACCTCCTGCAACTCCGACGCGAACGCATCTGCTGTCTGCGGCTCCCCCTCCCCCATTCTTTCCAGTCCCGGGAAGGTTCTGGGGTGCCTCCCGTTGTTGGCGAAGAACGGCGTGACCCCCGTGGACACGTGCTTCGTGTTGTTGTAGGCGAACTCGGCGAGAGGCAGGTAATCCACCCACGTCGCAGGCTGTTGATTCGCATAACATCTCAGGTACTGCTGCATGATGGCATTGACTCGCTCCGCTTGCCCGTTGGTCTGCGGGTGTCTAGCCGACGCCAGGTTGATCTTGACGTTCAGGAAGCCCATCAGCTTCTGCCAGAAGTTCGAGATGAACTGTCGCCCTCGGTCGGACAGAATAGACCGCGGCAGACCGTGAACCTTGAACACGTGGTCTATGAACAGTTTGGCGGTTTGTTCCGCCGTGGCCACCTTCGCACACGGAATGAAATGTGCCATCTTGGAGAACAAGTCCACCACCACCAGCACAGCCGTCTTGCCCCTCGAGCTGGGCAGATCCGTGACAAAGTCCAGGGCCACTCTCTCCCATGGTTCGAACGGAGTTTGCAGCGGTTCCAGCAGTCCGGCCGGCGGTCTGTGCACTGGTTTGGCCCTCTGGCAGGTGTCACACCTCGCCACGTAGTCCGCGACTTCCCCTCTCATTCCGGGCCACCAGAAGTCTCTGGCGACTAATTCCACCGTCTTCTCCTTGCCAAAGTGCCCGGCAGTGGGCGCGTCGTGCAGCTGCTGCAGTACCTTGGGGCGAAGTTCGTCTCCCGGCACGTAGATTGCCCCTTTACGGATGAGCAATCCATCTCGCAGCTGGAACTCGTCGGTCGCTGCCGTGCCCCTGTGCACCTCTGCCATCTTTGCTTGCGCGAAGGAGTCATCCTGCAACGCTCGTCGCACCGCATCCAGGTCAACTGTCGCCGCCGCGCACGCCCACACTGTCGGTGCGAAGATGTGCATGGCGGCCGCTGGCGTTGCCTCCTCCAGATACTGTGGCTTACGGGAGAGAGCATCCGCCATGATGTTGGTGTCCCCCGGGACATACTCTATTCGGAAGTCGAAATTCGCAAAGAACTCAGCCCAACGTATCTGCCTCTGGTTCAGGAACTGTGCCGTGCGCCAGTGCTCTAGATTCTTGTGGTCCGTGCAGACCTGCACCGTGTGCTTGGCGCCGATCAGGAAGTGCCTCCACGCTTTGAACGCTGCATGAATGGCCAGCAACTCCCTGTCCCAGATGGTGTAGTTCTGTTCGGACTTGCTGAGCTTCCTTGAGTAAAACGCTCCCGGCCTCCAAACCCCCTGCGGGTCTTTCTGCAGCAGGACTGCTCCCACGGCTCTGTCCGAAGCGTCTGTCTCCACCCTCATCGGCCTGCTGGGGTTGACATGAAGCAGCTGCTCTTCCGACGCGAAGAGACGCTTGAGTGCCTGAAAGGACTGCTCCGCCTGCTCTGTCCAGATGAACTTCTTTTTCTTGGAGCTGAGCGTGTCCGTGATGGCCGCTGTCTGCATCGCAAAGCCTTTGATAAACTTGCGATAGAAGTTCGCGAAGCCGACAAACCGTTGGACCTCCTTCCGGTTGCGTGGGCTTTTCCAATCCAACACTGCTCGGACCTTGGCGCTGTCCATGGCGAGCCCTTTATCAGACAACTTGTAGCCCAGGAAATCCACCTCCGTCACGTCGAATTGGCACTTCTCCAGCTTGGCGTAAAGCCTATGTTGCTGTAGCCTGCTCAGCACTTCCTTGACGTGTCTGTCATGCTCCTGCTGCGATTCTGAAAAGATCAGGATGTCATCCAAGAAACAGACGCACGTCTTGTAGAGGAGCCCCGCCAACACGTGATGCATGAAAGCTTGAAAAACGTGGGAGCCATTTTGCAATCCAAAAGGCATAACTCTATATTCGTAGGTGCCCAGGGGCGTGAACATGGCTGTCTTCCACTCATCTCCCTCCCGCACGCGAATGAGGTTGTATGCCCCTCGCAGGTCCAACTTGGTGAACACTCTGCCCTTCCGTACCTTTGCGAGGAGGTCGTCGATTCGGGGCATGGGGAAGTCCGATGGCTTGGTCACACTGTTCAAGATGCGAAAGTCCACTACAAGTCTTTTTTGGGGCGTGTCCCGCTTCTTAACAAAGAATACCGGACTGCCCCCCGCTGCCTTGGACTCTCGGATGAAACCGCGCTCCAAATTATGATCTATGAACTCTTTGAGTTCCTGCAGTTCGTCCTCAGACATGGAATACAGCTTCCCTTTGGGCAGCGCCGCCCCCGGCAGCAGGTCAATTTTGCAGTCATATGGTCTGTGGGGGGGTAGCCTGTCTGCCTCCTTCTCGCAGAAAACCTCCAAAAATTCTGCGTACTTGTGGGGGACCGCTTGCAGCGTGCCTAGCTGCAGCTGTGACTCTTCTTCCTCTCCTTCCTGCCGGGGCACGATGCAGTGTTCAGCGCAAAAGGAAGAGCCGAAGGTCAGCTGCCTCTGGTACCAAGCCAGCGTCGGGCTGTGCTTGTCCAGCCAACTCATGCCCAATACAATGGGCGTGTCCGATAGTTGAGTGACGTTGAAGCTGATGATTTCCCTGTGATTCCCAAGTCGCATCACCATTGGTGGCGTCTGCTTCACCACTTGCCCCCCTAGCAGCTCCCTGCCATCCACCGTGACAACCTGCAGGGGCAGCGTGGCAGGCAGCAACTGTATGGCGTGCCGGTCGACAAAGTCCTGCCCTATAAAGTCCGCATTGCTTCCTGAGTCAATGGTGATTGGCACGTCCATGGTGATTCCATTGGGCAGCTGGAGAGATGCGGTGAGCTTCACTACTGGTTTGGGCGGGAGGGGGTCCATGGGCTGTAAAATCTCTGGGGACTGCTTCACAGACACGTCTGGCTGGGCCCCAGTGCCTCTTCCTCCAGCCAGACTCCGTCGTTTCCCTGCTGTGGTTGTCCTTGCTGCGTTGCTGCAGTTACCATTGCTGAGGCTGCAGTGTGCTTGTGGAGCCTCTGGGGACACTCTTTCGCCATATGCTGTGGATCATCGCAGATGTAACACTTCCTGTTCCCTCTAGGAGGCTTCGCTTTCACTGGTGCCGGTGCTAGGGCTCTGGCTGCTGACTGAGCCCTTGCACCTCCAACCTCCATAGGTTCCGCTCCTCCTCCTGACGGAGGCGTGGATTGCGCACGCGCTGCTTCTCTGGGAAGGAAGGAGGAGCCCCTGGCTGGTTCGCGCCCCCCACGCCCTTCGTCCCTGCTCCACGGACGTTCTTCCAGCCGCACCCCCACCGCCAGCGCCCTCTGAACGATCTCCTGCGTGGTCCGGGGTCTCTCCCCCCTCGCAATTTCATCTTTAACCGAGCTGTGCAATCCCTCCCAAAACAGGTCTCTTACTGGAGCCGAATCTCTGTCCCATTCCAGGGCACTGACCAAAGCGAAAAAGCGGACATGGTACTGCCTTACGCTGGCCCTCCCTTGCTTCAGTCCATGTATCTGCTTCCGAGCAAGATCCACGTCTATGCTTGATAAAAAGCACCCATCCATCGCTTTAATAAAGGCATCCGCATTTTGGAGCGCCGGATCCTTATCTCTCCACAAATTGCGCAGCCATGCTTTAGCATCTCCATGCAAATGGGACATGATGAATCCCACCTTCTCTTGCTCATCTCTAAAGTCGTTGTTCAGCAGTTGCAGTGCACACATTACATCTGCTCTAAAGTTGGGGTATTGTTGCAAATTCCCATCGAAGTGAGAGACCAGACCGCCTGTTCGTCTCCCCAACCCAATCCCCTCCGGTTTGGGTGTCAGTTGCCCTTGCTTCGTAAGCACTTCCAACCTGACCTGGAGATCCCTGTAGGCGGCAGCTGCGTCCTCCTCTCTCTTCCTGGATGCAAGAGCCTCGGCATTCAGTCGTGTCACTGCTTCTCTGAGTTCCGCTATCTGCTGTTCGGCCGTCATGTTGTCTGCCGTTCGTGAGCTCGCTAGTAGGCACCCGCTTTCTCTCCTCTCCGCGAGGCTGTAGATGCCCACAATTTGGGGACGGAGCTTACTGTCAGAGCTGCTTCCAGATCCTAGCTCACAGAGGATCACGCTAGCCAGCGATCATTAAATAAAAGTCTTTATTGAGTTACAGTTTCCATTCTCAAGCTGCTGCGTGCAACTCTACGTCTCATGGTTAGATCGGCGAAGCTCCGTCTGAGTCTCCGCCCCTTGTACACCAACTTAATATCTTAGCCCTGCTCCACCTTTTCCGCCTGACTGTTCTTCTCTGGGTCCCTCTGCCCCCCGGGGTCTCTTCCTTCCGGGATTCTTCTGACGCCGACCCCCCGGACCCTCCTGTCTCCTTGCGCCGGGCTTTAGGACCTGGCTCCCTTTCCGGGCTGCCTACTGCGCCACCTTCCTGTGCATTTGAACTTGGCACGCGCGCCAAACCTTCCACCTTCCGTCTGACCGTTTCTTCGCTCCCCGATGGAGGTGTGGCCACTCCTGACTCGTGCCCTCCCCCCTGTTGTGAGCTGCCAGCGCTTGATCCCTGGCGCCCTTCCTCTTCCCTGCTCTCTGGCGGTGACGCTGGTCCCGATTTCCAACTGCTCCCCTCTGAGTCCCCTCTGGCTCTATCTTCCTGGGGTGTCCCCCTAGGCTCCCCCCTTGCCCTGGCCACTGGTGCTCCTTTCTGTGAATCTTCTGATTCACTGGAAAGACTCGGAGATCTCGGGTCGTCGTCATCACTCATCTTTTCTTCTGCCTCCTCCCCCTCGCTCTCTGTTTCCTCCCTTGCCCTTGCCTCTGCTCCTGAACCCCTGACAGGACGAATAAGCTTGGATTGTTTTTTCGGTGTTCATTCACGGACAATTAGCAAAGCGAATTGTAATAAGCCTAAACAAAGCTAAATAGGTTCTTTTGGGTTCCAGCTACATAGAACGAAGAATCTTTGATTTCGCTTAATTCGTCGTGTTCTTTGGTGTTAATGCACGTTGACCCAGAAATCTCAATGTGTGTGTAATGAGACCAAAATAACACAGCATTGTCTTTTCGCCTCCATATGCGTAGAAGGAAGACAAATAAGCTTTGATTGCGTGGCGAGTTCCCGCCCCCCACCAGGATAAATAAAGACATGAGACACCATGGTTTAAGGTTAAATGGGCAAATTAGGCCACAACTTTATTGAATTCAGGAATGAGAGGCATTGGCCCTAACGACTATCCGGCTCCAGCCCATTTGCTGGAGACACGGGGAAGGGTTAACACTATATCAGGGGAGTCTCCCGCCGAGGCACGTCGACTAGGAGCTCCCCGGGTCACCGCTCGGGGGCGTGCCTTTGGCCCACACCTCCATAGGCTTCGGACAGGGCCACGCCCCCCGGAGTCCTTTAACGGACCACCCTTCGCTCACTGGGGGGAGGTGATGGCGTTCCTCCCCCCCCATCCTCTTAACCCCTTCTTACCAATGCCTACCGCCACACAAGCAATTGCTCACCGCCAATACTCTCATGCCTGAAACCAATCCCTTACCCCCTTTGCTATATCAGTAAGCCACATGTCATTTCCCGCATCTGAAAGATGCGAGCCATCAAGCCAAATATCATTTCCCGCATCCGAAAGATGCACGCCATCAAGCCAGTAGAGGGCCTTGCAGTTGCCCGGGTGGTCAATGACCCACCCACCCAGGGCTGCCACTCTACGCACCACCGCCCGATCCAAGGCTTTCCCTAGCCCTATTTATGGCTATCGGGCACCTGCTCTCTCTCCAAACCCTGCTTTCCATCAACAAGGCCCAAAGAATGGTGATGTTTGGATAAGAGGCCTTCAGTTCCTCAAAGTCACTAAAGATATGCCACATCAAGTCGGCTGCCTTTCTGTAAGCTAAATCCTTTTCGCCTAATTGGATAACTGAAGCATCTAGGGACCCTCCACTGCCGCTCTGGCCCTAATTGCGGGCCACATTTCGGCCCAGCGCCTTCCCCTCCGATAGATCCAAGATATATTGATGTAGTTAAGGTGCAGCCCGAGACCGGAATTGATGGCGCGGACCCTGGCCCAATGCACAATGCTGTGTCCGATTATCCAGATGCGCCCCCTCATAGCTCCTGCACCCTAGGGTCCCCGTTAATGGCATGGTTTCTATCCCAGTGGACAGTGCAGGGCCTATAATCCAAATGTGCACCACAACGTCACCTGAAAGCAAAAGAAGGTAACGAAGCCAACGAATATATCCCTTAAATGCATCAGACTTCCACTGCCCCCAAGTCCTTCATCCTTTCAGCTGAGAGTCCCAAATGCAGTGCTGTGGTGGCGGCCCCAATCCTAAAGGAGTTAGCCGCGAATTCAGCTGAGGATAAACTGCAGGCAGCAATCTCCCTTCGCATAATGCGCGTGGACTGATGCCGTGCAAGGCGGGAGCCATCCAAATGTATAAGGAATAGACCTGAGACGGTTGGTCTCACGTACATGAAATGTTTAGTGTCCTTTACTGCTGATCGGTTTTGGAACATTGGTCATGCAGGACTAAATTGGATCTGAACAAGGTCAGGTCTCTCAAACTAACCCCGGGCAGTGGATTCTGGTTGGCCCTTACAAACCACTTCGCCAATGCGCATAGCGCCAAAGGCAATGGAGTATGCAGCTGAAAATAATCGGGCCTTGTCCTCGGACCAACAGATACTTCTTATTTTATTTTATTATTATTATTTTAATTTTATTTAATTATTTAATTATTTTGGAATTGGCATAGAATGTCATAAGGGCCTTCTACCATCACTTTTAGGAGGCTGCAGCCTGCGCCAGCCCTACAACAACAACAACAACAACAACAACAATAATAATAATAATAATAATTTATTATTTGTACCCCGCCCATCTGGCTGTGTTTCCCCAGCCACTCTGGATGGCTTCCATAGAAACCAAAAATACACTAAAATATCACACATTACAAAACTTCCCTGAACAGCAGCCCTACAGTGCCCTTCACACTAATAAGTCCACACCAGGGTCTACGGATTAAACAACCTTACAGAAAAAGGGAGATTGCCGCCTACTGGATGTTTAAGAGTCTTTGCTGCACGACCCAGCACCCTCCAATGTACCAAGTATTGCAGAGCTTCAAGCCTAGTGTCAGGGGTTCAGGGACAGAGGCACAGGGTAGGCAGGAGATGGAGAGCGATGGGGATGAATCCCAGGACAGCGAGGAAGAGGATGACAATGACTCTAGAGATTCCATGAGTCTTTCCAGCGAATCAGAGGATTCCCAGAAGGGGGCGCCGGTGGTCAAGGCCAGGGGAGCCCCAGGGGGGACTTGTCAGGAGCAGGGGGCCAGCGGGGGATCCCAAAGTGGCAGCTGGGCGTCAGGACCAGCCTCCCCGCCAGAGTGCAGCGAAGGGGGTGGAGGTTCCAGTGTATCAGGGGAGGCGGCTCCGGCAGTAGAGAAAGGAGGGAGGTCGGAGCAAGCCACCCTCCCGGAAGGGAAGGGGAATAGTGAAGGGAGTAGCGTAGCTGTCAAAAGGAAAGTTAGAGGTTGGGGGCGCGCGCCAAGTTCAAATGTAGAGGCGTGCGGAAGTACAGGGAGCCCGGAGGAGGGGCCAGGTCCCAAAGCCCGCAGGAGGGGGCAAGAGCAGTCTGATTCCGCGTCGGAGGAATCCAGGAGGGGCGAAAGCCCAGCGGGCAGAAAGACCCTGCGGAAAAGGAAAGAGAGAAAGAGGTGGAGCAGCGCAAGCCTCTTAAACTGGTGCAGGGCGGGGACAGATTCAGAAGGGACTTCAGCGGTCTAAGCCTAGCAGACGTAGGGCTGCGCGCCTCGGATCTGAAGCAAACAATGAACTGCAATAAACACTTTTGTATATAAGAAAAGAAAGGCGTTGGTCTTTTGTGAGCTGAGACTTGAGGCAGCCTTGACAGTAAGTCCCTTCGCTAAAAAACTGCAAAAAAATTTTTTTTTGCAAAGCTCACGAAGTTTGGCAGACATGACTACTGAGGAGCAGATAACGACCATGCAAAACGCAGTCGCTGAACTCTCCGTTGCAGTACGGGTCTCTCAGAAGACAGTTGCCGAAGCAGAAGCGCGATGCCAGGATCTGCAAGCCAGGTGGGATCAGGCGTGCAAAGAGGGGTTCCCGGGGTCCAGATCAGAGGGAATCGCTCTCGGACGAAGGGGGGGCAATTTAGTAGCCCACTTGGATGGGAACCTGAAGCATTATCCCAATTTCAGAGCAGACGTCCTATACGCGCTGCATTTGCTTCGAAAAGACTTCAAAGATGAGGAGGAGAAAGTAGGCTTTATTGTGTCCCATTTGCATGGGGAAGCTAGAACCTGGTTACGCAATTTGTGGCGCGAAGATGGTCTTGCCCGCAGGGACTCTGACGAATTTATCAAAGCCATGGACGCTTGCTTCCAATCTACCGTTGACGTTGATGTGGCGCGCCAGGAGATGCATGGATTGTGGCAGGGCAAGGCTACAGTGCGTCAGTACCATTCTCGCTTTTTTGCATTGCTGAATGTGCTGGGCTGGGAAAAAGACTCCCTGGCAGTGAGAGACTTGTTTTGGGAGGGGCTTCATGGCTCAGTAAAAGATGAGCTGGCTAGGGGAGACAGACCTCAAACCCTAGCAGACGTCGTCCAGAGGGCACTCACGATAGGGGTGCGCCACGAAGAACGCCCTTGGCACAGTGAGGAGGGGCGTCACGTCCACCCACCAGCTAGAGCGCCTCCTTTTCTTCTTCCCAGGGACCTGGGACGTACAAATCCCTCGCCTATGCTGAAGGGAGGGGAGGAGCCAATGGAGCTGGGTCGTGCAAAGGCTCAGTCAGCTGCCGGAGCCTCAGCGTCCGGAGCAGTCAAGGCGAAGCCTCCTAGAGGGACCAGGAAGTGTTACATCTGTGACAGCCCACAGCACATGGCTAAAGAGTGTCCCCAGAGGCTCCAGAAGCACACTGCAGCCTTAGCAACAGTAACAGGGGAAGAGTTCCAAGGAGAACAGTTTCAGGGAAACGAGAATGCCTGGATGGAAGCAGAGATGCTGGGGCTCTGCCAGGCAAGTCAGTGAAGCAGTCCCCAGCGCTTTTGCAGCCTACAGACCCCTTACCACCCAAGCCAGTGGTGCAGCTCACTGCTACTCTCCAGCTACCTAATGGACTCACCCTGGAAGTCCCCATTACGATTGACTCAGGGAGCAACGCAGACTTCGTGGGGATGCAGTTCATCAAGCAGCATCGCATAGCGCTACTACCAGCCACGCTGCCTCTGAACGTCGTCACGGTAGATGGCAGAAAGTTGCTGGGTGGGCAAGTGGTACAAAAGACGCCACCCATGCTGCTGAAAATTGGGAATCATCGCGAGGTCATCAGTTTCAATGTCACCCAACTGTCAGACACGCCTATAGTGTTAGGCATGAGTTGGCTGGATAGACACAGCCCATCATTAGCGTGGTACCAGCGGCAGCTCACCTTTGGCTCGTCCTACTGCGCACAACATTGCATCCAGACAGGCCAGGAGGAGGAGGGCCAGGAGGAAGGGCAGCAGTTGCATCTAGGCATGGTGCAGGCAGTGCCCCACAAGTACAAGGGGTTTTTGGAGGTCTTCTGTGAAAAGGAAGCTGACCAATTACCACCCCACCGGCCCTACGACTGTGCAATTGACCTCTTACCAGGGGCGACGCTGCCGACTGCGAAGCTGTATTCCATGTCTGAAGATGAAATGCAGGAACTCCGGGAGTTCATAGATCACAATTTGAAGCGGGGATTCATCCGAGAATCCAAGGCCGTGGGGGGCAGTCCTGTGTTTTTCGTGAAGAAGAAGGACACGCCCCAAAAAAGGCTCATTGTGGACTATAGGGCCATCAACTCGATGACAAAGCCCAAGGCCTTCCCCATGCCCAAGATTGACGACCTGCTCGCGACGGTGAGGAAGGGGAGGATCTTCACCAAGTTGGATCTACGCGGAGCATACAATCTAATACGCATGAGGGAAGGTGACGAGTGGAAGACGGCCATGTTCACGCCGCTGGGCACCTATGAATACAGAGTTATGCCGTTTGGTCTCCAAAATGGCTCCCACTGTTTCCAAGCATTCATGCACCACGTGCTAGCAGGACTCCTCTACAAGAAGTGCGTATGCTTCCTCGACGACATTCTGATCTTCTCAGAATCGCAGGAGACTCACGAGAGAGACGTAAAGGAGGTCCTGCAGAGGCTACGGGAGCACAGGCTCTACGCCAAACTGGAGAAGTGCCAGTTCGACGTGACGGAGGTGGATTTCCTGGGCTACCGGCTGTCCGACAAGGGACTAGCCATGGACAGCGCCAAAGTCCGCGCGGTGTTGGACTGGAATAGTCCGCGCAATCGGAAGGAGGTCCAGAGGTTCGTCGGTTTCGCCAACTTTTACCGCAAGTTCATCAGGGGTTTCGCGAAAGAGACGGCAGCTATCACGGACACCCTCAGTTCCAAGAAGAAAAAGTTCACCTGGACGGACCAGGCGGAGCAGTCCTTCAGGAGACTTAAGAGTCTCTTCGCGTCCGAAGACCAGCTGCTACACGTGAATCCCGGCAGGCCCATGCGGGTTGAGACTGACGCATCTGACAGAGCAGTGGGGGCCGTCCTCTTGCAGGAAGATCCGCAAGGGAACTGGAGGCCCTGCGCTTTCTATTCCCGGAAGCTCAGCAAGTCGGAACAGAACTACACCATCTGGGACAGGGAGTTGTTGGTCATCCACGCGGCTTTCAAGGCGTGGCGGCACTTCCTTATCGGAGCCAAGCACACCGTGCAGGTCCGCACGGACCACAAGAACCTAGAGTATTGGCGCACGGCGAAGCTCCAGAGCCAGAGGCACATGAGATGGGCGGAGTTCTTTGCGGATTTCGATTTCCGGCTAGAGTATATCCCGGGAGACAACAACGTCATAGCGGATGCGCTCTCCAGGAAACCGCAGTATCTCGAGGAAGCGGCACCAGTGGCAGCCAGGCACATTTTCGCACCGCAAGCGTGGGCGTGCGCTTCCGCCGCCGTGGACCTGGACGCGGTACGACGCGCGCTACAGACGGATCCGTTCGCACAATCCAAGATGGAGGAGGTGCGAAGAGGGACAGCAAAGGACGGCGAATTCCAGATACGCGACGGTCTGCTGACCCGCAAAGGTGCTCTCTACGTGCCCGGAGACGATCTCCGCGCGAAGGTTTTACAGCAGTTACACGACGCACCCAGCGCGGGTCACTTCGGCAAAGAAAAGACGGCGGACTTAGTAGCCAGAGACTTTTGGTGGCCCCAGATGCGGGGAGAGGTCGAGGATTACGTCGCCAGGTGTGACATTTGTCAGAGGTCCAAGCCAGTGCACAAGAAGCCAGCGGGATTGCTGGAACCGCTGGAGACGCCACTACAGCCGTGGGAACGGGTGGCGCTGGACTTTGTTACTGATCTGCCCAGTTCGCGGGGCAAGACGGCGGTGCTTGTGGTTGTAGACCTGTTCACCAAGATGGCGCACTTCATTCCTTGCGCGAAGGTGGCAACAGCGGAACAGACCGCCAAGCTGTTCATAGACCACGTGTTCCGGGTGCACGGCTTACCGCGGTCCATCCTGTCCGACCGGGGTTGCCAATTCATTTCCAGTTTCTGGCAGAAGCTCCTGGGCATCCTGAATGTCAAGATCAACTTAGCGTCGGCGAGACACCCGCAAACCAACGGCCAAGCGGAGAGGGTCAACGCCATCATGCAGCAGTACCTGCGATGTTACGCCAATCAAAAGCCTGCAACTTGGGTGGACTACTTACCGATGGCCGAGTTTGCCTACAACAACACGAAGCACGCGTCAACGGGGGTGACACCGTTCTTCGCCAACAATGGGCGACATCCCAGAACCTTCCCGGCGTTGGAGACAACGACGCAGGGGGAGTCGCAGGGAGCTGAGCATTTAGCAGCAGAATTGCAGGAGGTCCACGAGGAGCTACGACGGCACTTGGAACTAGCTAAACACGCCTACAAAGTGCAGGCAGACAGGCACAGGAGGGCAGGAGAAGACATCCAGGTGGGGGACTGGGTATGGTTAGCAGCCCAGGCGGTGCCGGCCAAGTCGTTAGCTAAGAAGAAGCTAGGACACAAACAGTTAGGGCCATACCAAGTTGAGGGCAGGATCAATCCCGTAGCTTTTCGGTTGACCCTCCCAGAAGGTTCCCGAATGCACCCGGTCTTTCATAGGTCGGTGCTTACACCCTACAAGGCCCCACACAGATTTCAGGAGCCAGGGACGGCACCAGACCCACGTAGAGAATCACCGGGGGGGGAGTCACCGAGGACCCCGACACTCAACAAGGTCACGGAAATTCTGGACTCGAGATGGGGGGAGGAGGGAGTGGAATACCTCCTCGCCAGGGAAGGTACCCCGGCCAGCGCCAACAGTTGGGTGCCAGATTATGCTCTGGAGGAACCTCTTCTTAAAGACGAGTTCCATGCACTCTTCCCACACAGGCCCATGCCAGAGGAGTATTTTGACGACTGGCTTTTTACGCCCACACTTTCAGGCAGCACCTTCCGGGGGTTCTCCTCCGCAGAGGAGACCACGCCGGAATCGAGCCCTCCAAGGGGATCGTGCTCGGGGGTGGACACGGACCGCTCTTATTGGTGGGACGATCAACCAGAAGTGGGGTGGCGAAGGGGGCCTTGGCAAGCAGCATCGCCTGAAGTAACAGGGGGAGGGAAGGGTTTGGATGTGTTGGGGGAGGACCCCGGTTTCGAGCACGCATACACTGAACTGGAAGCAGAGGAGATCGACGTCGATGAACTGTATCCAGCGTCTACCCCCGCTACAACGGAGCTCCCGGAACCTGCGCCCGAGCAGCGGGAAGGGGGAAGGGGGGGCTTCGAGGGGGGGATGGATGTCAGGGGTTCAGGGACAGAGGCACAGGGTAGGCAGGAGATGGAGAGCGATGGGGATGAATCCCAGGACAGCGAGGAAGAGGATGACAATGACTCTAGAGATTCCATGAGTCTTTCCAGCGAATCAGAGGATTCCCAGAAGGGGGCGCCGGTGGTCAAGGCCAGGGGAGCCCCAGAGGGGACTTGTCAGGAGCAGGGGGCCAGCGGGGGATCCCAAAGTGGCAGCTGGGCGTCAGGACCAGCCTCCCCGCCAGAGTGCAGCGAAGGGGGTGGAGGTTCCAGTGTATCAGGGGAGGCGGCTCCGGCAGTAGAGAAAGGAGGGAGGTCGGAGCAAGCCACCCTCCCGGAAGGGGAGGGGAGTAGTGAAGGGAGTAGCGTAGCTGTCAAAAGGAAAGTTAGAGGTTGGGGGCGCGCGCCAAGTTCAAATGTAGAGGCGCGCGGAAGTACAGGGAGCCCGGAGGAGGGGCCAGGTCCCAAAGCCCGCAGGAGGGGGCAAGAGCAGTCTGATTCCGCGTCGGAGGAATCCAGGAGGGGCGAAAGCCCAGCGGGCAGAAAGACCCTGCGGAAAAGGAAAGAGAGAAAGAGGTGGAGCAGCGCAAGCTTCTTAAACTGGTGCAGGGGAGGGACTGACTCAGAGGGGACTTCAACGGTCTAAGCTTAACAGACGAGGGGCTGCGCGCCTCGGATGTGAAGCAAACAATGAACTGCAATAAACACTTTTGTATATAAGAAGAGATTGGCGTTGGTCTTTTGTGAGCTGAGACTTGAGGCAGCCCTGACAGTAAGTCCCCTCCCACAGAAACCGCAATTTTTTTTTTTTTGCAAAGCTCACGAAGTTTGGCAGACATGACTACTGAGGAGCAGATAACGACCCTGCAAAACGCAGTCGCTGAACTCTCCGCTGCAGTACGGGTCTCTCAGAAGACAGTTGCCGAAGCAGAAGCGCGATGCCATGATCTGCAAGCCAGGTGGGATCATGTGTGCAAAGAGGGGTTCCCGGGGTCCAGAGCAGAGGGAATCGGACTCGGACGGAGGGGGGGCAATTTAGTAGCCCACTTCGATGGAAACCTGAAGCATTATCCCAGTTTCAGAGCAGACGTCGTATACGCGCTGCATTTGCTTCGGAGAGACTTCAAAGATGAGGAGGAGAAGGTAGGCTTTATTGTGTCCCACTTGCATGGGGAAGCTAGAGCCTGGTTACGCAATTTGTGGCGTGAAGATGGTACTGCCCGCAGGAACTCTGATGAATTTATCAAAGCCATGGACGCTTGCTTCCAATCTACAGTTGATGTTGATGTGGCGCGCCGGGAGATGCATGGATTGCGGCAGGGCAAGGCTACAGTGCGTCAGTACCATTCTCGCTTTTTTGCTTTGCTGAATGTGCTGGGCTGGGAAAAGGACTCATTGGCAGTGAGAGACTTGTTCTGGGAGGGGCTTCATGGCTCCGTAAAGGATGAGTTGGCCAGGGGGGACAGACCTCAAACCCTAGCAGACGTCGTGCAGAGGGCACTCACGATAGGAGTGCGCCACGAAGAACGCCCTTGGCACAGTGAGGAGGGGCGCCAAGTTCGCGCACCAGCTAGAGCGCCTCCTTTTCTTCCCAGCGACCTGGGACATGCGCATCCCTCGCCTAGGCTGAGGGAGGGGGAGGAACCAATGGAACTGGGTGGTGCAAAGGCTCAGACAGCTGCCGGAGCCTCAGCGTCCGGAGCAGTCAAGGCGAAGCCTCCTAGAGGGACCAGGAAGTGTTACATCTGTGACAGTGCGCAGCACATGGCCAAAGAGTGTCCCCAGAGGCTCCAGAAGCACACTGCAGCCTTAGCAACAGTAACAGGGGAAGCGCTCCAAGGAGAGCAGTTTCAGGGAAACGACAATGCCTGGCTGGAAGCAGACATGCTGGGGCTCAGCCAGGCAAGTCAGTGAAGCAGTCCCCAGCGCTTTTGCAGCCTACAAACCCCTTACCACCCAAGCCAGTGGTGCAGCTCACTGCTACTCTCCAGCTACCTAATGGACTCACCCTGGAAGTCCCCATTACAATTGACTCAGGGAGCAACGCAGACTTCGTGGGGATGCAGTTCATCAAGCAGCATCGCATAGCGCTACTACCAGCCACGCTGCCTCTGAACGTCGTCACGGTAGATGGCAGGAAGTTGCTGGGTGGGCAAGTGGTACAACAGACGCCACCCATGCTGCTGAAAATTGGGAATCATCGCGAAGTCATCAGTTTCAATGTCACCCGACTGTCAGACACGCCTATAGTGTTAGGCATGAGTTGGCTGGATAGACACAGCCCATCATTAGCGTGGTACCAGCGGCAGCTCACCTTTGGCTCGTCCTACTGCGCACAACATTGCATCCAGACCGGCCAGGAGGAGGAGGGCCAGGAGGAAGGGCAACAGTTGCATCTAGGCATGGTGCAGGCGGTGCCCCACAAGTACAAGGGGTTTTTGGAGGTCTTCTGCGAAAAAGAAGCTGACCAATTACCACCCCACCGGCCCTACGACTGTGCAATTGACCTCTTACCAGGGGCGACGCTACCGACTGCGAAGCTGTATTCCATGTCTGAAGATGAGATGCAGGAACTCCGGGAGTTCATAGATCACAATTTGAAGCGGGGATTCATCCGAGAATCCAAGGCAGTGGGGGGCAGTCCTGTGTTTTTCGTGAAGAAGAAGGACACGCCCCAAAAAGGCTCATTGTGGACTATAGGGCCATAAACTCGATGACAAAGCCCAAGGCCTTCCCCATGCCCAAAATTGACGACCTGCTCGCGACGGTAAGGAAGGGGAGGATCTTCACCAAGTTGGATTTACGCGGAGCATACAATCTAATACGCATGAGGGAAGGTGACGAGTGGAAGACGGCCATGTTCACACCGCTGGGCACCTATGAATACAGAGTTATGCCGTTTGGTCTCCAAAATGGCTCCCACTGTTTCCAAGCCTTCATGCACCACGTGCTAGCGGGACTCCTCTACAAGAAGTGCGTATGCTTCCTCGACGACATTCTGATCTTCTCAGAATCGCAGGAGACTCACGAGAGAGATGTAAAGGAGGTCCTGCAGAGGCTGCGGGAGCACAGACTCTACGCCAAACTGGAGAAGTGCCAGTTCGACGTGACGGAGGTGGATTTCCTGGGCTACCGGCTGTCCGACAAGGGACTAGCCATGGACAGCGCCAAGGTCCGCACGGTGTTGGACTGGAATAGCCCGCGCAATCGGAAGGAAGTCCAGAGGTTCGTCGGCTTCGCCAACTTTTACCGCAAGTTCATCAGGGGTTTCGCGAAAGAGACGGCAGCTATCACGGACACCCTCAGTTCCAAGAAGAAAAAGTTCACATGGACGGACCAGGCGGACCAGTCCTTCAGGAGACTTAAGAGCCTCTTCGCGTCCGAAGACCAGCTGCTACACGTGAATCCCGGCAGGCCCATGCGGGTTGAGACTGACGCATCTGACAGAGCAGTGGGGGCCGTCCTCTTGCAGGAAGATCCGCAAGGGAACTGGAGGCCCTGCGCTTTCTATTCCCGGAAGCTCAGCAAGTCGGAACGGAACTACACCATCTGGGACAGGGAGTTGTTGGCCATCCACGCGGCTTTCAAAGCGTGGCGGCACTTCCTCATCGGAGCCAAGCACACCGTGCAAGTCCGCACGGACCACAAGAACCTAGAGTATTGGCGCACGGCGAAGCTCCAGAGCCAGAGGCACATAAGATGGGCGGAGTTCTTTGCGGATTTCGACTTCAGGATAGAGTATATCCCGGGAGACAACAACGTCATAGCGGATGCCCTCTCCAGGAAACCGCAGTATCTCGAGGAAGCGGCACCAGTGGCAGCCAGGCACATTTTCGCACCGCAGGCGTGGGCATGCGCTTCTGCCGCCGTGGACCTGGACGCGGTACGACGCGCGCTACAGACAGATCCGTTCGCACAATCCAAGATGGAGGAGGTGCGCAGAGGGACAGCAAAGGACGACGAATTCCAGATACGCGACGGCCTGCTAACCCGCAAGGGTGCTCTCTACGTGCCGGGAGACGATCTCCGCGCAAAGGTTTTACAGCAGTTACACGACGCACCCAGCGTGGGTCACTTCGGCAAAGAAAAGACGGCGGACTTAGTAGCCAGGGACTTTTGGTGGCCCCAGATGCGAGGAGAGGTCGCGGATTACGTCGCCAGGTGTGACACTTGTCAGAGGTCCAAGCCAGTGCACAAGAAGCCAGCGGGATTGCTGGAACCGCTGGAGACGCCACTACAGCCGTGGGAAAGGGTGGCGCTGGACTTTGTTACTGATCTGCCCAGTTCGCGGGGCAAGACGGCGGTGCTTGTGGTTGTAGACCTGTTCACCAAGATGGCGCACTTCATTCCTTGCGCGAAGGTGGCAACAGCGGAACAGACCGCCAAGCTGTTCATAGACCACGTGTTCCGGGTGCACGGCTTACCGCGGTCCATCCTGTCCGACCGGGGTCGCCAATTCATTTCCAGTTTCTGGCAGAAGCTCCTGGGCATCCTGAATGTCAAGATCAACTTAGCGTCGGCGAGACACCCGCAAACCAACGGCCAAGCGGAGAGGGTCAACGCCATCATGCAGCAGTACCTGCGATGTTACGCCAATCAAAAGCCTGCAACTTGGGTGGACTACTTACCGATGGCCGAGTTTGCCTACAACAACACGAAGCACGCGTCAACGGGGGTGACACCGTTCTTCGCCAACAATGGGCGACATCCCAGAACCTTCCCGGCGTTGGAGACAACGACGCAGGGGGAGTCGCAGGGAGCTGAGCATTTAGCAGCAGAATTGCAGGAGGTCCACGAGGAGCTACGACGGCACTTGGAACTAGCTAAACACGCCTACAAAGTGCAGGCAGACAGGCACAGGAGGGCAGGAGAAGACATCCAGGTGGGGGACTGGGTATGGTTAGCAGCCCAGGCGGTGCCGGCCAAGTCGTTAGCTAAGAAGAAGCTAGGACACAAACAGCTAGGGCCATACCAAGTTGAGGGCAGGATCAATCCCGTAGCTTTTCGGTTGACCCTCCCAGAAGGTTCCCGAATGCACCCGGTCTTTCATAGGTCGGTGCTTACACCCTACAAGGCCCCACACAGATTTCAGGAGCCAGGGACGGCACCAGACCCACGTAGAGAATCACCGGGGGGGGGGAGTCACCGAGGACCCCGACACTCAACGAGGTCATGGAAATTCTGGACTCGAGATGGGGGGAGGAGGGAGTGGAATACCTCCTCGCCAGGGAAGGTACCCCGGCCAGCGCCAACAGTTGGGTGCCAGATTATGCTCTGGAGGAACCTCTTCTTAAAGACGAGTTCCATGCACTCTTCCCACACAGGCCCATGCCAGAGGAGTATTTTGACGACTGGCTTTTTACGCCCACACTTTCAGGCAGCACCTTCCGGGGGTTCTCCTCCGCAGAGGAGACCACGCCGGAATCGAGCCCTCCAAGGGGATCGTGCTCGGGGGTGGACACGGACCGCTCTTATTGGTGGGACGATCAACCAGAAGTGGGGTGGCGAAGGGGGCCTTGGCAAGCAGCATCGCCTGAAGTAACAGGGGGAGGGAAGGGTTTGGATGTGTTGGGGGAGGACCCCGGTTTCGAGCACGCATACACTGAACTGGAAGCAGAGGAGATCGACGTCGATGAACTGTATCCAGCGTCTACCCCCGCTACAACGGAGCTCCCGGAACCTGCGCCCGAGCAGCGGGAAGGGGGAAGGGGGGGCTTCGAGGGGGGGATGGATGTCAGGGGTTCAGGGACAGAGGCACAGGGTAGGCAGGAGATGGAGAGCGATGGGGATGAATCCCAGGACAGCGAGGAAGAGGATGACAATGACTCTAGAGATTCCATGAGTCTTTCCAGCGAATCAGAGGATTCCCAGAAGGGGGCGCCGGTGGTCAAGGCCAGGGGAGCCCCAGAGGGGACTGGTCAGGAGCAGGGGGCCAGCGGGGGATCCCAAAGTGGCAGCTGGGCGTCAGGACCAGCCTCCCCGCCAGAGTGCAGCGAAGGGGGTGGAGGTTCCAGTGTATCAGGGGAGGCGGCTCCGGCAGTAGAGAAAGGAGGGAGGTCGGAGCAAGCCACCCTCCCGGAAGGGGAGGGGAGTAGTGAAGGGAGTAGCGTAGCTGTCAAAAGGAAAGTTAGAGGTTGGGGGCGCGCGCCAAGTTCAAATGTAGAGGCGCGCGGAAGTACAGGGAGCCCGGAGGAGGGGCCAGGTCCCAAAGCCCGCAGGAGGGGGCAAGAGCAGTCTGATTCCGCGTCGGAGGAATCCAGGAGGGGCGAAAGCCCAGCGGGCAGAAAGACCCTGCGGAAAAAGAAAGAGAGAAAGAGGTGGAGCAGCGCAAGCTTCTTAAACTGGTGCAGGGGAGGGACTGACTCAGAGGGGACTTCAACGGTCTAAGCTTAACAGACGAGGGGCTGCGCGCCTCGGATGTGAAGCAAACAATGAACTGCAATAAACACTTTTGTATATAAGAAGAGATTGGCGTTGGTCTTTTGTGAGCTGAGACTTGAGGCAGCCCTGACAGTAAGTCCCCTCCCACAGAAACCGCAATTTTTTTTTTTTTGCAAAGCTCACGAAGTTTGGCAGACATGACTACTGAGGAGCAGATAACGACCCTGCAAAACGCAGTCGCTGAACTCTCCGCTGCAGTACGGGTCTCTCAGAAGACAGTTGCCGAAGCAGAAGCGCGATGCCAGGATCTGCAAGCCAGGTGGGATCATGTGTGCAAACAGGGGTTCCCGGGGTCCAGAGCAGAGGGAATCGGACTCGGACGGAGGGGGGGCAATTTAGTAGCCCACTTCGATGGAAACCTGAAGCATTATCCCAGTTTCAGAGCAGACGTCGTATACGCGCTGCATTTGCTTCGGAGAGACTTCAAAGATGAGGAGGAGAAGGTAGGCTTTATTGTGTCCCACTTGCATGGGGAAGCTAGAGCCTGGTTACGCAATTTGTGGCGCGAAGATGGTACTGCCCGCAGGAACTCTGATGAATTTATCAAAGCCATGGACGCTTGCTTCCAATCTACAGTTGATGTTGATGTGGCGCGCCGGGAGATGCATGGATTGCGGCAGGGCAAGGCTACAGTGCGTCAGTACCATTCTCGCTTTTTTGCTTTGCTGAATGTGCTGGGCTGGGAAAAGGACTCATTGGCAGTGAGAGACTTGTTCTGGGAGGGGGCTTCATGGCTCTGTAAAGGATGAGTTGGCCAGGGGGGACAGACCTCAAACCCTAGCAGACGTCGTGCAGAGGGCACTCACGATAGGAGTGCGCCACGAAGAACGCCCTTGGCACAGTGAGGAGGGGCGCCAAGTTCGCGCACCAGCTAGAGCGCCTCCTTTTCTTCCCAGCGACCTGGGACATGCGCATCCCTCGCCTAGGCTGAGGGAGGGGGAGGAACCAATGGAACTGGGTGGTGCAAAGGCTCAGACAGCTGCCGGAGCCTCAGCGTCCGGAGCAGTCAAGGCGAAGCCTCCTAGAGGGACCAGGAAGTGTTACATCTGTGACAGTGCGCAGCACATGGCCAAAGAGTGTCCCCAGAGGCTCCAGAAGCACACTGCAGCCTTAGCAACAGTAACAGGGGAAGCGCTCCAAGGAGAGCAGTTTCAGGGAAACGACAATGCCTGGCTGGAAGCAGACATGCTGGGGCTCAGCCAGGCAAGTCAGTGAAGCAGTCCCCAGCGCTTTTGCAGCCTACAAACCCCTTACCACCCAAGCCAGTGGTGCAGCTCACTGCTACTCTCCAGCTACCTAATGGACTCACCCTGGAAGTCCCCATTACAATTGACTCAGGGAGCAACGCAGACTTCGTGGGGATGCAGTTCATCAAGCAGCATCGCATAGCGCTACTACCAGCCACGCTGCCTCTGAACGTCGTCACGGTAGATGGCAGAAAGTTGCTGGGTGGGCAAGTGGTACAACAGACGCCACCCATGCTGCTGAAAATTGGGAATCATCGCGAAGTCATCAGTTTCAATGTCACCCGACTGTCAGACACGCCTATAGTGTTAGGCATGAGTTGGCTGGATAGACACAGCCCATCATTAGCGTGGTACCAGCGGCAGCTCACCTTTGGCTCGTCCTACTGCGCACAACATTGCATCCAGACCGGCCAGGAGGAGGAGGGCCAGGAGGAAGGGCAACAGTTGCATCTAGGCATGGTGCAGGCGGTGCCCCACAAGTACAAGGGGTTTTTGGAGGTCTTCTGCGAAAAAGAAGCTGACCAATTACCACCCCACCGGCCCTACGACTGTGCAATTGACCTCTTACCAGGGGCGACGCTACCGACTGCGAAGCTGTATTCCATGTCTGAAGATGAGATGCAGGAACTCCGGGAGTTCATAGATCACAATTTGAAGCGGGGATTCATCCGAGAATCCAAGGCAGTGGGGGGCAGTCCTGTGTTTTTCGTGAAGAAGAAGGACACGCCCCAAAAAGGCTCATTGTGGACTATAGGGCCATAAACTCGATGACAAAGCCCAAGGCCTTCCCCATGCCCAAAATTGACGACCTGCTCGCGACGGTAAGGAAGGGGAGGATCTTCACCAAGTTGGATTTACGCGGAGCATACAATCTAATACGCATGAGGGAAGGTGACGAGTGGAAGACGGCCATGTTCACACCGCTGGGCACCTATGAATACAGAGTTATGCCGTTTGGTCTCCAAAATGGCTCCCACTGTTTCCAAGCCTTCATGCACCACGTGCTAGCGGGACTCCTCTACAAGAAGTGCGTATGCTTCCTCGACGACATTCTGATCTTCTCAGAATCGCAGGAGACTCACGAGAGAGATGTAAAGGAGGTCCTGCAGAGGCTGCGGGAGCACAGACTCTACGCCAAACTGGAGAAGTGCCAGTTCGACGTGACGGAGGTGGATTTCCTGGGCTACCGGCTGTCCGACAAGGGACTAGCCATGGACAGCGCCAAGGTCCGCACGGTGTTGGACTGGAATAGCCCGCGCAATCGGAAGGAAGTCCAGAGGTTCGTCGGCTTCGCCAACTTTTACCGCAAGTTCATCAGGGGTTTCGCGAAAGAGACGGCAGCTATCACGGACACCCTCAGTTCCAAGAAGAAAAAGTTCACATGGACGGACCAGGCGGACCAGTCCTTCAGGAGACTTAAGAGCCTCTTCGCGTCCGAAGACCAGCTGCTACACGTGAATCCCGGCAGGCCCATGCGGGT
Source organism: Podarcis pityusensis (assembly GCF_964106645.2). NCBI lineage: Eukaryota > Metazoa > Chordata > Lepidosauria > Squamata > Lacertidae > Podarcis > Podarcis pityusensis. Next base: position 100,521,386 of record NC_138032.1, on the reverse strand, counting down.
TGAGACTGACGCATCTGACAGAGCAGTGGGGGCCGTCCTCTTGCAGGAAGATCCGCAAGGGAACTGGAGGCCCTGCGCTTTCTATTCCCGGAAGCTCAGCAAGTCGGAACGGAACTACACCATCTGGGACAGGGAGTTGTTGGCCATCCACGCGGCTTTCAAAGCGTGGCGGCACTTCCTCATCGGAGCCAAGCACACCGTGCAAGTCCGCACGGACCACAAGAACCTAGAGTATTGGCGCACGGCGAAGCTCCAGAGCCAGAGGCACATAAGATGGGCGGAGTTCTTTGCGGATTTCGACTTCAGGATAGAGTATATCCCGGGAGACAACAACGTCATAGCGGATGCCCTCTCCAGGAAACCGCAGTATCTCGAGGAAGCGGCACCAGTGGCAGCCAGGCACATTTTCGCACCGCAGGCGTGGGCATGCGCTTCCGCCGCCGTGGACCTGGACGCGGTACGACGCGCGCTACAGACGGATCCGTTCGCACAATCCAAGATGGAGGAGGTACGCAGAGGGACAGCAAAGGACGACGAATTCCAGATACGCGACGGCCTGCTAACCCGCAAGGGTGCTCTCTACGTGCCGGGAGACGATCTCCGCGCAAAGGTTTTACAGCAGTTACACGACGCACCCAGCGTGGGTCACTTCGGCAAAGAAAAGACGGCGGACTTAGTAGCCAGGGACTTTTGGTGGCCCCAGATGCGAGGAGAGGTCGCGGATTACGTCGCCAGGTGTGACACTTGTCAGAGGTCCAAGCCAGTGCACAAGAAGCCAGCGGGATTGCTGGAACCGCTGGAGACGCCACTACAGCCGTGGGAAAGGGTGGCGCTGGACTTTGTTACTGATCTGCCCAGTTCGCAAGGCAAGACGGCGGTGCTTGTGGTTGTAGACCTGTTCACCAAGATGGCGCACTTCATTCCTTGCGCGAAGGTGGCAACAGCGGAACAGACCGCCAAGCTGTTCATAGACCACGTGTTCCGGGTGCACGGCTTACCGCGGTCCATCCTGTCCGACCGGGGTCGCCAATTCATTTCCAGTTTCTGGCAGAAGCTCCTGGGCATCCTGAATGTCAAGATCAACTTAGCGTCGGCGAGACACCCGCAAACCAACGGCCAAGCGGAGAGGGTCAACTCCATCATGCAGCAGTACCTGCGATGTTACGCCAATCAAAAGCCTGCAACTTGGGTGGACTACTTACCGATGGCCGAGTTTGCCTACAACAACACGAAGCACGCGTCAACGGGGGTGACACCGTTCTTCGGCAACAATGGGCGACATCCCAGAACCTTCCCGGCGTTGGAGACAACGACGCAGGGGGAGTCGCAGGGAGCTGAGCATTTAGCAGCAGAATTGCAGGAGGTCCACGAGGAGCTACGACGGCAATTGGAACTAGCTAAACACGCCTACAAAGTGCAGGCAGACAGGCACAGGAGGGCAGGAGAAGACATCCAGGTGGGGGACTGGGTATGGTTAGCAGCCCAGGCGGTGCCAGCCAAGTCGTTAGCTAAGAAGAAGCTAGGACACAAACAGCTAGGGCCATACCAAGTTGAGGGCAGGATCAATCCCGTAGCTTTTCGGTTGACCCTCCCAGAAGGTTCCCGAATGCACCCGGTCTTTCATAGGTCGGTGCTTACACCCTACAAGGCCCCACACAGATTTCAGGAGCCAGGGACGGCACCAGACCCACGTAGAAAGTCACAAGGGGGGGGAAGTCACCGAGGACTCCGCCACTCAACGAGGTCACGGAAATTCTGGACTCGAGATGGGGGGAGGAGGGAGTAGAATACCTCCTCGCCAGGGAAGGTACCCCGGCCAGCGCCAACAGTTGGGTGCCAGATTATGCTCTGGAGGAACCTCTTCTTAAAGACGAGTTCCATGCACTCTTCCCACACAGGCCCATGCCAGCGGAGTATTTTGACGACTGGCTTTTTACGCCCACGCTTTCAGACAGCACCTTCCGGGGGTTCTCCTCCGCAGAGGAGACCACGCCAGAATCGAACCCTCCAAGGGGATTGTACTCTGGGGTGGACACGGACCGCTCTTATTGGTGGGACGATCAACGAGAAGTGGGGTGGCGACGGGAGCCTTGGCAAGCAGCATCGCCTGAAGTAACAGGGGGAGGGGAGGACTTGGATGTGTTGGGGGAGGACCCTGGTTTCGAGCACTCATACACTGAACTGGAAGCAGAGGAGATCGACGTCGACAGACTGTGTCCAGTATCTACCCCCGCTACAACGGAGCTCCCGGAACCTGCGCCCGAGCAGCGGGAGGGGGGAAGGGGGGGCTTCGAGGGGGGGATGGATGTCAGGGGTTCAGGGACAGAGGCACAGGGTAGGCAGGAGATGGAGAGCGATGGGGATGAATCCCAGGACAGCGAAGAAGAGGATGACAATGACTCAAGAGATTCCATGAGTCTTTCCAGCGAATCAGAGGATTCCCAGAAGGGGGCGCCGGTGGTCAGAGCCAGGGGAGCCCCAGGGGGGACGTGTCAGGAACAGGGGGCCAGCAGGGTATCCCAAAGTGGCAGCTGGGCGTCAGGACCAGCCTCCCCGCCAGAGTGCAGCGAAGGGGGTGGAGGTTCCAGTGTATCAGGGGAAGCAGCTCCGGCAGCAGAGAAGGGAGGGAGGTCGGAGCAAGCCACCCTCCCGGAAGGGGAGGGGAGTAGTGAAGGGAGTAGTGTAACTGTCAAAAGGAAGGTTAGAGGTTGGGCGCGCGCGCCAAGTTCAAATGTAGAGGCGCGCGGAAGTACAGGGAGCCCGGAGGAAGAGCCAGGTCCCAAAGCCCGCAGGAGGGGGGAAGAGCAGTCTGGGGATTCCGCGTCAGGGGAATCCAGGAGGGGCGAAACCCCAGGGGGCAGGAAGACCCTGCGGAAAAGGAAAGAGAGGAAGAGGTGGAGCAGCGCAAGCTTCTTAAACTGGTGCAGGGGAGGGACTGACTCAGAGGGGACTTCAACGGTCTAAGCTTAACAGACGTGGGGCTGCGCGCCTCGGATGTGAAGCAAACAATGAACTGCAATAAACACTTTTGTATATAAGAAGAGATTGGCGTTGGTCTTTTGTGAGCTGAGACTTGAGGCAGCCCTGACAAATGCGTTTCGTAAATTCCCAGAATGAAATTCTCAAGAGTGTAAGTATAAACAAAAGCAGTCAAATTAATTAGAGGATATCAATTCTAAGATCAGCCTAGCCAGAGACGCTGTAGCCAGCTCTATACAAGCTTATGCACCAAGAGGAGGGGCTCCCTGCAGCCCCTTGTGCACTCTTATTTAAGCTAGGTTCTTTTAATTGCGCCATCATCCTTTGTTTATATTGCTTATGTTTATTTCCTTTGTTTATATTGCTTTTGAATTTAAAACCAACGAGAAAGTGAGGGGCGCTCGAAAAGGAGATAGCTCCCACGTGGTTTTGCCTCTCCTAAAATGGCTGCCGCCGCAAGGCCACGTGGGCAATCAAAATGGCGGCCGTAATGCGTTCCTGTTGCCTAGCGACAATGAACATTTAACGCTAGCCCTTTAACACTGAAAAAATTCCGCAGCCTCAAGAGCAAAACCTGCAGGCATTCTCCACGTACCCCTTATGAACGTTAATTATTCCCCTGGTTTTCTCGCCGGTTAAGCTTAAAAGGGAGGGTTTGTAAAGTTACTTCCCACGTGGAATGCTTATAGTAAAATGGCGGCCGCCCGGAAGGGCACGTGGGCGGATGAAATGGCGGCCGGGGCGCGCTGGTTGCCCGGCAACGGCGCAGCTGCTTCCGAGGCTTTCCAAGTCTAAACTTCCGCGCGAAAATAAAACAGCCTGTAGAGGAAGCGATGCTCTGTGGAAGCCACTCACCCCCTCAAGAATGCTGCTGAAATGATTATTTAACAAGAAATTCTGCCCCTCACCCTGGCAAGAAAATGAAACACAACTGGCACAAAACGCAGCCCGCTCTCCTCCCGCAGCTGCCGTTCCGCCTAATTGCACCACGCTCCCCTGCACAAACCCCAAGCTAAAACCTGAAGCCCCAACAGCAAAACCTGATTGGATGGGTGCGCTGCGTCCTCCGTGGAAATAACGAAGAGGAGCTGTTACCGGAAAAATCCGAGGGCTCCCTTGGACAAAAACAAAGACACCAACCAGGATAACTTGGAGCAAAACAGCAGCCTGTAGGCTTGGCCTTTATTGAACTGTTGCAACAGGGTGTTCACTTGCAGGAGAGAGGAAAGACCCAGAAAGATGGTGTCAGAGCTGGCTCCAGGTCCCAGCTCACAGAGGACCAACGCTAGCCGGCAGTAATGTACAAAAGTCTTTATTGAAGTACAGTTTCCATTTTCAAGCCGCAGCGCCCCAGCTCTACGTCTAGGGGTTAGATCGGCGAAGCTCCATCTGAGTCTCCGCCCCCTGTACACCAGTTTAAGATTCTAGCCTTACTCCACCTCTTCCGTCTCTCCTTTCTCCTCTGGGTCCTGCTACCCCCCGGGGTCCCTTCCTTCCTGGATTCTTCTGACGCTGACGTTGACCCCCCTGACTCCTCCCCCTCTTTTCGGCGGGCTTTGGGACCTGGCTCCCTATCCGGGCCGCCAACTGCGCCGCCCTCCTGTACATTTGAACTTGGCGCGCGCGCCCAGCCTTCAACCTTCCTCTCGACCGTTTCCTCGCTCCCCGATGGAGGCGTGGCCAATCCTGACTCATGTCCTCCCACTGGCAGTGCGCCGCCTGATCCCGATGCCTAGGACTCCTCCCCCCTACTGCACTCTGGTGTGGACGCTGGTCCTGATTTCCAACTGCTGCTCTCTGAGTCCCCTCTGGCCCCTTCTTCCTGGGGTGTCCCCCTAGGCACCCCCCTTGCTCTGACCATGGGAGCCCCTTTCTGTGAATCTTCCGATTCGCTGGAAAGACTCAGAGACCTCGGACCGCTGTCATCGCTAACATTTCCTTCGGACTCCTCCCCCTCGCTCTCTATTTCCTCCCTTTCCTGTGCCTCTGCTCCTGAACCCCTGACATCCATCCCCCCCTCGAAGCCCCCCCTTCCCCCCTCCCCTCCTTCAGGTGTGGGTACTGGGTGCTCCGTCGTTGTGGGGGTGAGTGCCGGATACAGTTCGTCGCCCGTGGCGTGCATCCAGCCGGATAAGTCCGGCTCGTCCTCCGTGCTCTCGCCGACCTCAATTTCCTCTGCTTCCATCTCTTTGCCGCCGTGCTCGAACCCAAGGTCCTCCCCCAACACGTCCATGTCCGTCTCTCCCCCGGTCTCCTCCGGGGACGTTGCCTGCCAAGGACCCCCCAGCCACTTCCTGCGCCACTGCTCCTCTGGTCGATCGTCCCACCAATAGGAACGGTCTGAGGCAGACCCCGAGGGTGATCCCTCCGGGGAACGTGTTTCTAGTGCCGGTTCCTCGGCCGAGGTGAACCCCTGGAATGTGCTGGCTGAAAATGTGGGTGTGAAAAGCCAGTCGTCGAAATACTCGGCTGGCATGGGCCTGTGTGGGAAAAGGGCATGAAACTCATCCTTGAGAAGAGGTTCGTCCAAGGCATAGTCTGGCACCCAACTGTTGGCGCTGGCCGGGGTACCTTCTCTGGCGAGAAGATATTCTACTCCCTCTTCCCCCCATCTCGAGTCTAAAATCTCTGTGACCTCGTTGACGGGTTCCCGCCTTGGCGACCCCCCCCCTTGTGGGCGTCTCCCTGAACGGGTCTGGTGCCGTGCCTGGCTCCTGAAATCTATGAGGTGCTTTGTAGGGCGTGAGCACTGATCTATGGAAAACTGGGTGCATTCTGGATCCCTCCGGCAGTGTCAACCGGAAGGCCACTGGATTGACCTGTGCCTCGACTTGGTAAGGTCCTAGCTGCTTATGCCCTAGCTTCTTCTTCGCTAACGATCTGGCCGGCACTGCCTGGGCTGCTAACCAAACCCAGTCTCCCACCTGTATGTCTTCCCCAACCCTTCTGTGCTTGTCAGCCTGCAGTTTGTATGCGTGCTTTGCTAGTTCTAACTGCCTCCGAAGCTGTTCGTGAACCTCCTGCAACTCTGATGCTAAGGCTTCCGCTGCCTGTGGCTCCCCCTCCCCCGCTCTCGCTAATCCCGGGAAGGTTCTGGGATGCCTCCCGTTGTTGGCGAAGAACGGTGTCACCCCCGTGGACACGTGCTTCGTGTTGTTGTAGGCGAACTCAGCGAGCGGCAAATAGTCCACCCATGTTGCCGGCTGCTGATTTGCGTAGCATCGCAGGTACTGCTGCATGATGGCGTTGACTCGCTCCGCTTGTCCGTTCGTCTGCGGGTGTCTCGCCGACGCTAGGTTGATCTTGACGTTCAGGAAACCCATCAGCTTCTGCCAGAAGTTCGAGATGAACTGTCGCCCCCGGTCGGACAGGATAGACCGTGGCAGACCGTGAACCCTGAACACGTGGTCTATGAACAGTTTGGCGGTCTGTTCCGCCGTGGCCACCTTCGCGCACGGAATGAAGTGGGCCATTTTGGTGAACATGTCCACCACCACTAGCACTGCCGTCTTGCCCCTCGAGCTGGGTAGATCCGTGACAAAGTCCAGGGCCACCCTCTCCCACGGTTCGAGCGGTGTCTGCAGCGGTTCGAGCAGTCCCGCCGGCGGTTTGTGCACTGACTTGGCCCTTTGGCAGGTGTCGCACCTCGAGACGTAATCCGCGACTTCCCCCCGCATCTTGGGCCACCAAAAATCTCTGGCTACTAATTCTACCGTCTTCTCTTTGCCAAAGTGCCCGGCGGTGGGTGCGTCGTGCAACTGCTGCAGTACTTTCGCGCGGAGGTCGTCTCCCGGTACGTAGAGGGCCCCTCTGCGGATGAGCAATCCGTCGCGTATCTGGAACTCGTCGTCCTCCGCCGTGCCCCTGTGCACCTCCTCCATCTTGGCTTGTGCGAAGGGGTCCTCCTGCAGTGCTCGACGTACAGCATCCAGGTCCACGGTTGCTGAAGCGCACGCCCACGCTTTCGGTGCGAAAATGTGCTTGGCCGCTGCTGGTGCCGCCTCCTCGAGGTATTGCGGCTTTCTGGACAGTGCATCCGCCATGATGTTGTTGTCGCCTGGGATGTACTCTATCCTGAAGTCGAAATCCGCAAAGAACTCCGCCCATCGTATGTGCCTCTGGTTCAGGAACCTTGCCGTGCGCCAGTACTCCAGGTTTTTATGGTCCGTGCGGACCTGCACTGTGTGTTTGGCTCCAATGAGGAAGTGCCGCCACGCCTTGAATGCTGCATGAATGGCCAGCAACTCCCTGTCCCAGATGGTGTAGTTCTGCTCTGACTTGCTGAGCTTCCTGGAGTAGAAGGCACACGGTCTCCAGTCCCCATGCTGGTCTTGCTGCAACAGTACTGCTCCCACGGCTCTGTCTGAGGCGTCCGTTTCAACCCTCATCGGTCTGCTGGGATTCACATGCAGGAGCTGCTCTTCGGACGAGAAGAGACGCTTGAGTTTCTGAAAGGACTGCTCCGCTTGCTCCGTCCAGATGAACTTCTTCTTCTTGGAGCTGAGCGTGTCGGTAATGGCCGCCGTCTGCATCGCGAACCCCTTGATGAACTTGCGGTAAAAGTTGGCGAAACCGACAAACCGCTGGACCTCCTTCCGATTGCGCGGGCTCTTCCAGTCCAACACTGAGCGAACCTTGGCGCTGTCCATGGCGAGCCCCTTGTCCGACAACTTGTAGCCCAGGAAATCTACCTCCTTCATGTCGAACTGGCACTTCTCCAGCTTGGCGTACAGCCTGTGCTCCTGCAGTCTCTGCAGAACTTCCTTGACGTCTCCCTCGTGGGTCTCCTCTGATTCTGAAAATATCAGGATGTCGTCCAGGAAGCAGACGCATTTCTTGTAGAGGAGACCCGCCAATACGTGATGCATGAAGGCTTGAAAACAGTGGGAGCCATTTTGTAATCCAAAGGGCATAACTCTGTATTCATAGGTGCCCAGGGGCGTGAACATGGCAGTCTTCCATTCGTCGCCCTCCCATATGCGAATCAGGTTGTACGCCCCTCGCAGATCCAACTTTGTGAAAACGCGTCCTTTCCTCACCGTTGCGAGCAGGTCATCTATCTTGGGCATGGGAAAGGCTGTGGGCTTGGTTTTCGAGTTCAAAATTCTATAGTCCACCACAAGCCTTTTTTGGGGCGTGTCCTTCTTCTTCACAAAGAATACAGGACTGCCCCCCACTGCCTTCGACTCCTGGATGAAACCGTGCTTCAAGTTGAGGTCTATGAACTCCCTGAGTTCCTGCAGCTCGTCTTCAGACATGGAATACAGTTTCCCGGTTGGCAGCGTCGCCCCTGGCAGGAGGTCAATCTTGCAGTCATAGGACCTGTGGGGAGGCAGCTTGTCCGCTTCCTTCTCGCAGAAAACCTCCAAAAACGCTGCGTACTTGAGTGGCACTGCTTGCAGCGTGCCTAATTGTAGCTGCGGGTCATCCTCTTCCCCTTCCGGGCTAGGCAGAATGCAATGTTCCGCACAGTATGAGGAGCCGAAGGTCAGTTGTCGCTGGTACCACGCCAATGCTGGGCTGTGCCTGTGCAGCCAACTCATGCCTAATACTATAGGCGTGTCCGACAGTTGGGTGACATTGAAGCTGATGACTTCTCGGTGATTCCCAATTTGCATCACCATCGGAGGCGTTTGCTGCACCACCTGCCCCCCCAGCAATTCCCTGCCATCCACCGTGACAACCTTCAGAGGCAGCGTGGCTGGCAGGAGTGCTATGTTGTGCTCTTGAATGAAATCCAGTCCTATGAAGTCTGCGTTACTACCAGAGTCAATGGTAATCGGCACTTCCATAGTGAGTCCATTGGGTAGTTGGAGCGATGCTGTGAGCTGCACCACTGGTTTGGGCGGGAGGGGGTCTGTGGGCTGCAAAATCTCTGGGGACGGCTTCATTGACTTGTCTGGCTGGGCCCCAGTGCCTCTTCCTCCAGCCAGACTCTGTCGTTTCCCTGCTGTGGTTCTCTCTGCTGAGTTGCGTCTGTTACTGTTGCTGAGGCTGCAGTGTGCTTGTGGAGCCTCTGGGGACACTCTTTCGCCATGTGCTGAGCACTGTCGCAGATGTAGCACTTCCTGTTCCCTCTAGGAGGCTTCGCTTTGACTGCTCCCGGTGTTAGGGCTCTGGTTGCTGACTGAGCCCTGGCGCCTCCAATCTCCATCGGTTCCTCTCCCCCTCCCTGCGGAGGTGTGGATTGCGCACGCGCTGCATCCTTGGGAAAGAGGGGAGGTGCTCTCACTGGCGTACGTCCCCAACGTCGTCCTTCTCTGTTCCATGGACGTTCTTCCAGACGCACCCCAATTTGCAGCGCCCGCTGGACAACCTCCTGAGTGCTCTTTGGTCTCTCTTCCCTTGCAATCTCATCTTTCACATTTGCATTCAAGCCTTCCCAAAAAAGGTCTCTGGCTGGGGCAGAATCCTTCTCCCATCCCAGCGGATGGACTAATGCAAAAAAGCGGGAATGGTACTGCCTTACACTGGCTCTGCCTTGTTTGAACCCATGTATGTCTTTTCTGGCGATATCAATGTCTATATTTGATAAAAAACACGAATCCATCGCTTTAATGAATGCATCCGCATTTTGGAGCGCCGGATCCTTATCTCTCCACAGATTGCGCAGCCACGCTTTAGCTTCCCCATGCAAATGGGACAAGATAAACCCCACCTTCTCTTGCTCATCTCTAAAGTCTTTATCCAGCAGTTCCAGCGCAAACAGCACGTCTGCTCGGAAGTTAGGGTACTGCTGCAAATTCCCATCGAAATGAGATACCAGGCTGCCTCCTCTTTTCCCCAGCCCAATCCCCTCTGATTTGGGTCCCGGTTGCCCCTGCTTAGTAAGCACTTCCAACCTGGCTTGGAGATCCCTGCAGGCGGCAGCCGCTTCCTCTTCCCTTTTCCTGGATGCGAGTACCTCCGCGTTGAGTTGTGTCACTGCATCTTGCAGGGCTGCTAGTTGCTGTTCTGTAGTCATCTTGCCTGACTTTTGTGAGCTCGCGAAGCACCAATCTTCTTCCCTCGCTGCGTCCACTCACGTTACGAGGTTTTTGGTGCAAAACTTTTAGAGATGGAGCTTACTGTCAGAGCTGGCTCCAGGTCCCAGCTCACAGAGGACCAACGCTAGCCGGCAGTAATGTACAAAAGTCTTTATTGAAGTACAGTTTCCATTTTCAAGCCGCAGCGCCCCAGCTCTACGTCTAGGGGTTAGATCGGCGAAGCTCCATCTGAGTCTCCGCCCCCTGTACACCAGTTTAAGATTCTAGCCTTACTCCACCTCTTCCGTCTCTCCTTTCTCCTCTGGGTCCTGCTACCCCCCGGGGTCCCTTCCTTCCTGGATTCTTCTGACGCTGACGTTGACCCCCCTGACTCCTCCCCCTCTTTTCGGCGGGCTTTGGGACCTGGCTCCCTATCCGGGCTGCCAACTGCGCCGCCCTCCTGTACATTTGAACTTGGCGCGCGCGCCCAGCCTTCAACCTTCCTCTCGACCGTTTCCTCGCTCCCCGATGGAGGCGTGGCCAATCCTGACTCATGTCCTCCCACTGGCAGTGCGCCGCCTGATCCCGATGCCTGGGACTCCTCCCCCCTACTGCACTCTGGTGTGGACGCTGGTCCTGATTTCCAACTGCTGCTCTCTGAGTCCCCTCTGGCCCCTTCTTCCTGGGGTGTCCCCCTAGGCACCCCCCTTGCTCTGACCATGGGAGCCCCTTTCTGTGAATCTTCCGATTCGCTGGAAAGACTCAGAGACCTCGGACCGCTGTCATCGCTAACATTTCCTTCGGACTCCTCCCCCTCGCTCTCTATTTCCTCCCTTTCCTGTGCCTCTGCTCCTGAACCCCTGACAGATGGTGTGCAAGACCTTATAAAAACTTTGAAATTCCCATCCTCTAGGTCAAGCCCACCCCCAGAAACATCATGCATACATTACAGAAAGGAGGAGTTGACATCATGCATACATTACAGAAAGGAGGGGTTGAGGGAGGAGTTGTGGTGGCAACCTGAGTGTCCTGTCACCTGGCTGGTTCCTCCTTTCCCCTGCCCATGAGTCACTTCCAGGAGACAAAGGGGAGTTAGCAGTTTCCTGCCCCAGAGGGAAGATCTGATCATTGTCCTTTGTTTCAGTCCATGCTGAATCCACTCCCATATGCAAGTTCTTTGTGATCTTGATGGTCTTCTGTCTAGGACCATCAGGGTTGGCATAGCAACTTGCAGGGCTCCTGTGGATGTGCTGGGATGGTGAAGGGATTATGGCTGACCAGAACCAAGCCACCCCCCTTTGATAGTCCTTGTCATATGGAGTAAAATAAAAATGGAACAGTGCAAATCCGATGTATGGTTGATTTTTCTATGAATTTATAACAGAAGTGTGGCATATGTAGTGTGTGAGTGTGAGTGTGTGAAGTTTGTACAAACTGAATGATTGGGGTGGGGGGTTCCTGCTACAGTTCCCCCCTTCGGAGATAAGATTGCAAAGGTGGCTACTTTGCAATCCTTTTCTCCGCACAATTTAAGGTGGTAAATATTAACCTGCTATTCTCCATCCCAGATGCGTGTGTCCATGTGAACCTGAAAGGGACTTGGATGTCATGCTTCTTAAGGATATTTGCATAGAAATATAACAGTGTAACAGTGCACATAGTTAGACATAGGATATCACGTAAAATTAATATTTTGTTGCTCAGTTACTTGTGGTATTCTAGCACCTTGGAAGAAATATTTTCTCAATAGTGGTCTATGCTTTACATTTAGCAGGAAGGTCCACTAATGACTGAAAAATGCAGTTTGTTTTGTCCCCCGCCATTTTTGTGTTCTCAGGTGTCAAGGTAGCTCTTCTGTGGTCTCACATTGGCATGGTGTCACAGTAGTGGCAATCCCTGGTGAATCCACTTAGGGCTTTCATATTAACCATGTTGCCTGGCACTCACCGCAGCTGGCACAGGTTTAGGACACGTCATGAGAGAAATGTCTTTGCCTTGGCCATTCTATGGGATTTTATTATTATAGGCTCTGGTCTTGCAGTCATGGGAAGTTGCTCACTTGCACTTTAAGGACCAAAAAGCTAATTGCAGCCTGGATACACTTGCCCAAATTCAAACTGAGTCCAATTTGAATTTTTCTTGCCCCATGGTTCTCAACTTTTCTGTTAAAACAGAACCATCCAAATAAGTCAATTTAACTCTATAAGGGATTATTCCTGCTAAACCAAAGCATATACACCTTCCTGAAGCTTCTCCTTGGTAAAGCGAGTTTTAGCACATTTTAAATGGGCAGGGAAGTTGGCAGAGTGCCAGGTGAAACAACGAAATGTGGTTATAAATTTATCTAATCCTAAACATTTGACTACACAATAGCCTGACCTATTAGAACGCATAAAATGTATGAGAATCCTCCACTGGGGTGTAAGGAATAAGACATTAAACATAAAAACAATTACACACAAAATAGCCCCCGATTTGTGGAAATAACACACTGTCAGACACATTTCAACATTCCTACGTAATAACACATAATACAAAACAAACTAATTAAATATCAGTTGCATATCTTGAGACAATTGGGATATTTTATGTATGTATCTTTTGAATCCTGGAGCACAGTCTTGAGGTTCAAAAGTGAGAAGATGTCCTTGCAATTCAACTCCACCCCCCTTTGTCAGGCCCACTCCCCCGGCAGTCTATATCCTTTGAAAGAGATAGCTGTGGGCACTTTGAAACTTTGGTGTCTGTTGTTGTTGCAGGTCTTGTGGTGGCGAAGCTTTTCATTGGATCTGTAGTAACACATTTGTAGAAGTGATATCCTGTAAGGGGCAGGGTTTTGAGGACTTAAAAGACAGAGTTAGAAAAGGGAAGGGGCAAAAGGCAAAAAGGATGTCCTTCAGTTTCCGTTGGAAGCTGCAAATAATAAAAATCTTAGCGGATTAAGCATTTCATTCATTCCAATATTATTATCACATTTCCATATAATTACTGTTATTATCTGCCAAGTTTGTTTGCTTTCCTTCACTTAGTTTGGCTGTGGAAGAAACGGAGGGACAAAACCTTTGTTAATTTGAACACAATTGGCAAGTTATTAAACATTTTGCTTATGTGGGTCCGAGTTCACGTATCCTGTTTTAAAGGGAATTTTCTTATTTCCTTTGAAAATCTCTGTCAGGAATGCTGTTCCTATAATGCACACAAAGCCTGTTATAAAAGTTAAATCCCATTGGGGGTGGGAGAACTAGTCAAGAGTGGAACTCACAGTGGGAGCGCTTTGATATTTACCTGTGAAAAGAATTTGGCATGTTAAGATTTGAAACCTGGAAACCTCTTGACTTTTGATGGGCTAGTACTTAACCCTTTTGTCTTACGTAGCCCCTGGAGCAAAGGACACATTAAGGGTGATTTCCCTCAATGGTTCCAAGTTTTACATAAGGAAATTTGGATAAGTTTCTCCCTGCAGCCCAAGCTCTCGAAACCTCCTCTCCCCCCTACAGTTCCCCCCTTCCTCTCTCTCTCTCTCTTTCCTCCCCCCCTTTTTTTTATTTTAAGCTGATCTAGCCTCTGTGCATGTGCAGAGTTCATGTCTCAGCAAACCTTTTATACTATTGAAAATGTTGAATCTTTTGGCTAAATTACCATTTGAATAAGGGAAGGGAAGGGTAAGGAGTAGATTTTAAAAATAGGGTTAGATTTTAAAAACAAAAAAGAGAAACTCAGCGATTCAAGTATTCACTAAAGCTAGCAATTGCAGCCCAAGCAAAGGGACTGCTTCCTTTATGTACAGGAAAGGGCTAATATCCCTCTGGCCATTCGCAGAACAATGCCACACCCTTATATATGGGGAAAATGGCCAGAGAGTCAGAATTCATAGGATTTTTTTAACATTCACAGTCATTTCAGCCTTACCATTTGCAGACAAAAAATTTTTTTTCTGCCCTTTATTTACAGGATTGGTCAAGGCACATATGTATTTGTATGTGCTGAAACTTTGAATTGACTTTGAAGTCTGATTTTTAAATAGTAGACAAAATGATAAACACTGTAATCACTCAAATGCTTGATATTTATTACCAGTTGTGCTTCAAAAACATCACGGCTTCACCTCACACCTTTTAAAACTAAAGAGCAAAGCTAGGCTGAATTTCAACTCCATCACCACACCAGAATTTAAGAATTACCCTCCAATGCTTGCAGACACATGTCCTTCCACACAGCCACAAACTGGGAGAGTTGAAAGGGACCCTGGGGTCATCTAGTCCAACCCTCCAAAATATAGGGTTCACAGCAAGATTTCCCAGAAAGATTTGTACTACCAAAGAGACATACACATTTAAGTACAGATTTACAACTGGGAAAGGAAACATCTATGCTCCTATCATGTACTAAGGAAGAGGAAAATAAAAGTACCCAACTTTACACAGAACCCTTTTAGCAGATCTTGAGATAGTTTGAGTGAGTTTGCTTCCTTAGACTAAAGAATGCAAGTTCCTATAGAAATGATATTTAAAGGAAGATTGAAGTGAACAGTTTTTTTTTCCCCTAAGATAGGGAGAGGATCTTTTATTAAGCATAGTTAAAACAGCCATAGATTTGATTTAAAGGGAATACAAAAGTGAACAATTTCCCCCCCCTGAACTTGCAGAGGAATAGTAAGCCTAATTTAGATTATTATTATTTTTAATAACTACACATAGGAAAGTGAGATGCAGGGTACCTTAGGAAAGATTGCTCCCCCCCTCTTTGCAGTTTCCTTTAAAGGAAGCTTACTCAGGAGTAAATTTACCTGGCACAGAAGTAAGAAGGGGGAAAAACCTGAAAGATACAGAATGAAACAAGGGGGGGCATTTTCTAAGAAAAGAGGCCAGGAAGTCTTATAGAGACTGATATCAGGACTGGACTCAGATAGACAATTTTTGCTGGCCATGGAAACCTCTACATTTAATAACAATTTTTCTCAGAAAGAACACCATACTTTCATAGGCATAGGCTTAATGAAATACATACACTGCATTTTAGCTTGAGAGAGCAGTTGGCTCAACTAGGCTTTTGCAGCAGAAACATTAGTTTCTTCACAGCACATTTCAAAATATTGGAACAAAAAAGACTGGAACTCACACACTCAAAAGTTGCAGCAAAACATCATCTACCATCAACTTAAAATCATACTCCTCACTTAAGCTACTCGGAGGAAGACTCTTTGGAGCCTCTCTCAAATAACAAACATTTGCACACTTCATTCTTCTTCCTTTTTTTGTTGTTGTCCTGTTTAAGATTGATAAGGCCCAACATGCCTTTCTTAGATTTAAAATTTTTGAAGCAAGCTTGCAATTTTAAAACTATGTGCATTTAAGAACAGTCTGTGGATGCCGAGGCCAATGTAAATACAAACCCTTGAAATATTTCTAAATCTTTGAGTACATTTCATCATTTTTTAAAAAATTTTATTTTTTATTTTTTAGAGAAACTAAGATCTCTAATGCGTGGGCTCTCAGGCTGGGCTGTTATTATATCTACTACTGTCAGGGGTTCAGGGACAGAGGCACAGGGTAGGCAGGAGATGGAGAGCGATGGGGATGAATCCCAGGACAGCGAGGAAGAGGATGACAATGACTCTAGAGATTCCATGAGTCTTTCCAGCGAATCAGAGGATTCCCAGAAGGGGGCGCCGGTGGTCAAGGCCAGGGGAGCCCCAGGGGGGACGTGTCAGGAGCAGGGGGCCAGCGGGGGATCCCAAAGTGGCAGCTGGGCGTCAGGACCAGCCTCCCCGCCAGAGTGCAGCGAAGGGGGTGGAGCTTCCAGTGTATCAGGGGAGGCGGCTCCGGCAGTAGAGAAAGGAGGGAGGTCGGAGCAAGCCACCCTCCCGGAAGGGGAGGGGAGTAGTGAAGGGAGTAGCGTAGCTGTCAAAAGGAAAGTTAGAGGTTGGGCGCGCGCGCCAAGTTCAAATGTAGAGGCGCGCGGAAGTACAGGGAGCCCGGAGGAGGGGCCAGGTCCCAAAGCCCGCAGGAGGGGGCAAGAGCAGTCTGATTCCGCGTCGGAGGAATCCAGGAGGGGTGAAACCCCAGCGGGCAGAAAGACCCTGCGGAAAAGGAAAGAGAGAAAGAGGTGGAACAGCGCAAGCCTCTTAAACTGGTGCAGGGGAGGGACGGATTCAGAAGGGACTTCAGCGGTCTAAGCCTAGCAGACGTAGGGCTGCGCGCCTCGGATGTGAAGCAAACAATGAACTGCAATAAACACTTTTGTATATAAGAAGAGATAGGCGTTGGTCTTTTGTGAGCTGAGACTTGAGGCAGCCCTGACAGTAAGTCCCCTCTGACAAAACTGCAAAAATTTGTTTTTGCAAAGCTCACGAAGTTTGGCAGACATGACTACTGAGGAGCAGATAACGACCCTGCAAAACGCAGTCGCTGAACTCTCCGTTGCAGTACGGGTCTCTCAGAAGACAGTTGCCGAAGCAGAAAAGCGATGCCAGGATCTGCAAGCCAGGTGGGATCAGGCGTGCAAACAGGGGTTCCCGGGGTCCAGATCAGAGGGAATCGGTCTCGGACGGAGGGGGGGGCAATTTAGTAGCCCACTTCGATGGGAACCTGAAGCATTATCCCAATTTCAGAGCAGACGTCCTATACGCGCTGCATTTGCTTCGAAAAGACTTCAAAGATGAGGAGGAGAAAGTAGGCTTTATTGTGTCCCATTTGCATGGGGAAGCTAGAACCTGGTTACGCAATTTGTGGCGCGAAGATGGTCTTGCCCGCAGGGACTCTGACGAATTTATCAAAGCCATGGACGCTTGCTTCCAATCTACCGTTGACGTTGATGTGGCGCACCAGGAGATGCATGGATTGCGGCAGGGCAAGGCTACAGTGCGTCAGTACCATTCTCGCTTTTTTGCATTGCTGAATGTGCTGGGCTGGGAAAAGGACTCCCTGGCAGTGAGAGACTTGTTCTGGGAGGGGCTTCATGGCTCAGTAAAAGATGAGCTGGCTAGGGGAGACAGACCTCAAACCCTAGCAGACGTCGTGCAGAGGGCACTCACGATAGGGGTGCGCCACGAAGAACGCCCTTGGCACAGTGAGGAGGGGCGTCACGTCCGCCCACCAGCTAGAGCGCCTCCTTTTCTTCTTCCCAGGGACCTGGGACGTACAAATCCCTCGCCTATGCTGAAGGGAGGGGAGGAGCCAATGGAGCTGGGTCGTGCAAAGGCTCAGTCAGCTGCCGGAGCCTCAGCGTCCGGAGCAGTCAAGGCGAAGCCTCCTAGAGGGACCAGGAAGTGTTACATCTGTGACAGTGCACAGCACATGGCTAAAGAGTGTCCCCAGAGGCTTCAGAAGCACACTGCAGCCTTAGCAACAGTAACAGGGGAAGCGTTCCAAGGAGAACAGTTTCAGGGAAACGAGAATGCCTGGCTGAAAGCAGAGATGCTGGGGCTCCGCCAGGCAAGTCAGTGAAGCAGTCCCCAGCGCTTTTGCAGCCTACAGACCCCTTACCACCCAAGCCAGTGGTGCAGCTCACTGCTACTCTCCAGCTATCTAATGGACTCACCCTGGAAGTCCCCATTACGATTGACTCAGGGAGCAACGCAGACTTTGTGGGGATGCAGTTCATCAAGCAGCATCGCATAGCGCTACTACCAGCCACGCTGCCTCTGAACGTCGTCACGGTAGATGGCAGGAAGTTGCTGGGTGGGCAAGTGGTACAACAGACGCCACCCATGCTGCTGAAAATTGGGAATCATCGCGAGGTCATCAGTTTCAATGTCACCCAACTGTCAGACACACCTATAGTGTTAGGCATGAGTTGGCTGGATAGACACAGCCCATCGTTAGCGTGGTACCAGCGGCAGCTCACCTTTGGCTCGTCCTACTGCGCACAACATTGCATCCAGACCGGCCAGGAGGAGGAGGGCCAGGAGGAAGGGCAACAGTTGCATCTAGGCATGGTGCAGGCAGTGCCCCACAAGTACAAGGAAGCTGACCAATTACCACCCCACCGGCCCTACGACTGTGCAATTGACCTCTTACCAGGGGCGACGCTGCCGACTGCGATCACAATTTGAAGCGGGGATTCATCCGAGAATCCAAGGCCGTGGAGGGCAGTCCTGTGTTTTTCGTGAAGAAGAAGGACATGCCCCAAAAAAGGCTCATTGTGGACTATAGGGCCATCAATAATAATAATAATAATAATGTCAGAGCTGGCTCCAGGTCCCAGCTCACAGAGGACCAACGCTAGCCGGCAGTAATGTACAAAAGTCTTTATTGAAGTACAGTTTCCATTTTCAAGCCGCAGCGCCCCAGCTCTACGTCTAGGGGTTAGATCGGCGAAGCTCCATCTGAGTCTCCGCCCCCTGTACACCAGTTTAAGATTCTAGCCTTACTCCACCTCTTCCGTCTCTCCTTTCTCCTCTGGGTCCTGCTACCCCCCGGGGTCCCTTCCTTCCTGGATTCTTCTGACGCTGACGTTGACCCCCCTGACTCCTCCCCCTCTTTTCGGCGGGCTTTGGGACCTGGCTCCCTATCCGGGCTGCCAACTGCGCCACCCTCCTGTACATTTGAACTTGGCGCGCGCGCCCAGCCTTCAACCTTCCTCTCGACCGTTTCCTCGCTCCCCGATGGAGGCGTGGCCAATCCTGACTCATGTCCTCCCACTGGCAGTGCGCCGCCTGATCCCGATGCCTGGGACTCCTCCCCCCTACTGCACTCTGGTGTGGACGCTGGTCCTGATTTCCAACTGCTGCTCTCTGAGTCCCCTCTGGCCCCTTCTTCCTGGGGTGTCCCCCTAGGCACCCCCCTTGCTCTGACCATGGGAGCCCCTTTCTGTGAATCTTCCGATTCGCTGGAAAGACTCAGAGACCTCGGACCGCTGTCATCGCTAACATTTCCTTCGGACTCCTCCCCCTCGCTCTCTATTTCCTCCCTTTCCTGTGCCTCTGCTCCTGAACCCCTGACAAATAATAATAATAATAATTTATTATTTATACCCCGCCCATCTGGCCGGGCCTCCCCAGCCACTCTGGGCGGCTTCCAAAAGAATATTAAAATACTATGATACATCAACTCGATGACAAAGCCCAAGGCCTTTCCCATGCCCAAGATTGACGACCTGCTCGCGACGGTGAGGAAGGGGAGGATCTTTACCAAGTTGGATCTACGCGGAGCATACAATCTAATACGCATGAGGGAAGGTGACGAGTGGAAGACGGCCATGTTCACGCCGCTGGGCACCTATGAATACAGAGTTATGCCGTTTGGTCTCCAAAATGGCTCCCACTGTTTCCAAGCATTCATGCACCACGTGCTAGCAGGACTCCTCTACAAGAAGTGCGTATGCTTCCTCGACGACATTCTGATCTTCTCAGAATCGCAGGAGACTCACGAGAGAGACGTAAAGGAGGTCCTGCAGAGGCTACGGGAGCACAGACTCTACGCCAAACTGGAGAAGTGCCAGTTCGACGTGACGGAGGTGGATTTCCTGGGCTACCGGCTGTCCGACAAAGGACTAGCCATGGACAGCGCCAAAGTCCGCGCGGTGTTGGACTGGAATAGCCCGCGCAATCGGAAGGAGGTCCAGAGGTTCGTCGGTTTCACCAACTTTTACCGCAAGTTCATCAGGGGTTTCGCGAAAGAGACGGCAGCTATCACGGACACCCTCAGTTCCAAGAAGAAAAGGTTCACCTGGACGGACCAGGCGGAGCAGTCCTTCAGGAGACTTAAGAGTCTCTTCGCGTCCGAAGACCAGCTGCTACACGTGAATCCCGGCAGGCCCATGCGGGTTGAGACTGACGCATCTGACAGAGCAGTGGGGGCCGTCCTCTTGCAGGAAGATCCGCAAGGGAACTGGAGGCCCTGCGCTTTCTATTCCCGGAAGCTCAGCAAGTCGGAACAGAACTACACCATCTGGGACAGGAAGTTGTTGGCCATCCACGCGGCTTTCAAGGCGTGGCGGCACTTCCTCATCGGAGCCAAGCACACCGTGCAGGTCCGCACGGACCACAAGAACCTAGAGCATTGGCGCACGGCAAAGCTCCAGAGGCACATGAGATGGGCGGAGTTCTTTGCGGATTTCGATTTCCGGCTAGAGTATATCCCGGGAGACAACAACGTCATAGCGGATGCGCTCTCCAGGAAACCGCAGTATCTCGAGGAAGCGGCACCAGTGGCAGCCAGGCACATTTTCGCACCGCAAGCGTGGGCGTGCGTTTCCGCCACCGTGGACCTGGACGCGGTACGACGCGCGCTACAGACGGATCCGTTCGCACAATCCAAGATGGAGGAGGTGCGAAGAGGGACAGCAAAGGACGGCGAATTCCAGATACGCGACGGCCTGCTGACCCGCAAAGGTGCTCTCTACGTGCCGGGAGACGATCTCCGCGCGAAGGTTTTACAGCAGTTACACGACGCACCCAGCGCGGGTCACTTCGGCAAAGAAAAGACGGCGGACTTAGTAGCCAGAGACTTTTGGTGGCCCCAGATGCGGAGAGAGGTCGCGGATTACGTCGCCAGGTGTGACACTTGTCAGAGGTCCAAGCCAGTGCACAAGAAGCCAGAGGGATTGCTGGAACCGCTGGAGACGCCACTACAGCCGTGGGAAAGGGTGGCGCTGGACTTTGTTACTGATCTGCCCAGTTCGCGGGGCAAGACGGCGGTGCTGGTGGTTGTAGATCTGTTCACCAAGATGGCGCACTTCATTCCTTGCGCGAAGGTGGCAACAGCGGAACAGACCGCCAAGCTGTTCATAGACCACGTGTTCCGGGTGCACGGCTTACCGCGGTCCATCCTGTCCGACCGGGGTCGCCAATTCATTTCCAGTTTCTGGCAGAAGCTCCTGGGCATCCTGAATGTCAAGATCAACTTAGCGTCAGCGAGACACCCGCAAACCAACGGCCAAGCGGAGAGGGTCAGTGCAGCAGTACCTGCGATGTTACGCCAATCAAAAGCCTGCAACTTGGGTGGACTACTTACCGATGGCCGAGTTTGCCTACAACAACACGAAGTACGCGTCAACGGGGGTGACACTGTTCTTCGCCAACAATGGGCGACATCCCAGAACCTTCCCGGCGTTGGAGACAACGACGCAGGAGGAGTCGCAGGGAGCTGAGCATTTAGCAGCAGAATTGCAGGAGGTCCACGAGGAGCTACGACGGCACTTGGAACTAGCTAAACACGCCTACAAAGTGCAGGCAGACAGGCACAGGAGGGCAGGAGAAGACATCCAGGTGGGGGACTGGGTATGGTTAGTAGCCCAGGCGGTGCCGGCCAAGTCGTTAGCTAAGAAGAAGCTAGGACACAAACAGCTAGGGCCATACCAAGTTGAGGGCAGGATCAATCCCGTAGCTTTTCGGTTGACCCTCCCAGAAGGTTCCCGAATGCACCCGGTCTTTCATAGGTCGGTGCTTACACCCTACAAGGCCCCACACAGATTTCAGGAGCCAGGGACGGCACCAGACCCACGTAGAGAGTCACCAAGGGGGGGGAAGTCACCGAGGACCCCGACACTCAACGAGGTCACGGAAATTCTGGACTCGAGATGGGGGGAGGAGGGAGTGGAATACCTCCTCGCCAGGGAAGGTACCCCGGCCAGCGCCAACAGTTGGGTGCCAGATTATGCTCTGGAGGAACCTCTTCTTAAAGACGAGTTCCATGCACTCTTCCCACACAGGCCCATGCCAGAGGAGTATTTTGACGACTGGCTTTTTACGCCCACACTTTCAGGCAGCACCTTCCGGGGGTTCTCCTCCGCAGAGGAGACCACGCCGGAATCGAGCCCTCCAAGGGGATCGTGCTCGGGGGTGGACACGGACCGCTCTTATTGGTGGGACGATCAACCAGAAGTGGGGTGGCGAAGGGGGCCTTGGCAAGCAGCATCGCCTGAAGTAACAGGGGGAGGGAAGGGTTTGGATGTGTTGGGGGAGGACCCCGGTTTTGAGCACGCATACACTGAACTGGAAGCAGAGGAGATCGACGTCGATGAACTGTATCCAGCATCTACCCCCGCTACAACGGAGCTCCCGGAACCTGCGCCCGAGCAGTGGGAGGGGGGAAGGGGGGGCTTCGAGGGGGGGATGGATGTCAGGGGTTCAGGGACAGAGGCACAGGGTAGGCAGGAGATGGAGAGCGATGGGGATGAATCCCAGGACAGCGAGGAAGAGGATGACAACGACTCAAGAGATTCCATGAGTCTTTCCAGCGAATCAGAGGATTCCCAGAAGGGGGCGCTGGTGGTCAAGGCCAGGGGAGCCCCAGGGGGGACGTGTCAGGAGCAGGGGGCCAGCGGGGGATCCCAAAGTGGCAGCTGGGCGTCAGGACCAGCCTCCCCGCCAGAGTGCAGCGAAGGGGGTGGAGGTTCCAGTGTATCAGGGGAGGCGGCTCCGGCAGTAGAGAAAGGAGGGAGGTCGGAGCAAGCCACCCTCCCGGAAGGGGAGGGGAGTAGTGAAGGGAGTAGCGTAGCTGTCAAAAGGAAAGTTAGAGGTTGGGCGCGCGCGCCAAGTTCAAATGTAGAGGCGCACGGAAGTACAGGGAGCCCGGAGGAGGGGCCAGGTCCCAAAGCCCGCAGGAGGGGGCAAGAGCAGTCTGATTCCGCGTCGGAGGAATCCAGGAGGGGCGAAACCCCAGCGGGCAGAAAGACCCTGCGGAAAAGGAAAGAGAGAAAGAGGTGGAACAGCGCAAGCCTCTTAAACTGGTGCAGGGGAGGGACGGATTCAGAGGGGACTTCAGCGGTCTAAGCCTAGCAGACGTAGGGCTGTGCGCCTCGGATCTGAAGCAAACAATGAACTGCAATAAACACTTTTGTATATAAGAAAAGATAGGCGTTGGTCTTTTGTGAGCTGAGACTTGAGGCAGCCCTGACAACTACCTTCTGAGCACCATTAAGTTTACGGTTTCATGTTCTAGCTTTAGGTTATAGTTTAACAACACAAATTTGATGTGTTCAGCTCTCCCTAAGGGTTCACACCCTGATTTTGTTGAAGGATCCCTGAGGTGGCCACTGTGCCCTGGGTTCCAGGTGTTGAGTAAAAGCGACCCACGAGATGTTGCAAAGGTCCCTCAGTTTGGACTTTGAGAGTCCCTTCCTCCCTCTCAACTCTTTCCAGTTTAAGAGAACAAATTGAAGAGGGGTATCAGAGTCCTCCCTCGGTCGGAAAGGCTCCGCGGAAGCCTTATCGCCTGGAGGAGTCCAGCCTGAATGCTTGGAAGCATGGGCCCCCATTCTTTTGCAGTACGCTAAAGACAGAAAAAGTGGACACACACACACAAGGGAAGAAGGGGCAATGGAAAAGGAAAAGAGGGGCAGGGAAAAAAGGAAAAAAATATCCTTTCAGTACTCGAAGTATCCTTGACTAACCCAATTTCTACCTATCTGTAAGTCACAAATTACTTTCAGGAAAATCTCAGACATGAACCTAAAACAAAAATCATGGGTCTCCTCGCCTGAAACTCAAACCACGGGTCTCCCTGCCCGAAACTCAAACCACGGGTCTCCTCACCCGAAACTCAAACCACGGGTCTCCTCGCCCGAAACTCAAACCACTGGTCTCCTCGCCCGAAACTCAAACCACGGGTCTCCTCGCCCGAACCTCAAACCACGGGTCTCCCTGCCCGAAACTCAAACCACGGGTCTCCTCACCCGAAACTCAAACCACGGGTCTCCTCGCCCGAAACTCAAACCACGGATCCGGAATTCCTTTGCCTCAGCGCTGTTTACAAGACTAACCCTAGTGTGGGGCCCCAATTTGTGAACCTCCCGCTCTGCTCTCCACGACAGCCTCCTGCCTAGCCTTTAGACTAAATTCGGGCTCCCTACTGGACGCCTGCGCAATGCAGTGCCAGATCGAGGTCTGAGAAAAACAAAGTTCAGAAAGGAAGCAAATGACCTTGCGTTCTCACGTACCCGGGTCATCCCCAACAAGGGTCGCCGAGCAGGAGGGGCAGCTTCATTTGCGTAAGCAGGGGAGAGAGAGAGAGAGAGTAGGAAAGATTTGTATGGACGCCTCCGGACGACTCCGAGGGAGGACGTCAGAGAAATGCAAAGTACCGCGTTTTTCCCCAGCCACACTCCGAAAGGGAAAAAAGGGGGAGAGAAGGAGAGAGGGAGATTTGTAGGGACGCCTCCGGACGACTCCGAGGGAGGACGTCAGAGAAATGGCAAAGTACCGCGTTTTCCCCGGCCACGCTCCGAAAGGGAAAACGGGGGAGAAAAGGAGAGATTTTAGGACGTTCCTGGACGACTCCGAGAGGTAACGCCGGAAAACAACAAAGGTTCCACAATTTCCCCGGCCCAGCTCCGAAAGGGAAATAGGGGGAGAGAAAGAGAAAGTTTAGGACGTTCCTGGACGACTCCGAGGGGTAACGCCAGAGATAGAAGGAAGAAAAGGTCCCGCTGTCGTGGGGACGTTGCTTTCCACCCCCCCTCCCAAATTATTTTCTTCAAACCATACTCACGTTCGTAGATGTCCCTCGTGGATCCCGGGATCCTTTCCCCTT
Organism: Podarcis pityusensis; assembly: GCF_964106645.2. NCBI lineage: Eukaryota > Metazoa > Chordata > Lepidosauria > Squamata > Lacertidae > Podarcis > Podarcis pityusensis. The sequence continues at coordinate 100,496,968 of NC_138032.1, read as the reverse complement.
AGCCGGCTTGACCTTGCCTTTGCTTCCCCTGGTTGAGCTTTTGGTGACGATTGATTACCGCCCGCAAAGAGGAGGCAGGGAGAGAAAGAAGGATTCCTGGGCTAAGGTTGCCCAGTGGCGCCTGATCCCCTCTATCTCCCTCCTCACCTTCGCAGGAGAACCAAGTGTCCCTGAGCATGGTCGCCAAACTGTTACCGGAAAAATCCGAGGGCTCCCTTGGACAAAAACACCAACCAGGATAACTTGGAGCAAAACAGCAGCCTGTAGGCTTGGCCTTTACTGAACTGTTGCAACAGGGTATTCCCCTCACTTGCAGGAGAGAGGAAAGACCCAGAAAGATGGTGTGCAAGACCTTATAAAAACTTTGAAATTCCCATCCTCTAGGTCAAGCCCACCCCCAGAAACATCATGCATACATTACAGAAAGGAGGAGTTGACATCATGCATACATTACAGAAAGGAGGAGTTGACATCATGCATACATTACAGAAAGGAGGGGTTGAGGGAGGAGTTGTGGTGGTAACCTGAGTGTCCTGTCACCTGGCTGGTTCCTCCTTTCCCCTGCCCATGAGTCACTTCCAGGAGAGAAAGGGGAGTTGGCAGTTTCCTGCCCCAGAGGGAAGATCTGATCATTGTCCTTTGTTTCAGTCCATGCTGAATCCACTCCCATATGCAAGTTCTTTGTGATCTTGATGGTCTTCTGTCTAGGACCATCAGGGTTGGCATGGCAACTGGGCAGGGCTCCTGTGGATGTGCTGGGATGGTGAAGGGATTATGGCTGACCAGAACCAAGCCACCCCCATTTGATAGTCCTTGTCATATGGAGTAAAATAAAAATGGAACAGTGCAAATCCGATGTATGGTTGATTTTTCTATGAATTTATAACAGAAATGTGGCATATGTAGTGTGAGTGTGAGTGTGTGAAGTTTGTACAAACTGAATGATTGGGGTGGGGGGTTCCTGCTACAGAGCCAAACGTTCTTCCTTGAGCTCCTTGCAGGAAAAGGCAGTCAGCAGCCGAGGGCAAGCAACGGATCAGCAGAAAAAGCTCCACAAAGCGGGATAAATTCCTCTGAAGGGGGCATGCAGCAGCAGGCACGGCAAGCTCCTGAGGGCAGGGAACTTGCACCGAAACACACAGAGCTCCCTGTAAAACTGTAGACGTGAAAGAGATGCTGGAAGGAAAGCACACAAACACACACACACACAGTGATTTTAGCTCAATTACAGCTCCGGTGTTAAACTGGAGCAGCTGGAATGGAGCGCAAAGGGGGGAAACCCCCAGAAGGAAAAAAGCCCCAAATTGGTTTCAGCTCCAAAACTAGAGATAACAACTCCTGAACATCAAGCAGTTTAGAAATCAAGCAACACCAGCAGCGAATGCTGGAAATTCTCTGTAAAAGAAAGGGAGCTTTTTCTGTGAAGCTACAGCAAATTCCACGAGGTGCCTTGCAGCTCAAGAAGAAAGGCAACAAAGAAGAAAGGCAGGAAAGCTCCAGGCAACGCAGAGAAGATCTCCGACAAACAGGAACAGCTGATATGCGGGAAACAAACGTGGGGGCTGGCTGGCGAAAAGAGGGTGAGCCCCCTCTGCGCCGGCCCTAAATAGGGCAGACACGGCCGGGATTCCCCTGCTCTCGCGGGGGCTGAAACCAGCCCCCGCTCACGTGGGGGGTGGGCGTGAAGCCCGCAACCCAACCTCCTAGGCAGGCCGGAAGTGGCTTTGTGCTTATTTCAATTCGCATGGGGTTTTATGGGTGTGCACCAGAATCACCCCCAGCCAAAGCAAAAAGGTCTTTTGGGTTCCATCTACATAAAAAGAAGATGATAAAGCTCTGATTGGGCTTATTTCAAATTGGTGTTTTGGGGTTTAGAATGCACATTCACCCAAAAATCGCAGAGTGACATGTTTCTTATCAGCCCAAACCAAGCATAGGTGTTTTGGTTCCATCTCAATAGAAAGAGGACGGATAAGCTTGGATTGTTCTTTCGGTGTTCAGTCCCCCACCAATAGCAAAGCAAACTGTAATAAGCCTAAACAAAGCCAAACAGGTTGTTTTCGGTTGCAGCAACATAGAAAGAAGAATCTTGGATTTTGCTTATTTTGTGTTCTTTGGTGTTAATGCACATTGACCCAGAAATCGCAAAGTGTCTGTAATGAGACCAAAATAACACAACACTGTCTTTTAGCTTCCATGCACGTAGAAATAAGACAAATAGGCTTTGATTGTGCTTATTTCAATTCGCGTGGTGTTTTTTAGGTGTGCACCAGAATCACCCCCAACGAAAACAAAAAGGTCTTTTGGGTTCCATCTACATAAAAAGAAGATGATAAAGCTCTGATTGGGCATATTTCAAATTGGTGTTTTTGGGGTTAGAATGCACATTCACCCAAAAATCGCAGAGTGACATGTTTATTATCAGCCCAAACCAAGCATAGGTGTTTAGGTTCCATCTCAATAGAAAGAGGACGAATAAGCTTGCATTGTTCTTTCGGTGTTCAGTCCCCCACAAATAGCAAAGCAAAGTCTAATAAGCCTAAACAAAGCCAAACAGGTTGTTTTGGGTTGCAGCAACATAGAAAGAAGAATCTTGGATTTTGCTTATTTCGTGTTCTTTGGTGTTAATGCACATTGACCCAGAAATCGCAAAGTGTGTGTAATGAGACCAAAATAACACAACACCGTCTCTTCGCTTCCATACGCGTAGAAAGAAGACAAATAAGCTTTGATTGTGCTTATTTCAATTCGCATGGGGTTTTATGGATGTGCACCAGAATCACCCCCAACCAAAGCAAAAAGGTCTTTTGGGTTCCATCTACGTAAACAGAAGATGATAAAGCTCTGATTGGGCTTATTTCAAATTGGTGTTTTTGGGGTTAGAATGCACATTCACCCAAAAATCGCAGAGTGACATGTTTCTTATCAGCCCAAACCAAGCATAGGTGTTTTGGTTCCATCTCAATAGAAAGAGGACGGATAAGCTTGGATTGTTCTTTCGGTGTTCATTCACTCACAAATAGCAAAGCGAATTGTAATAAGCCTAAACAAACTAAATAGGTTCTTTTGGGTTCCAGCTACATAGAACGAGGAATCTTTGATTTCGCTTATTTCAAGTCGTGTTCTTTGGTGTTAATGCACATTGACCCAGAAATCTCAATGTGTGTGTAATGAGACCAAAATAACACAACATTGTTGTCAGGGGTTCAGGAGCAGAGGCAAGGGCAAGGGAGGAAACAGAGAGCGAGGGGGAGGAGGCAGAAGAAAAGATGAGTGATGACGACGACCCGAGATCTCCGAGTCTTTCCAGTGAATCAGAAGATTCACAGAAAGGAGCACCAGTGGCCAGGGCAAGGGGGGAGCCTAGGGGGACACCCCAGGAAGATAGAGCCAGAGGGGACTCAGAGGGGAGCAGTTGGAAATCGGGACCAGCGTCACCGCCAGAGAGCAGGGAAGAGGAAGGGCGCCAGGGATCAAGCGCTGGCAGCTCACAACAGGGGGGAGGGCACGAGTCAGGAGTGGCCACACCTCCATCGGGGAGCGAAGAAACGGTCAGACGGAAGGTGGAAGGTTGGGCGCGCGCGACAAGTTCAAATGCACAGGAAGGTGGCGCAGTAGGCAGCCCGGAAAGGGAGCCAGGTCCTAAAGCCCGCCGAAAGGAGGGAGAAGAGTCAGGGGGGTCAGCGTCAGCGTCAGAGGAATCCCGGAAGGAAGAGACCCCGGGGGGCAGAGGGACCCAGAGAAGAACAGTCAGGCGGAAAAGGTGGAGCAAGGCTAGGATATTAAGTTGGTGTACAAGGGGCGGAGACTCAGATGGAGCTTCGCCGATCTAACCATTAGACGTAGGGTTGCACGCAGCAGCTTGAGAATGGAAACTGTAACTCAATAAAGACTTTTATTTAATGATCGCTGGCTAGCGTGATCCTCTGTGAGCTAGGATCTGGAAGCAACTCTGACAGTAAGCTCCATCTCATGAATTGTGGGCATCTACAGCCTCGCGGAGAGGAGAGAAAGCGGGTGCCTACTAGCGAGCTCACGAACGGCAGACAACATGACGGCCGAACAGCAGATAGTGGAACTCAGAGAAGCAGTGTCGCGCCTGAATGCCGAGGCTCTTGCATCCAGGAAGAGAGAGGAGGACGCAGCTGCCGCCTACAGGGATCTCCAGGTCAGGTTGGAAGTGCTTACGAAGCAAGGGCAACTGACACCCAAACCGGAGGGGATTGGGTTGGGGAGACGAACAGGCGGTTTGGTCTCTCACTTCGATGGGAATTTGCAACAGTACCCCAACTTTAGAGCAGATGTAATGTGTGCACTGCAACTGCTGAACAAAGACTTTAGAGATGAGCAAGAGAAGGTGGGATTCATCATGTCCCATTTGCATGGAGATGCTAAAGCATGGCTGCGCAATTTGTGGAGAGATAAGGATCCGGCGCTCCAAAACGCGGATGCCTTTATTAAAGCGATGGATGGGTGCTTTTTGTCAAGCATTGACGTGGATCTTGCTCGGCAGCAGATACATGGACTGAAGCAAGGGAGGGCCAGCGTAAGGCAGTACCATGCCCGCTTTTTCGCTTTGGTCAGTGCTCTGGAATGGGACAGAGATTCGGCTCCTGTAAGAGACCTGTTTTGGGAGGGATTGCACGGCTCGGTTAAAGATGAAATTGCGAGGGGGGAGAGACCCCGGACCACGCAGGAGATCGTTCAGAGGGCGCTGGCGGTGGGGGTGCGGCTGGAAGGACGTCCGTGGAGCAGTGGCGAAGGGCGTGGAGGGCGCGAACCAGCCAGGGGCTCCTCCTTCCTTCCCAGAGAAGCAGCGCGTGCGCAATCCACGCCTCCGCCAGGAGGAGGAGCGGAACCTATGGAGGTTGGAGGTGCAAGGGCTCAGTCAGCAGCCAGAGCCCTAGCACCGGCAGCAGTGAAAGCGAAGCCTCCTAGAGGGAACAGGAAGTGTTACATCTGCGATGATCCACAGCATATGGCGAAAGAGTGTCCCCAGAGGCTCCACAAGCACACTGCAGCCTCAGCAATGGTAACTGCAGCAACGCAGCAAGGACAACCACAGCAGGGAAACGACGGAGTCTGGTTGGAAGAGGCACTGGGGCCCAGCCAGACGTGTCAGTGAAGCAGTCCCCAGAGATTTTACAGCCCATGGACCCCCTCCCGCCCAAACCGGTAGTGAGGCTCACCGCGTCGCTCCAGCTGCCCAATGGAATCACCATGGACGTGCCAATCACCATTGACTCCGGAAGCAATGCGGACTTTATAGGGCAGGACTTTGTCGACCGGCACGCTATACAGTTGCTGCCTGCCACGCTGCCCCTGCAGGTTGTCACGGTGGATGGCAGGGAGCTGCTAGGGGGGCAAGTGGTGAAGCAGACGCCACCAATGGTGATGCGACTTGGGAATCACAGGGAAATCATCAGCTTCAATGTCACTCAACTATCGGACACGCCCATTGTATTGGGCATGAGTTGGCTGGACAAGCACAGCCCGACGCTGGCTTGGTACCAGAGGCAGCTGACCTTCGGCTCTTCCTTTTGCGCTGAACACTGCATCGTGCCCAGGCAGGAAGGAGAGGAAGAGGAGTCACAGCTGCAGCTAGGCACGCTGCAAGCGGTTCCCCACAAGTACGCAGAATTTTTGGAGGTTTTCTGCGAGAAGGAGGCAGACAGGCTACCCCCCCACAGACCATATGACTGCAAAATTGACCTGCTGCCGGGGGCGGCGCTGCCCAAAGGGAAGCTGTATTCCATGTCTGAGGACGAACTGCAGGAACTCAAAGAGTTCATAGATCATAATTTGGAGCGCGGTTTCATCCGAGAGTCCAAGGCAGCGGGGGGCAGTCCGGTATTCTTTGTTAAGAAGCGGGACACGCCCCAAAAAAGACTTGTAGTGGACTTTCGCATCTTGAACAGTGTGACCAAGCCATCGGACTTCCCCATGCCCCGAATCGACGACCTCCTCGCAAAGGTACGGAAGGGCAGAGTGTTCACCAAGTTGGACCTGCGAGGGGCATACAACCTCATTCGCATGCGGGAAGGAGATGAGTGGAAGACAGCCATGTTCACGCCCCTGGGCACCTACGAATATAGAGTTATGCCTTTTGGATTGCAAAATGGCTCCCACGTTTTTCAAGCTTTCATGCATCACGTGTTGGCGGGGCTCCTCTACAAGACGTGCGTCTGTTTCTTGGATGACATCCTGATCTTTTCGGAATCGCAGCAGGAGCATGACAGACACGTCAAGGAAGTGCTGAGCAGGCTACAGCAACATAGGCTTTACGCCAAGCTGGAGAAGTGCCAATTCGACGTGACGGAGGTGGATTTCCTGGGCTACAAGTTGTCTGATAAAGGGCTCGCCATGGACAGCGCCAAGGTCCGAGCAGTGTTGGATTGGAAAAGCCCACGCAACCGGAAGGAGGTCCAACGGTTTGTCGGCTTCGCGAACTTCTATCGCAAGTTTATCAAAGGCTTTGCGATGCAGACAGCGGCCATCACGGACACGCTCAGCTCCAAGAAAAAGAAGTTCATCTGGACAGAGCAGGCGGAGCAGTCCTTTCAGGCACTCAAGCGTCTCTTCGCGTCGGAAGAGCAGCTGCTTCATGTCAACCCCAGCAGGCCGATGAGGGTGGAGACAGACGCTTCAGACAGAGCCGTGGGAGCAGTCCTGCTGCAGAAAGACCCGCAGGGGGTTTGGAGGCCGGGAGCGTTTTACTCAAGGAAGCTCAGCAAGTCCGAACAGAACTACACCATCTGGGACAGGGAGTTGCTGGCCATTCATGCAGCGTTCAAAGCGTGGAGGCACTTCCTGATCGGCGCCAAGCACACGGTGCAGGTCTGCACGGACCACAAGAATCTAGAGCACTGGCGCACGGCACAGTTCCTGAACCAGAGGCAGATACGTTGGGCTGAGTTCTTTGCGAATTTCGACTTCCGAATAGAATATGTCCCGGGGGACACCAACATCATGGCGGATGCTCTCTCCCGTAAGCCACAGTATCTGGAGGAGGCAACGCCAGCGGCCGCCATGCACATCTTCGCACCGACAGTGTGGGCGTGCGCGGCGGCAACTGTTGACCTGGATGCGGTGCGACGAGCGTTGCAGGATGACTCCTTCGCGCAAGCAAAGATGGCAGAGGTGCACAGGGGCACGGCAGCGACCGACGAGTTCCAGCTGCGAGATGGATTGCTCATCCGTAAAGGGGCCATCTACGTGCCGGGAGACGAACTTCGCGCCAAGGTACTGCAGCAGCTGCACGACGCGCCCACTGCCGGGCACTTTGGCAAGGAGAAGACGGTGGAATTAGTAGCCAGAGACTTCTGGTGGCCCGGAATGAGAGGGGAAGTCGCGGACTACGTGGCGAGGTGTGACACCTGCCAGAGGGCCAAACCAGTGCACAGACCGCCGGCCGGACTGCTGGAACCGCTGCAAACTCCGTTCGAACCATGGGAGAGAGTGGCCCTGGACTTTGTCACGGATCTGCCCAGCTCGAGGGGCAAGACGGCTGTGCTGGTGGTGGTGGACTTGTTCTCCAAGATGGCACATTTCATTCCGTGTGCGAAGGTGGCCACGGCGGAACAAACCGCCAAACTGTTCATAGACCACGTGTTCAAGGTTCACGGTCTGCCGCGGTCTATTCTGTCCGACCGAGGGCGACAGTTCATCTCGAACTTCTGGCAGAGGCTGATGGGCTTCCTGAACGTCAAGATCAACCTGGCGTCGGCTAGACACCCGCAGACCAACGGGCAAGCGGAGCGGGTCAATGCCATCATGCAGCAGTACCTGAGATGTTATGCGAATCAACAGCCTGCGACGTGGGTGGATTACCTGCCTCTCGCCGAGTTCGCCTACAACAACACGAAGCACGTGTCCACGGGGGTCACGCCGTTCTTCGCCAACAACGGGAGGCACCCCAGAACCTTCCCGGGACTGGAAAGAATGGGGGAGGGGGAGCCGCAGACAGCAGATGCGTTCGCGTCGGAGTTGCAGGAGGTCCACGGTCAGCTGCGGCGGCACCTGGAGCTGGCTAAACACGCATACAAGGTACAAGCGGACAAACACAGAAGGGTTGGCGAAGAGATCCATGTGGGAGACTGGGTCTGGTTAGCAGCCCACGCAGTGCCGGCCAGGTCGTTGGCGAAGAAGAAACTAGGGCATAAACAACTGGGGCCCTACCAAGTCGAAGAACAGGTCAACCCGGTGGCTTTCAGGCTGGCTCTTCCGGAGGGTTCCAGAATGCATCCGGTGTTCCACAGATCGGTGCTCACTCCCTACAAGGCACCTCACAGGTTTCAGGAACCAGGAACGGCACCGGGTCCGCTCCGAGAGAGAACCGGGCAAGGGGGAGTGGCACAGGAGGAGCGCATCAACGAAGTCACGGAGATTTTGGACTCCAGATGGGGGGAAGAGGGGGTAGAATACCTTCTCGCCAAGGAGGGCACCCCGGCCAGTGCCAACAGCTGGGTGCCGGGCTACGCTTTAGACGAACCTCTGCTCAAAGAAGAGTTTCATGCCCTCTTCCCACACAGGCCAATGCCAGCAGACTTTTTCGACGACTGGCTTTTCACGCCCACGCTTTCAGCCAGCACGTTCCGGGGGTTCGACTCGGACGAGGAACCGACACGAGACGCCCGTTCCCCGGAGGGGTCACCCTCGGGATCTGCTTCAGAACCCTCGTATTGGTGGGATGATCGACCAGAGGAGCAGTTCCGCAGAAGGTGGCTGGAGGGTCCAGGACGAGCAACGTCTCCAGAAGGCAACGAGGGAGAGATGGACATGGACGTTTTCGGGGACGACCCGGGTTTCGAGCACGGCGGCACAGAGATGGAAGCGGAGGTGACCGTCGTCAACGAGAGCAGGGAGGAAGAACCGGAAGACTTCGGATGGCGGCCCGCCACGGGAAGCGAACTGTATCCGACATTCGTCCCCCTGACACAGCAGCACCCAGATCCCGCACCGGAAGGAGGGGAGGGGGGAAGAGGGGGCTTCGAGGGGGGGATGGATGTCAGGGGTTCAGGAGCAGAGGCAAGGGCAAGGGAGGAAACAGAGAGCGAGGGGGAGGAGGCAGAAGAAAAGATGAGTGATGACGACGACCCGAGATCTCCGAGTCTTTCCAGTGAATCAGAAGATTCACAGAAAGGAGCACCAGTGGCCAGGGCAAGGGGGGAGCCTAGGGGGACACCCCAGGAAGATAGAGCCAGAGGGGACTCAGAGGGGAGCAGTTGGAAATCGGGACCAGCGTCACCGCCAGAGAGCAGGGAAGAGGAAGGGCGCCAGGGATCAAGCGCTGGCAGCTCACAACAGGGGGGAGGGCACGAGTCAGGAGTGGCCACACCTCCATCGGGGAGCGAAGAAACGGTCAGACGGAAGGTGGAAGGTTGGGCGCGCGCGACAAGTTCAAATGCACAGGAAGGTGGCGCAGTAGGCAGCCCGGAAAGGGAGCCAGGTCCTAAAGCCCGCCGAAAGGAGGGAGAAGAGTCAGGGGGGTCAGCGTCAGCGTCAGAGGAATCCCGGAAGGAAGAGACCCCGGGGGGCAGAGGGACCCAGAGAAGAACAGTCAGGCGGAAAAGGTGGAGCAAGGCTAGGATATTAAGTTGGTGTACAAGGGGCGGAGACTCAGATGGAGCTTCGCCGATCTAACCATTAGACGTAGGGTTGCACGCAGCAGCTTGAGAATGGAAACTGTAACTCAATAAAGACTTTTATTTAATGATCGCTGGCTAGCGTGATCCTCTGTGAGCTAGGATCTGGAAGCAACTCTGACAATTGTCTTTTCGCTTCCACATGCATAGAAAGAAGACAAATAAGCTTTGATTGTGCTTATTTCAGTTCGCATGGGGTTTCATGGGTGTGCACCAGAATCACCACCAACCAAAGCAAAAAGGTCTTTTGGGTTCCATCTACATAAAAAGAAGATGATACAGCTCTGATTGGGCTTATTTCAAATTGGTGTTTTTGGGGTTAGAATGCACATTCACCCAAATATCGCAGAGTGACATGTTTGTTATCAGCCCAAACCAAGCATAGGTGTTTTGGTTCCATCTCAATAGAAAGAGGACGAATCAGCTTGCATTGTTCTTTCGGTGTTCAGTCCCCCACAAATAGCAAAGTGTAATAAGCCTAAACAAAGCCAAACAGGTTGTTTTGGGTTGCAGCAACATAGAAAGAAGAATCTTGGATTTTGCTTATTTCCTGTTCGTTGGTGTTAATGCACATTGACCCAGAAATCTCAAAGTGTGTGTACTGTGACCAAAATAACACAACACCGTCTTTTCGCTTCCATACGCGTAGAAAGAAGACGAATAAGCTTTGATTGTGCTTATTTCTATTCGCATGGTGTTTTTTGGGTGTGCACCAGAATCACCCCCAACCAAAGCAAAAAGGTGTTTTGGCTTCCAACTACATAAAAAGAAGATGATAAAGCTATGATTGGGCTCATTTCAAATTGGTGTTTTTGGGGTTAGAATGCACATTCACCCAAAAATCGCAGAGTGACATGTTTCTTATCAGCCCAAACCAAGCATAGGTGCTTTGGTTCCATCTCAATAGAAAGTGGACGAATAAGCTTGGATTGTTTTTTCGGTGTTCATTCACGCACAATTAGCAAAGCGAATTGTAATAAGCCTAAACAAAGCTAAATAGGTTCTTTTGGGTTCCAGCTACATAGAACGAAGAATCTTTGATTTTGCTTAATTCGTCGTGTTCTTTGGTGTTAATGCACGTTGACCCAGAAATCTCAATGTGTGTGTAATGAGACCAAAATAACACAGCATTGTCTTTTCGCTTCCATATGCGTAGAAGGAAGACAAATAAGCTTTGATTGCGTGGCGAGTTCCCGCCCCCCACCAGGATAAATAAAGACACGAGACACCATGGTTTAAGGTTAAATGGGAGAATTAGGCCACAACTTTATTGAATTCAGGAATGAGAGGCATTGGCCCTAACGACTATCCGGCTCCAGCCCATTTGCTGGAGACACGGGGAAGGGTTAACACTATATGGGGGAGTCTCCCGCCGAGGCACGTCGACTAGGAGCTCCCCCGGGTCACCGCTCGGGGGCGTGCCTTTGGCCCACACCTCCATAGGCTTCGGACAGGGCCACGCCCCCCGGAGTCCTTTAACGGACCACCGTTCGCTCACTGGGGGGAGGTGATGGCGTTCCTCCCCCCACACACATCCTCTTAACCCCTTCTTACCAATGCCTACCGCCAATGCCGAAGAGTTGTGACGAGTTGCTACGAGGTAGGCAAAAAACCAGATGGCTGTAAATTGCCCATTGGGAAAAATTCCTACCATGCCCATAGCAACAGACCATAGCAAAGTCCATAGCAAAGTCAGAGACCTACCTAAAGCCTACCTAAAGGGAGGGAGGGCGGGAAAACGTGGGGGCTAGCTGGCGAAAAGAGGGTGAGCCCCCTCTGCGCCGGCCCTAAATAGGGCAGACACGGCCGGGATTCCCCTGCTCTCGCGGGGGCTGAAACCAGCCCCCGCTCACGTGGGGGGTGGGCGTGAAGCCCGCAACCCCACCTCCTGGGCAGGCCGGAAGTGGCTTTGCGTGGCGAGTTCCCGCCCCCCACCAGGATAAATAAAGACACGAGACACCATGGTTTAAGGTTAAATGGGCGAATTAGGCCACAACTTTATTGAATTCAGGAATGAGAGGCATTGGCTTAGGCATTGGTCCTAACGACTATCCGGCTCCAGCCCATTTGCTGGAGACACGGCTCGCCGCCAATACTCTCATGCCTGAAACCAATCCCTTACCCCCTTTGCTATATCAGTAAGCCACATGTCATTTCCCGCATCTGAAAGATGCGAGCCATCAAGCCAAATATCATTTCCCGCATCCGAAAGATGCACGCCATCAAGCCAGTAGAGGGCCTTGCAGTTGCCCGGGTGGTCAATGACCCACCCACCCAGGGCTGCCACTCTACGCACCACCGCCCGATCCAAGGCTTTCCCTAGCCCTATTTATGGCTATCGGGCACCTGCTCTCTCTCCAAACCCTGCTTTCCATCAACAAGGCCCAAAGAATGGTGATGTTTGGATAAGAGGCCTTCAGTTCCTCAAAGTCACTAAAGATATGCCACATCAAGTCGGCTGCCTTTCTGTAAGCTAAATCCTTTTCGCCTAATTGGATAACTGAAGCATCTAGGGGCCCATCGCTGCCGCTCTGGCCCTAATTGCGGGCCACATTTCGGCCCAGCGCCTTCCCCTCCGATAGATCCAAGATATATTGATGTAGTTAAGGTGCGGCCCGAGACTGGAATTGATGGCGCGGACCCTGGCCCAATGCACAATGCTGTGTCCGATTATCCAGATGCGCCCCCTCATAGCTCCTGCACCCTAGGGTCCCCGTTAATGGCATGGTTTCTATCCCAGTGGACAGTGCAGGGCCTATAATCCAAATGTGCACCACAACGTCACCTGAAAGCAAAAGAAGGTAACGAAGCCAGGTCAAGTATACTGTGAACAATCACAAGGTCTTACGAATATATCCCTTAAATGCATCAGACTTCCACTGCCCCCAAGTCCTTCATCCTTTCAGCTGAGAGTCCCAAATGCAGTGCTGTGGTGGCAGCCCCAATCCTAAAGGAGTTAGCCGCGAATTCAGCTGAGGATAAACTGCAGGCAGCAATCTCCCTTCGCATAATGCGCGTGGACTGATGCCGTGCAAGGCGGGAGCCATCCAAATGTATAAGGAATAGACCTGAGACGGTTGGTCTCACGTACATGAAATGTTTAGTGTCCTTTACTGCTGATCGGTTTTGGAACATTGGTCATGCAGGACTAAATTGGATCTGAACAAGGTCAGGTTTCTCAAACTAACCCCAGGCAGTGGATTCTGGTTGGCCCTTACAAACCACTTCGCCAATGCGCATAGCGCCAAAGGCAATGGAGTATGCAGCTGAAAATAATCGGGCCTTGTCCTCGGACCAACAGATACTTCTTATTTTATTTTATTATTATTATTATTTTATTTAATTTAATTATTTATTTATTTTGGAATTGGCATAGAATGTCATAAGGGCCTTCTACCATTACTTTTAGGAGGCTGCAGCCTGCGCCAGCCCTGCAACAACAACAACAACAACAATAATAATAATAATAATAATAATAATAATTTATTATTTGTACCCCGCCCATCTGGCTGTGTTTCCCCAGCCACTCTGGATGGCTTCCATAGAAACCAGAAATACACTAAAATATCACACATTACAAAACTTCCCTGAACAGCAGCCCTACAGTGCCCTTCACACTAATAAGTCCACACCAGGGTCTATGGATTAAACAAACTTACAGAAAAAGGGAGATTGCCGCTGTGAGAGCTGCTTCCAGATCCTAGCTCACAGAGGATCACGCTAGCCAGCGATCATTAAATAAAAGTCTTTATTGAGTTACAGTTTCCATTCTCAAGCTGCTGCGTGCAACTCTACGTCTCATGGTTAGATCGGCGAAGCTCCGTCTGAGTCTCCGCCCCTTGTACACCAACTTAATATCCTAGCCCTGCTCCACCTTTTCCGCCTGACTGTTCTTCTCTGGGTCCCTCTGCCCCCCGGGGTCTCTTCCTTCCGGGATTCTTCTGACGCCGACCCCCCGGACCCTCCTGTCTCCTTGCGCCGGGCTTTAGGACCTGGCTCCCTTTCCGGGCTGCCTACTGCGCCACTTTCCTGTGCATTTGAACTTGGCGCGCGCGCCAAACCTTCCACCTTCCGTCTGACCGTTTCTTCGCTCCCCGATGGAGGTGTGGCCACTCCTGACTCGTGCCCTCCCCCCTGTTGTGAGCTGCCAGCGCTTGATCCCTGGCGCCCTTCTTCTTCCCTGCTCTCTGGCGGTGACGCTGGTCCCGATTTCCAACTGCTCCCCTCTGAGTCCCCTCTGGCTCTATCTTCCTGGGGTGTCCCCCTAGGCTCCCCCCTTGCCCTGGCCACTGGTGCTCCTTTCTGTGAATCTTCTGATTCACTGGAAAGACTCGGAGATCTCGGGTCGTCGTCATCACTCATCTTTTCTTCTGCCTCCTCCCCCTCGCTCTCTGTTTCCTCCCTTGCCCTTGCCTCTGCTCCTGAACCCCTGACAGCCGCCTACTGGATGTTTAAGAGTCTTTGCTGCACGACCCAGTACCCTCCAATGTACCAAGTATTGCAGAGCTTCAAGCCTAGCATTTATTCATTCATTCATTCATTCATTCATTATTTATTTATTTATTATTATTATTTTCTATTTATTATAAATTTGCCTTGGAACTCCATAAAGTCCAACCAAGCCTTTTTAAAAGATCTAAGCGTGGATGGGGCTCCTGAAGCTAATACTCCCTTCAGGACATCACATTCCCAAGGCTCCAAAGGTGCTCCCGGAATGGCTGTGGCACTTTGCTGCGCCTGAGCATCTGTGATGTCATTGTTAACCCTAGGGGTAAATTTGGTAGAGAAATAGATGTTTAATTCTAAGCACAAAAGGACAAAGGTCCGGGGCAGATCTGCCACTCTAGGAGAGTGCGATAATTGCTTTGACAGGACACTGACAACCGTTTGATTGTCGGTCCAGAAGCATACCTGGTGATTCCTGAACTCGTCAGCACGCAAATGCCATTGTACTTTTCCAGGAACTTCAACCCAACCTTCAGGTCTGACTTGACCACTTTAGAGAGGCGCACTCAGTTTTGCGGAGCACGCAGTCCCGCTGACAGCTTAGCCAATCGCCCACAAAAGGGGCGGCCAGGGGACACTACCCAGCATGCAAAGTTGAGGTGACCGAAGCGTGAATTGACTCTGGCCAAGGGTGATCTTCTTGAGAGGAAGAAGTTGCAGAATTAATGCTAGCCTCTCCCTTGGTAGGCGGGATGTTTGTGCAATTGTGTCCAATTCAATACCCAAAATAGGTTATGGTCAAAACTGGACCCTCTATTTTGTCCGCCACCAAAAGGTACCCCAAGCTCCTCAGCCAGGGAGGTGAAAGCCTCTAAAGGAGAAGCGCAATCAGGGTTATTACTAATGATGGGGGGGGAAGAGTTATCGAGGTAATGGGTCACCCCTTCAGAACCAGTTCTAAAGCGAAGAGCCCAGTCCAAAATTGCACTAAATGACTCAAAGGCTGCACGAGCTACTGAGCACCCTATCGGCATAGATTTGTCTATGGAATAAACCCTCTCAAATCTAAAACCTAGCCATAGAAATTCCTCAGGGTGAATTGGCAGGAGACGGAAAGTCGACTCAATGTCGCACTTAGCCAAGAGCGCGCCCCTGCTGAACCTGCGCATACGCTTTATAGCCTGATCAAGGAGGCATACTTCACAGAACAAGGCTTCTGTGGTATTGCATCATTGACTGAGCCGCCTCTAGGGTAGGGTAGGTTGTGGATCATAGGATACTCTCCTGGAGTCTATGGGGGGACAATGCCTAAAGGTGAAATGAGTAAACCCGCTATAGGTGGCTCCCTGAAGGGGCCGGCCACCCTCCCGGCCAGAAATTTCTTTAATTTCTTTTTGCAATAGCTGGGATTTCCCAAACTGATTCTTTGGTTTGAGGGGGGGGGGTTTCCCTGAGTTAGGGGGTAATGAAACGAGGATCTTGAAGCCATAAGAGAAACTCTTTCCCAGGGTACTTTGCTGCCTCTATTTTAGAGTATTTATCAAGAAAGGTTCTAAGAGGTGAGAGCTTAACAGAAGAGAACATCACAGTCAAGGGCCAAATTCATACCAATTAGTGGCTGTTCTTTTTGGCGGGTCTGTGAGCTTTTCAAGACCCCTGGTGGAAATTCCCCCCGCTGCCCGGAAAGGGCTGTTTACCTTTAAAACATGAAGGCACTTCTCACATTCATGCGCATACTTACAATTTGGCCCCTGGCACACACCCGTGTTGTACTCCCAGCAAACCTCATGGTGAGGGACTCGCTTAGCTTCAAATTTTCTAACTTTCCTTTTCCACATAGGGACCCATATGCTCCATCCAGTAATTCTGGTCGCTCAGAACCCAGCAGGTGGTGGGCAGCAGGAAGCTTTTCTGAATCGTCCTCGGCATTAGAAGGCTTACTTCTTTTGCTCTTCTTGGCCGAATGCTTCTTCTTACTTAGACTTCTTTCTCCCTTGCCCATCGTTGGAGACTGGTGCTGTTCTGCAGCCGCTGCCACTTCCTGTTGCCCCTGCGTCTCTTCCTCCGATGATGTTTCGGAGCCCCCTTCCACGGTAAAGGCTGAGGTTGTGAATGCTGTAGCATACTGGGAAAGTCTGGGGTATACTGAGGGGCAGAAAGGTTAAAATTGTAAGCATGAGCCCTACCTCCCGAGGATCTGTCATTGGAAACCCAGGGACACATAGACTGTAATTATGTGTGAGGATGCATAAATGGATTGCTACCCGAATGTGGAACCCTAAATAAGGAGGCAAAAGTGCAAGGGAGCTCCTCATTGCTGGACGGCAGTACTCACTATTTGGGAAGAGGCCGCAGTGACCATGGGCCTGAATTGTTGGTAAAGGTTTCAAAAGCAGAGGAAACACTGACTAGGCCTGTGGGTTGCAGGGCACAGGAGGCTACCCTGACCCATCTCGGACACGGACCCACTGTTGAATCATTGGCTGCTCTCAGCACTGCCGCGGTGGCCACGGAGGTGCCGGGGCGGTCCACAACGTTAGGTGGCGTATCCGGGATGCATTCTAGGGTGAGCGCCAGAGGTACCGCTGCCACCTGGTCTGCAGGTCTATATTGCCTATAAAATGTCTAAAAAGCATTCAACAACTGTGCCAAAGCCTATGGGTTACTAGGCACTACGAAGGCCTGGGACCCCTCCTGGTTCCCTCGTGCCACCCCAGTTATAGCAGCATTTTGCTGGTTCTCTTGAGCAGACATAGTTTGATACCCTTAATTAGCCTGGTTCTGTAAAATCAACGCCAACTAGCTTGGATTATATGCGTGAGCTGCGAGCAATATCACTGTAGTTCAGTATTGTCTGCACTGGTAAGTTTAAAGGACCCAAAGATGCCTAACTAATCTCTAACAAATTGTATTTAGCTGCAAACAATATCACCGTAGCTCAGTATTATCTGCACTGGATAGCTGTCCAAAATACCAGCCCACACCTCAAAGCAATGTATTCAGAGGAATACTGAGTCTATAATAAACAGAAGAGAACCTTTGATAATGTAAGCAGCTATGCAGCAAGCTAGAGGTAGAATTATAAATTGTAACCCAGCAATACAGCAGTGAAAAATGATAAATTGACTTATGCAACAAACCTATAAGCAAAGCAAAGCTCCAAAGAGCCCTTAAGCACTATTATCAAAATCAACCAAATGAATTAAATTGCCAGATTAAATATATACTTATAAACTAACAGATGAAATACCAGAAAGAGATGAACGTAGAAGAGGCATGAGCTATTTACTTTAGATTCCCTATAAACCTGTATGCAAAGATATAAAACCCGGATCTCTTTTTCCTTATAACTATGAATTGACTATACCAAATTATAAAACTTAATGCCTAGGCAGAGAGTAAATGACACAGCTCCTCAGAGCACCGCAAGCTGAATGAAATAATTTGAATTCCAATATACTGTGCACTAATGCTTCAATTTAATTTAAATGCGTTTCGTAAATTCCCAGAATGAAATTCTCAAGAGTGTAAGTATAAACAAAAGCAGTCAAATTAATTAGAGGATATCAATTCTAAGATCAGCCTAGCCAGAGACGCTGTAGCCAGCTCTATACAAGCTTATGCACCAAGAGGAGGGGCTCCCTGCAGCCCCTTGTGCACTCTTATTTAAGCTAGGTTCTTTTAATAGGGCCATCATCCTTTGTTTATATTGCTTATGTTTATTTCCTTTGTTTATATTGCTTTTGAATTTAAAACCAACGAGAAAGTGAGGGGCACTCGAAAAGGAGATAGCTCCCACGTGGTTTTGCCTCTTCTAAAATGGCTGCCGCCGCAAGGCCACGTGGGCAATCAAAATGGCGGCCGTAATGCGTTCCCGTTGCCTAGCGACAATGAACATTTAACGCTAGCCCTTTAACACTGAAAAAATTCCGCAGCCTCAAGAGCAAAACCTGCAGGCATTCCCCACGTACCCCTTATGAACGTTAATTATTCCCCTGGTTTTCTCGCCGGTTAAGCTTAAAAGGGAGGTGTCAGAGCTGCTCCCAGATCCTAGCTCACAGAGGATCACGCTAGCCAGCGATCATTAAATAAAAGTCTTTATTGAGTTACAGTTTCCATTCTCAAGCTGCTGCGTGCAACCCTACGTCTAATGGTTAGATCGGCGAAGCTCCATCTGAGTCTCCGCCCCTTGTACACCAACTTAATATCCTAGCCTTGCTCCACCTTTTCCGCCTGACTGTTCTTCTCTGGGTCCCTCTGCCCCCCGGGGTCTCTTCCTTCCGGGATTCCTCTGACGCTGACGCTGACCCCCCTGACTCTTCTCCCTCCTTTCGGCGGGCTTTAGGACCTGGCTCCCTTTCCGGGCTGCCTACTGCGCCACCTTCCTGTGCATTTGAACTTGGCACGCGCGCCCAACCTTCCACCTTCCGTCTGACCGTTTCTTCGCTCCCCGATGGAGGTGTGGCCACTCCTGACTCGTGCCCTCCCCCCTGTTGTGAGCTGCCAGCGCTTGATCCCTGGCGCCCTTCCTCTTCCCTGCTCTCTGGCGGTGACGCTGGTCCCGATTTCCAACTGCTCCCCTCTGAGTCCCCTCTGGCTCTATCTTCCTGGGGTGTCCCCCTAGGCTCCCCCCTTGCCCTGGCCACTGGTGCTCCTTTCTGTGAATCTTCTGATTCACTGGAAAGACTCGGAGATCTCGGGTCGTCGTCATCACTCATCTTTTCTTCTGCCTCCTCTCCCTCGCTCTCTGTTTCCTCCCTTGCCCTTGCCTCTGCTCCTGAACCCCTGACATCCATCCCCCCCTCGAAGCCCCCTCTTCCCCCCTCCCCTCCTTCCGGTGCGGGATCTGGGTGCTGCCGTGTCAGGGGGACGAATGTCGGATACAGTTCGCTTCCCGTGGCGGGCCGCCATCCGAAGTCTTCCGGTTCTTCCTCCCTGCTCTCGTTGACGACGGTCACCTCCGCTTCCATCTCTGTGCCGCCGTGCTCGAAACCCGGGTCGTCCCCGAAAACGTCCATGTCCGTCTCTCCCTCGTTGCCTTCTGGAGACGTTGCTCGTCCTGGACCCTCCAGCCACCTTCTGCGGAACTGCTCCTCTGGTCGATCATCCCACCAATACGAGGGTTCTGAAGCAGATCCCGAGGGTGACCCCTCTGGGGAACGGGCGTCTCGTGTCGGTTCCTCGTCCGAGTCGAACCCCCGGAACGTGCTGGCTGAAAGCGTGGGCGTGAAAAGCCAGTCGTCGAAAAAGTCTGCTGGCATTGGCCTATGTGGGAAGAGGGCATGAAACTCTTCTTTGAGCAGAGGTTCGTCTAAAGCGTAGCCCGGCACCCAGCTGTTGGCACTGGCCGGGGTGCCCTCCTTGGCGAGAAGGTATTCTACCCCCTCTTCCCCCCATCTGGAGTCCAAAATCTCCGTGACGTCGTTGATGCGCTCCTCCTGTGCCACTCCCCCTTGCCCGGTTCTCTCTCGGAGCGGACCCGGTGCCGTTCCTGGTTCCTGAAACCTGTGAGGTGCCTTGTAGGGAGTGAGCACCGATCTGTGGAACACCGGATGCATTCTGGAACCTTCCGGAAGAGCCAGCCGGAAAGCCACCGGGTTGACCTGTTCGTCGACTTGGTAGGGCCCCAGTTGTTTATGCCCTAGTTTCTTCTTCGCCAACGACCTGGCCGGCACTGCGTGGGCTGCTAACCAGACCCAGTCTCCCACATGGATCTCTTCGCCAACCCTTCTGTGTTTGTCCGCTTGTACCTTGTATGCGTGTTTAGCCAGCTCCAGGTGCCGCCGCAGCTGATCGTGGACCTCCTGCAACTCCGACGCGAACGCATCTGCTGTCTGCGGCTCCCCTTCCCCCATTCTTTCCAGTCCCGGGAAGGTTCTAGGGTGCCTCCCGTTGTTGGCGAAGAACGGCGTGACCCCCGTGGACACGTGCTTCGTGTTGTTGTAGGCGAACTCGGCGAGAGGCAGGTAATCCACCCACGTCGCAGGCTGTTGATTCGCATAACATCTCAGGTACTGCTGCATGATGGCATTGACCCGCTCCGCTTGCCCGTTGGTCTGCGGGTGTCTAGCCGACGCCAGGTTGATCTTGACGTTCAGGAAGCCCATCAGCCTCTGCCAGAAGTTTGAGATGAACTGTCGCCCTCGGTCGGACAGAATAGACCGCGGCAGACCGTGAACCTTGAACATGTGGTCTATGAACAGTTTGGCGGTTTGTTCCGCCGTGGCCACCTTCGCACACGGAATGAAATGTGCCATCTTGGAGAACAAATCCACCACCACCAGCACAGCCGTCTTGCCCCTCGAGCTGGGCAGATCCGTGACAAAGTCCAGGGCCACTCTCTCCCATGGCTCGAACGGAGTTTGCAGCGGTTCCAGCAGTCCGGCCGGCGGTCTGTGCACTGGTTTGGACCTCTGGCAGGTGTCACACCTCGCCACGTAGTCCGCGACTTCCCCTCTCATTCCGGGCCACCAGAAGTCTCTGGCTACTAATTCCACCGTCTTCTCCTTGCCAAAGTGCCCGGCAGTGGGCGTGTCGTGCAGCTGCTGCAGTACCTTGGCGCGAAGTTCGTCTCCCGGCACGTAGATGGCCCCTTTACGGATGAGCAAACCATCTCGCAGCTGGAACTCGTCGGTCGCTGCCGTGCCCCTGTGCACCTCTGCCATCTTTGCTTGCGCGAAGGAGTCATCCTGCAACGCTCGTCGCACCGCATCCAGGTCAACTGTCGCCGCCGCGCACGCCCACACTGTCGGTGCGAAGATGTGCATGGCGGCCGCTGGCGTTGCCTCCTCCAGATACTGTGGCTTACGGGAGAGAGCATCCGCCATGATGTTGGTGTCCCCCGGGACATACTCTATTCGGAAGTCGAAATTCGCAAAGAACTCAGCCCAACGTATCTGCCTCTGGTTCAGGAACTGTGCCGTGCGCCAGTGCTCTAGATTCTTGTGGTCCGTGCAGACCTGCACCGTGTGCTTGGCGCCGATCAGGAAGTGCCTCCACGCTTTGAACGCTGCATGAATGGCCAGCAACTCCCTGTCCCAGATGGTGTAGGTCTGTTCGGACTTGCTGAGCTTCCTTGAGTAAAACGCTCCCGGCCTCCAAACCCCCTGCGGGTCTTTCTGCAGCAGGACTGCTCCCACGGCTCTGTCCGAAGCGTCTGTCTCCACCCTCATCGGCCTGCTGGGGTTGACATGAAGCAGCTGCTCTTCCGACGCGAAGAGACGCTTGAGTGCCTGAAAGGACTGCTCCGCCTGCTCTGTCCAGATGAACTTCTTTTTCTTGGAGCTGAGCGTGTCCGTGATGGCCGCTGTCTGCATCGCAAAGCCTTTGATAAACTTGCGATAGAAGTTCGCGAAGCCGACAAACCGTTGGACCTCCTTCCGGTTGCGTGGGCTTTTCCAATCCAACACTGCTTGGACCTTGGCGCTGTCCATGGCGAGCCCTTTATCAGACAACTTGTAGCCCAGGAAATCCACCTCGGTCACATCGAATTGGCACTTCTCCAGCTTGGCGTAAAGCCTATGTTGCTGTAGCCTGCTCAGCACTTCCTTGACGTGTCTGTCATGCTCCTGCTGCGATTCCGAAAAGATCAGGATGTCATCCAAGAAACAGACGCACGTCTTGTAGAGGAGCCCCGCCAACACGTGATGCATGAAAGCTTGAAAAACGTGGGAGCCATTTTGCAATCCAAAAGGCATAACTCTATATTCGTAGGTGCCCAGGGGCGTGAACATGGCTGTCTTCCACTCATCTCCCTCCCGCATGCGAATGAGGTTGTATGCCCCTCGCAGGTCCAACTTGGTGAACACTCTGCCCTTCCGTACCTTTGCGAGGAGGTCGTCGATTCGGGGCATGGGGAAGTCCGATGGCTTGGTCACACTGTTCAAGATGCGAAAGTCCACTACAAGTCTTTTTTGGGGCGTGTCCCGCTTCTTAACAAAGAATACCGGACTGCCCCCCGCTGCCTTGGACTCTCGGATGAAACCGCGCTCCAAATTATGATCTATGAACTCTTTGAGTTCCTGCAGTTCGTCCTCAGACATGGAATACAGCTTCCCTTTGGGCAAACCTGCCCCCGGCAGCAGGTCAATTTTGCAGTCATATGGTCTGTGGGGGGGTAGCCTGTCTGCCTCTTTCTCGCAGAAAACCTCCAAAAATTATGCGTACTTGTGGGGAACCGCTTGCAGCGTGCCTAGCTGCAGCTGTGACTCCTCTTCCCCTCCTTCCTGCCTGGGCACGATGCAGTGTTCAGCGCAAAAGGAAGAGCCGAAGGTCAGCTGCCTCTGGTACCAAGCCAGCGTCGGGCTGTGCTTGTCCAGCCAACTCATGCCCAATACAATGGGCGTGTCCGATAGTTGAGTGACATTGAAGCTGATGATTTCCCTGTGATTCCCAAGTCGCATCACCATTGGTGGCGTCTGCTTCACCACTTGCCCCCCTAGCAGCTCCCTGCCATCCACCGTGACAACCTGCAGGGGCAGCGTGGCAGGCAGCAACTGTATAGCGTGCCGGTCGACAAAGTCCTGCCCTATAAAGTCCGCATTGCTTCCGGAGTCAATGGTGATTGGCACGTCCATGGTGATTCCATTGGGCAGCTGGAGCGACGCGGTGAGCCTCACTACCGGTTTGGGCGGGAGGGGGTCCATGGGCTGTAAAATCTCTGGGGACTGCTTCACTGACACGTCTGGCTGGGCCCCAGTGCCTCTTCCTCCAACCAGACTCCTTCGTTTCCCTGCTGTGGTTGTCCTTGCTGCGTTGCTGCAGTTACCATTGCTGAGGCTGCAGTGTGCTTGTGGAGCCTCTGGGGACACTCTTTCGCCATATGCTGTGGATCATCGCAGATGTAACACTTCCTGTTCCCTCTAGGAGGCTTCGCTTTCACTGCTGCCGGTGCTAGGGCTCTGGCTGCTGACTGAGCCCTTGCACCTCCAACCTCCATAGGTTCCGCTCCTCCTCCTGGCGGAGGCGTGGATTGCGCACGCGCTGCTTCTCTGGGAAGGAAGGAGGAGCCCCTGGCTGGTTCGCGCCCTCCACGCCCTTCGTCCCTGCTCCACGGACGTCCTTCCAGCCGCACCCCCACCGCCAGCGCCCTCTGAACGATCTCCTGCGTGGTCCGGGGTCTCTCCCCCCTCGCAATTTCATCTTTAACCGAGCCGTGCAATCCCTCCCAAAACAGGTCTCTTACAGGAGCCGAATCTCTGTCCCATTCCAGGGCACTGACCAAAGCGAAAAAGCGGGCATGGTACTGCCTTACGCTGGCCCTCCCTTGCTTCAGTCCATGTATCTCCTGCCGAGCAAGATCCACGTCAATGCTTGATAAAAAGCACCCATCCATCGCTTTAATAAAGGCATCCGCATTTTGGAGCGCCGGATCCTTATCTCTCCACAAATTGCGCAGCCATGCTTTAGCATCTCCATGCAAATGGGACATGATGAATCCCACCTTCTCTTGCTCATCTCTAAAGTCTTTGTTCAGCAGTTGCAGTGCACACATTACATCTGCTCTAAAGTTGGGGTACTGTTGCAAATTCCCATCGAAGTGAGAGACCAGACCGCCTGTTCGTCTCCCCAACCCAATCCCCTCCGGTTTGGGTGTCAGTTGCCCTTGCTTCGTAAGCACTTCCAACCTGACCTGGAGATCCCTGTAGGCGGCAGCTGCGTCCTCCTCTCTCTTCCTGGATGCAAGAGCCTCGGCATTCAGTCGTGTCACTGCTTCTCTGAGTTCCACTATCTGCTGTTCGGCCGTCATGTTGTCTGCCGTTCGTGAGCTCGCTAGTAGGCACCCGCTTTCTCTCCTCTCCGCGAGGACGTAGATGCCCACAATCTGGGGATGGAGCTTACTGTCAGAGCTGCTCCCAGATCCTAGCTCACAGAGGATCACGCTAGCCAGCGATCATTAAATAAAAGTCTTTATTGAGTTACAGTTTCCATTCTCAAGCTGCTGCGTACAACCCTACGTCTAATGGTTAGATCGGCGAAGCTCCATCTGAGTCTCCGCCCCTTGTACACCAACTTAATATCCTAGCCTTGCTCCACCTTTTCCGCCTGACTGTTCTTCTCTGGGTCCCTCTGCCCCCCGGGGTCTCTTCCTTCCGGGATTCCTCTGACGCTGACCCCCCTGACTCTTCTCCCTCCTTTCGGCGGGCTTTAGGACCTGGCTCCCTTTCCGGGCTGCCTACTGCGCCACCTTCCTGTGCATTTGAACTTGGCACGCGCGCCCAACCTTCCACCTTCCGTCTGACCGTTTCTTCGCTCCCCGATGGAGGTGTGGCCACTCCTGACTCGTGCCCTCCCCCCTGTTGTGAGCTGCCAGCGCTTGATCCCTGGCGCCCTTCCTCTTCCCTGCTCTCTGGCGGTGACGCTGGTCCTGATTTCCAACTGCTCCCCTCTGAGTCCCCTCTGGCTCTATCTTCCTGGGGTGTCCCCCTAGGCTCCCCCCTTGCCCTGGCCACTGGTGCTCCTTTCTGTGAATCTTCTGATTCACTGGAAAGACTCGGAGATCTCGGGTCGTCGTCATCACTCATCTTTTCTTCTGCCTCCTCTCCCTCGCTCTCTGTTTCCTCCCTTGCCCTTGCCTCTGCTCCTGAACCCCTGACAGGAGGGTTTGTAAAGTTACTTCCCACGTGGAATGCCTATAGTAAAATGGCGGCCGCCCGGAAGGGCACGTGGGCGGATGAAATGGCGGCCGGGGCGCGCTGGTTGCCCGGCAATGGCGCAGCTGCTTCCGAGGCTTTCCAAGTCTAAACTTCCGCGCGAAAATAAAACAGCCTGTAGAGGAAGCGATGCTCTGTGGAAGCCACTCACCCCCTCAAGAATGCTGCTGAAATGATTATTTAACAATAAATTCTGCCCCTCACCCTGGCAAGAAAATGAAACACAACTGGCACAAAACGCAGCCCGCTCTCCTCCCGCAGCTGCCGTTCCGCCTAATTGCACCACGCTCCCCTGCACAAACCCCAAGCTAAAACCTGAAGCCCCAACAGCAAAACCTGATTGGATGGGTGCGCTGCGTCCTCCGTGGAAATAACGTTCTTCCTTGAGCTCCTTGCAGAAAAGGCAGTCAGCAGCCGAGGGCAAGCAACGGATCAGCAGAAAAAGCTCCACAACGCTGGATAAATTCCTCTGAAGGGGGCATGCAGCAGCAGGCACGGCAAGCTCCTGAGGGCAGGGAACTTGCACCGAAACACACAGAGCTCCCTGTAAAACTGTAGACGTGAAAGAGATGCTGGAAGGAAAGCACACAAACACACACACAGTGATTTTAGCTCAATTACAGCTCCGGTGTTAAACTGCAGCAGCTGGAATGGAGCGCAAAGGGGGGAAACCCCCAGAAGGAAAAAAGCCCCAAATTGGTTTCAGCTCCAAAACTAGAGATGTTCAGGAGTTGTTAACATCAAGCAGTTTAGAAATCAAGCAACACCAGCAGCGAATGCTGGAAATTCTCTGTAAAAGAAAGGGAGCTTTTTCTGTGAAGCTACAGCAAATTCCACGAGGTGCCTTGCAGCTCAAGAACAAAGGCAACAAAGAAGCAAGACAGGAAAACTCCAGGCAACGCAGATAAGATCTCCGACAAACAGGAACAGCTGATATGCGGGAAACAAACGTGGGGGTTGGCTGGCGAAAAGAGGGTGAGCCCCCTCTGCGCCGGCCCTAAATAGGGCAGACACGGCCGGGATTCCCCTGCTCTCGCGGGGGCTGAAACCAGCCCCTGCTCACGTGGGGGGTGGGCGTGAAGCCCGCAACCCCACCTCCTGGGCAGGCCGGAAGTGGCTTTGTGCTTATTTCAAATGGCATGGGGTTTTATGGGTGTGCACCAGAATCACCCCCAACCAAAGCAAAAAGGTCTTTTGGCTTCCAACTACATAAAAAGAAGATGATAAAGCTCTGATTGGGCTTATTCCAAATAGGTGCTTTTGGGGTTAGAATGCACATTCACCCAAAAATCGCAGAGTGACATGTTTATTATCAGCCCAAACCAAGCATAGGTGTTTTGGTTCCATCTCAATAGAAAGAGGACGAATAAGCTTGCATTGTTCTTTTGGTGTTCAGTCCCCCACAAATAGCAAAGCAAAGTGTAATAAGCCTAAACAAAGCCAAACAGGTTGTTTTGGGTTGCAGCAACATAGAAAGAAGAATCTTGGATTTTGCTTATTTCATGTTCTTTGGTGTTAATGCACATTGACCCAGAAATCGCAAAGTGTGTGTAATGAGACCAAAATAACACAACACTGTCTTTTCGCTTCCATGCGAGTAGAAATAAGACAAATAGGCTTTGATTGTGCTTATTTCAATTCGCGTGGTGTTTTTTAGGTGTGCACCAGAATCACCCCCAACGAAAACAAAAAGGTCTTTTGGGTTCTGTCAGGGGTTCAGGAGCAGAGGCAAGGGCAAGGGAGGAAACAGAGAGCGAGGGGGAGGAGGCAGAAGAAAAGATGAGTGATGACGACGACCCGAGATCTCCGAGTCTTTCCAGTGAATCAGAAGATTCACAGAAAGGAGCACCAGTGGCCAGGGCAAGGGGGGAGCCTAGGGGGACACCCCAGGAAGATAGAGCCAGAGGGGACTCAGAGGGGAGCAGTTGGAAATCGGGACCAGCGTCACCGCCAGAGAGCAGGGAAGAGGAAGGGCGCCAGGGATCAAGCGCTGGCAGCTCACAACAGGGGGGAGGGCACGAGTCAGGAGTGGCCACACCTCCATCGGGGAGCGAAGAAACGGTCAGACGGAAGGTGGAAGGTTGGGCGCGCGTGCCAAGTTCAAATGCACAGGAAAGTGGCGCAGTAGGCAGCCCGGAAAGGGAGCCAGGTCCTAAAGCCCGCCGAAAGGAGGGAGAAGAGTCAGGGGGGTCAGCGTCAGAGGAATCCCGGAAGGAAGAGACCCCGGGGGGCAGAGGGACCCAGAGAAGAACAGTCAGGCGGAAAAGGTGGAGCAAGGCTAGGATATTAAGTTGGTGTACAAGGGGCGGAGACTCAGATGGAGCTTCGCCGATCTAACCATTAGACGTAGGGTTGCACGCAGCAGCTTGAGAATGGAAACTGTAACTCAATAAAGACTTTTATTTAATGATCGCTGGCTAGCGTGATCCTCTGTGAGCTAGGATCTGGAAGCAACTCTGACAGTAAGCTCCATCTCAGTAAATTGTGGGCATCTACAGCCTCGCGGAGAGGAGAGAAAGCGGGTGCCTACTAGCGAGCTCACGAACGGCAGACAACATGACGGCCGAACAGCAGATAGCGGAACTCAGAGAAGCAGTGTCGCGCCTGAATGCCGAGGCTCTTGCATCCAGGAAGAGAGAGGAGGACGCAGCTGCCGCCTATAGGGATCTCCAGGTCAGGTTGGAAGTGCTTACGAAGCAAGGGCAACTGACACCCAAACCGGAGGGGATTGGGTTGGGGAGACGAACAGGCGGTCTGGTCTCTCACTTCGATGGGAATTTGCAACAGTACCCCAACTTTAGAGCAGATGTAATGTGTGCACTGCAACTGCTGAACAAAGACTTTAGAGATGAGCAAGAGAAGGTGGGATTCATCATGTCCCATTTGCATGGAGATGCTAAAGCATGGCTGCGCAATTTGTGGAGAGATAAGGATCCGGCGCTCCAAATCGCGGATGCCTTTATTAAAGCGATGGATGGGTGCTTTTTATCAAGCATTGACGTGGATCTTGCTCGGCAGCAGATACATGGACTGAAGCAAGGGAGGGCCAGCGTAAGGCAGTACCATGCCCGCTTTTTCGCTTTGGTCAGTGCTCTGGAATGGGACAGAGATTCGGCTCCTGTAAGAGACCTGTTTTGGGAGGGATTGCACGGCTCGGTTAAAGATGAAATTGCGAGAGGGGAGAGACCCCGGACCACGCAGGAGATCGTTCAGAGGGCGCTGGCGGTGGGGGTGCGGCTGGAAGGACGTCCGTGGAGCAGCGGCGAAGGGCGTGGAGGGCGCGAACCAGCCAGGGGCTCCTCCTTCCTTCCCAGAGAAGCAGCGCGTGCGCAATCCACGCCTCCGCCAGGAGGAGGAGCGGAACCTATGGAGGTTGGAGGTGCAAGGGCTCAGTCAGCAGCCAGAGCCCTAGCACCGGCAGCAGTGAAAGCGAAGCCTCCTAGAGGGAACAGGAAGTGTTACATCTGCGATGATCCACAGCATATGGCGAAAGAGTGTCCCAAGAGGCTCCACAAGCACACTGCAGCCTCAGCAATGGTAACTGCAGCAACGCAGCAAGGACAACCACAGCAGGGAAACGACGGAGTCTGGTTGGAGGAAGAGGCACTGGGGCCCAGCCAGACGTGTCAGTGAAGCAGTCCCCAGAGATTTTACAGCCCATGGACCCCCTCCCGCCCAAACCGGTAGTGAGGCTCACCGCGTCGCTCCAGCTGCCCAATGGAATCACCATGGACGTGCCAATCACCATTGACTCCGGAAGCAATGCGGACTTTATAGGGCAGGACTTTGTCGACCGGCACGCTATACAGTTGCTGCCTGCCACGCTGCCCCTGCAGGTTGTCACGGTGGATGGCAGGGAGCTGCTAGGGGGGCAAGTGGTGAAGCAGACGCCACCAATGGTGATGCGACTTGGGAATCACAGGGAAATCATCAGCTTCAATGTCACTCAACTATCGGACACGCCCATTGTATTGGGCATGAGTTGGCTGGACAAGCACAGCCCGACGCTGGCTTGGTACCAGAGGCAGCTGACCTTCGGCTCTTCCTTTTGCGCTGAACACTGCATCGTGCCCAGGCAGGAAGGAGGGGAAGAGGAGTCACAGCTGCAGCTAGGCACGCTGCAAGCGGTTCCCCACAAGTACGCAGAATTTTTGGAGGTTTTCTGCGAGAAGGAGGCAGACAGGCTACCCCCCCACAGACCATATGACTGCAAAATTGACCTGCTGCCGGGGGCGGCGCTGCCCAAAGGGAAGCTGTATTCCATGTCTGAGGACGAACTGCAGGAACTCAAAGAGTTCATAGATCATAATTTGGAGCGCGGTTTCATCCGAGAGTCCAAGGCAGCGGGGGGCAGTCCGGTATTCTTTGTTAAGAAGCGGGACACGCCCCAAAAAAGACTTGTAGTGGGCTTTCGCATCTTGAACAGTGTGACCAAGCCATCGGACTTCCCCATGCCCCGAATCGACGACCTCCTTGCAAAGGTACGGAAGGGCAGAGTGTTCACCAAGTTGGACCTGCGAGGGGCATACAACCTCATTCGCATGCGGGAAGGAGATGAGTGGAAGACAGCCATGTTCACGCCCCTGGGCACGTACGAATATAGAGTTATGCCTTTTGGATTGCAAAATGGCTCCCACGTTTTTCAAGCTTTCATGCATCACGTGTTGGCGGGGCTCCTCTACAAGACGTGCGTCTGTTTCTTGGATGACATCCTGATCTTTTCGGAATCGCAGCAGGAGCATGACAGACACGTCAAGGAAGTGCTGAGCAGGCTACAGCAACATAGGCTTTACGCCAAGCTGGAGAAGTGCCAATTCGACGTGACGGAGGTGGATTTCCTGGGCTACAAGTTGTCTGATAAAGGGCTCGCCATGGACAGCGCCAAGGTCCGAGCAGTGTTGGATTGGAAAAGCCCACGCAACCGGAAGGAGGTCCAACGGTTTGTCGGCTTCGCGAACTTCTATCGCAAGTTTATCAAAGGCTTTGCGATGCAGACAGCGGCCATCACGGACACGCTCAGCTCCAAGAAAAAGAAGTTCATCTGGACAGAGCAGGCGGAGCAGTCCTTTCAGGCACTCAAGCGTCTCTTCGCGTCGGAAGAGCAGCTGCTTCATGTCAACCCCAGCAGGCCGATGAGGGTGGAGACAGACGCTTCGGACAGAGCCGTGGGAGCAGTCCTGCTGCAGAAAGACCCGCAGGGGGTTTGGAGGCCGGGAGCGTTTTACTCAAGGAAGCTCAGCAAGTCCGAACAGAACTACACCATCTGGGACAGGGAGTTGCTGGCCATTCATGCAGCGTTCAAAGCGTGGAGGCACTTCCTGATCGGCGCCAAGCACACGGTGCAGGTCTGCACGGACCACAAGAATCTAGAGCACTGGCGCACGGCACAGTTCCTGAACCAGAGGCAGATACGTTGGGCTGAGTTCTTTGCGAATTTCGACTTCCGAATAGAGTATGTCCCCGGGGAAACCAACATCATGGCGGATGCTCTCTCCCGTAAGCCACAGTATCTTGAGGAGGCAACGCCAGCGGCCGCCATGCACATCTTCGCACCGACAGTGTGGGCGTGCGCGGCGGCGACAGTTGACCTGGATGCGGTGCGACGAGCGTTGCAGGATGACTCCTTCGCGCAAGCAAAGATGGCAGAGGTGCACAGGGGCACGGCAGCGACCGACGAGTTCCAACTGCGAGATGGTTTGCTCATCCGTAAAGGGGCCATCTACGTGCCGGGAGACGAACTTCGCGCCAAGGTACTGCAGCAGCTGCACGACGCGCCCACTGCCGGGCACTTTGGCAAGGAGAAGACGGTGGAATTAGTAGCCAGAGACTTCTGGTGGCCCGGAATGAGAGGGGAAGTCGCGGACTACGTGGCGAGGTGTGACACCTGCCAGAGGTCCAAACCAGTGCACAGACCGCCGGCCGGACTGCTGGAACCGCTGCAAACTCCGTTCGAACCATGGGAGAGAGTGGCCCTGGACTTTGTCACGGATCTGCCCAGCTCGAGGGGCAAGACGGCTGTGCTGGTGGTGGTGGATTTGTTCTCCAAGATGGCACATTTCATTCCGTGTGCGAAGGTGGCCACGGCGGAACAAACCGCCAAACTGTTCATAGACCACGTGTTCAAGGTTCACGGTCTGCCGCGGTCTATTCTGTCCGACCGAGGGCGACAGTTCATCTCGAACTTCTGGCAGAGGCTGATGGGCTTCCTGAACGTCAAGATCAACCTGGCGTCGGCTAGACACCCGCAGACCAACGGGCAAGCGGAGCGGGTCAATGCCATCATGCAGCAGTACCTGAGATGTTATGCGAATCAACAGCCTGCGACGTGGGTGGATTACCTGCCTCTCGCCGAGTTCGCCTACAACAACACGAAGCACGTGTCCACGGGGGTCACGCCGTTCTTCGCCAACAACGGGAGGCACCCCAGAACCTTCCCGGGACTGGAAAGAATGGGGGAGGGGGAGCCGCAGACAGCAGATGCGTTCGCGTCGGAGTTGCAGGAGGTCCACGGTCAGCTGCGGCGGCACCTGGAGCTGGCTAAACACGCATACAAGGTACAAGCGGACAAACACAGAAGGGTTGGCGAAGAGATCCATGTGGGAGACTGGGTCTGGTTAGCAGCCCACGCAGTGCCGGCCAGGTCGTTGGCGAAGAAGAAACTAGGGCATAAACAACTGGGGCCCTACCAAGTCGAAGAACAGGTCAACCCGGTGGCTTTCAGGCTGGCTCTTCCGGAGGGTTCCAGAATGCATCCGGTGTTCCACAGATCGGTGCTCACTCCCTACAAGGCACCTCACAGGTTTCAGGAACCAGGAACGGCACCGGGTCCGCTCCGAGAGAGAACCGGGCAAGGGGGAGTGGCACAGGAGGAGCGCATCAACGAAGTCACGGAGATTTTGGACTCCAGATGGGGGGAAGAGGGGGTAGAATACCTTCTCGCCAAGGAGGGCACCCCGGCCAGTGCCAACAGCTGGGTGCCGGGCTACGCTTTAGACGAACCTCTGCTCAAAGAAGAGTTTCATGCCCTCTTCCCACATACGCCAATGCCAGCAGACTTTTTCGACGACTGGCTTTTCACGCCCACGCTTTCAGCCAGCACGTTCCGGGGGTTCGACTCAGACGAGGAACTGACACGAGACGCCCGTTCCCCGGAGGGGTCACCCTCGGGATCTGCTTCAGAACCCTCGTATTGGTGGGATGATCGACCAGAGGAGCAGTTCCGCAGAAGGTGGCTGGAGGGTCCAGGACGAGCAACGTCTCCAGAAGGCAACGAGGGAGAGACGGACATGGACGTTTTCGGGGACGACCCGGGTTTCGAGCACGGCGGCACAGAGATGGAAGCGGAGGTGACCGTCGTCAACGTGAGCAGGGAGGAAGAACCGGAAGACTTCGGATGGCGGCCCGCCACGGGAAGCGAACTGTATCCGACATTCGTCCCCCTGACACGGCAGCACCCAGATCCCGCACCGGAAGGAGGGGAGGGGGGAAGAGGGGGCTTCGAGGGGGGGATGGATGTCAGGGGTTCAGGAGCAGAGGCAAGGGCAAGGGAGGAAACAGAGAGCGAGGGGGAGGAGGCAGAAGAAAAGATGAGTGATGACGACGACCCGAGATCTCCGAGTCTTTCCAGTGAATCAGAAGATTCACAGAAAGGAGCACCAGTGGCCAGGGCAAGGGGGGAGCCTAGGGGGACACCCCAGGAAGATAGAGCCAGAGGGGACTCAGAGGGGAGCAGTTGGAAATCGGGACCAGCGTCACCGCCAGAGAGCAGGGAAGAGGAAGGGCGCCAGGGATCAAGCGCTGGCAGCTCACAACAGGGGGGAGGGCACGAGTCAGGAGTGGCCACACCTCCATCGGGGAGCGAAGAAACGGTCAGACGGAAGGTGGAAGGTTGGGCGCGCGCGCCAAGTTCAAATGCACAGGAAAGTGGCGCAGTAGGCAGCCCGGAAAGGGAGCCAGGTCCTAAAACCCGCCGAAAGGAGGGAGAAGAGTCAGGGGGGTCAGCGTCAGCGTCAGAGGAATCCCGGAAGGAAGAGACCCCGGGGGGCAGAGGGACCCAGAGAAGAACAGTCAGGCGGAAAAGGTGGAGCAAGGCTAGGATATTAAGTTGGTGTACAAGGGGCGGAG
Source organism: Podarcis pityusensis (assembly GCF_964106645.2). Lineage (NCBI taxonomy): Eukaryota > Metazoa > Chordata > Lepidosauria > Squamata > Lacertidae > Podarcis > Podarcis pityusensis. Next base: position 100,464,102 of record NC_138032.1, on the reverse strand, counting down.
ACTCAGATGGAGCTTCGCCGATCTAACCATTAGACGTAGGGTTGCACGCAGCAGCTTGAGAATGGAAACTGTAACTCAATAAAGACTTTTATTTAATGATCGCTGGCTAGCGTGATCCTCTGTGAGCTAGGATCTGGAAGCAACTCTGACAAGCACTGTCAGGGGTTCAGGAGCAGAGGCAAGGGCAAGGGAGGAAACAGAGAGCGAGGGAGAGGAGGCAGAAGAAAAGATGAGTGATGACGACGACCCGAGATCTCCGAGTCTTTCCAGTGAATCAGAAGATTCACAGAAAGGAGCACCAGTGGCCAGGGCAAGGGGGGAGCCTAGGGGGACACCCCAGGAAGATAGAGCCAGAGGGGACTCAGAGGGGAGCAGTTGGAAATCAGGACCAGCGTCACCGCCAGAGAGCAGGGAAGAGGAAGGGCGCCAGGGATCAAGCGCTGGCAGCTCACAACAGGGGGGAGGGCACGAGTCAGGAGTGGCCACACCTCCATCGGGGAGCGAAGAAACGGTCAGACGGAAGGTGGAAGGTTGGGCGCGCGTGCCAAGTTCAAATGCACAGGAAGGTGGCGCAGTAGGCAGCCCGGAAAGGGAGCCAGGTCCTAAAGCCCGCCGAAAGGAGGGAGAAGAGTCAGGGGGGTCAGCGTCAGCGTCAGAGGAATCCCGGAAGGAAGAGACCCCGGGGGGCAGAGGGACCCAGAGAAGAACAGTCAGGCGGAAAAGGTGGAGCAAGGCTAGGATATTAAGTTGGTGTACAAGGGGCGGAGACTCAGATGGAGCTTCGCCGATCTAACCATTAGACGTAGGGTTGCACGCAGCAGCTTGAGAATGGAAACTGTAACTCAATAAAGACTTTTATTTAATGATCGCTGGCTAGCGTGATCCTCTGTGAGCTAGGATCTGGAAGCAGCTCTGACAAGCACGAATAAGCTTCCATTGTTCTTTCGGTGTTCAGTCCCCCACAAATAGCAAAGCAAAGTGTAATAAGCCTAAAGAAAGCCAAACAGGTTGTTTTGGGTTGCAGCAACATAGAAAGAAGAATCTTGGATTTTGCTTATTTCGTGTTCTTTGGTGTTAATGCACATTCACCCAGAAATCGCAAAGTGTGTGTAATGAGACCAAAATAACACAACACTGTCTTTTCGCTTCCATATGCGTAGAAGGAAGACAAATGAGCTTTGATTGTGCTTATTTCAATTCGCATGTGGTTTTATGGGAGTGCACCAGAATCAACCCCAACCAAAGTAAAAAGGTCTTTTGAGTTCCATCTACATAAAAAGAAGATGATAAAGCTCTGATTGGGCTTATTTCAAATTGGTGTTTTTGGGGTTAGAATGCACAATCACCCAAAAATCGCAGAGTGACATGTTTATTATCAGCGCAAACCAAGCATAGGTGTTTTGGTTCCATGTCAATAGAAAGAGCACGAATTAGCTTGCATTGTTCTTTCGGTGTTCAGTCCCCCACAAATAGCAAAGCAAAGTGTAATAAGCCTAAAGAAAGCCAAACAGGTTGTTTTGGGTTGCAGCAACATAGAAAGAAGAATCTTGGATTTTGCTTATTTCGTGTTCTTTGGTGTTAATGCACATTCACCCAGAAATCGCAAAGTGTGTGTAATGAGACCAAAATAACACAACATTGTCTTGTCGCTTTCATATGCGTAGAAAGAAGACAAATAAGCTTTGATTGTGCTTATTTCAATTCGCATGGGGTTTTGTGGGTGTGCATCAGAATCACCCCCAACCAAAGCATAAAGGTCTTTTGGGTTCCTACATAAAAAGAAGATGATAAAGCTCTGATTGGGCTTATTTCACATTGGTGTTTTGGGGGTTAGAATTCACAATCACCCAAAAATCGCAGTGACATTGTCAGGGGTTCAGGAGCAGAGGCAAGGGCAAGGGAGGAAACAGAGAGCGAGGGAGAGAACACAACATTGTCTTGTCGCTTTCATATGCGTAGAAAGAAGACAAATAAGCTTTGATTGTGCTTATTTCAATTCGCATGGGGTTTTGTGGGTGTGCATCAGAATCACCCCCAACCAAAGCATAAAGGTCTTTTGGGTTCCTACATAAAAAGAAGATGATAAAGCTCTGATTGGGCTTATTTCACATTGGTGTTTTGGGGGTTAGAATTCACAATCACCCAAAAATCGCAGTGACATTGTCAGGGGTTCAGGAGCAGAGGCAAGGGCAAGGGAGGAAACAGAGAGCGAGGGAGAGGAGGAAGAAGAAAAGATGAGTGATGACGACGACCCGAGATCTCCGAGTCTTTCCAGTGAATCAGAAGATTCACAGAAAGGAGCACCAGTGGCCAGGGCAAGGGGGGAGCCTAGGGGGACACCCCAGGAAGATAGAGCCAGAGGGGACTCAGAGGGGAGCAGTTGGAAATCAGGACCAGCGTCACCGCCAGAGAGCAGGGAAGAGGAAGGGCGCCAGGGATCAAGCGCTGGCAGCTCACAACAGGGGGGAGGGCACGAGTCAGGAGTGGCCACACCTCCATCGGGGAGCGAAGAAACGGTCAGACGGAAGGTGGAAGGTTGGGCGCGCGTGCCAAGTTCAAATGCACAGGAAGGTGGCGCAGTAGGCAGCCCGGAAAGGGAGCCAGGTCCTAAAGCCCGCCGAAAGGAGGGAGAAGAGTCAGGGGGGTCAGCGTCAGCGTCAGAGGAATCCCGGAAGGAAGAGACCCCGGGGGTCAGAGGGACCCAGAGAAGAACAGTCAGGCGGAAAAGGTGGAGCAAGGCTAGGATATTAAGTTGGTGTACAAGGGGCGGAGACTCAGATGGAGCTTCGCCGATCTAACCATGAGACGTAGAGTTGCACGCAGCAGCTTGAGAATGGAAACTGTAACTCAATAAAGACTTTTATTTAATGATCGCTGGCTAGCGTGATCCTCTGTGAGCTAGGATCTGGAAGCAGCTCTGACAGTAAGCTCCATCCCTAGATTGTGGGCATCTACGTCCTCGCGGAGAGGAGAGAAAGCGGGTGCCTACTAGCGAGCTCACGAACGGCAGACAACATGACGGCCGAACAGCAGATAGTGGAACTCAGAGAAGCAGTGACACGACTGAATGCCGAGGCTCTTGCATCCAGGAAGAGAGAGGAGGACGCAGCTGCCGCCTACAGGGATCTCCAGGTCAGGTTGGAAGTGCTTACGAAGCAAGGGCAACTGACACCCAAACCGGAGGGGATTGGGTTGGGGAGACGAACAGGCGGTCTGGTCTCTCACTTCGATGGGAATTTGAAACAGTACCCCAACTTTAGAGCAGATGTAATGTGTGCACTGCAACTGCTGAACAAAGACTTTAGAGATGAGCAAGAGAAGGTGGGATTCATCATGTCCCATTTGCATGGAGATGCTAAAGCATGGCTGCGCAATTTGTGGAGAGATAAGGATACGGCGCTCCAAAATGCGGATGCCTTTATTAAAGCGATGGATGGGTGCTTTTTATCAAGCATTGACGTGGATCTTGCTCGGCAGCAGATACATGGACTGAAGCAAGGGAGGGCCAGCGTAAGGCAGTACCATGCCCGCTTTTTCGCTTTGGTCAGTGCTCTGGAATGGGACAGAGATTCGGCTCCTGTAAGAGACCTGTTTTGGGAGGGATTGCACGGCTCGGTTAAAGATGAAATTGCGAGGGGGGAGAGACCCCGGACCACGCAGGAGATCGTTCAGAGGGCGCTGGCGGTGGGGGTGCGGCTGGAAGGACGTCCGTGGAGCAGGGACGAAGGGCGTGGAGGGCGCGAACCAGCCAGGGGCTCCTCCTTCCTTCCCAGAGAAGCAGCGCGTGCGCAATCCACGCCTCCGCCAGGAGGAGGAGCGGAACCTATGGAGGTTGGAGGTGCAAGGGCTCAGTCAGCAGCCAGAGCCCTAGCACCGGCAGCAGTGAAAGCGAAGCCTCCTAGAGGGAACAGGAAGTGTTACATCTGCGATGATCCACAGCATATGGCGAAAGAGTGTCCCCAGAGGCTCCACAAGCACACTGCAGCCTCAGCAATGGTAACTGCAGCAACGCAGCAAGGACAACCACAGCAGGGAAACGACGGAGTCTGGTTGGAGGAAGAGGCACTGGGGCCCAGCCAGACGTGTCAGTGAAGCAGTCCCCAGAGATTTTACAGCCCATGGACCCCCTCCCGCCCAAACCGGTAGTGAGGCTCACCGCGTCGCTCCAGCTGCCCAATGGAATCACCATGGACGTGCCAATCACCATTGACTCCGGAAGCAATGCGGACTTTATAGGGCAGGACTTTGTCGACCGGCACGCTATACAGTTGCTGCCTGCCACGCTGCCCCTGTAGGTTGTCACGGTGGATGGCAGGGAGCTGCTAGGGGGGCAAGTGGTGAAGCAGACGCCACCAATGGTGATGCGACTTGGGAATCACAGGGAAATCATCAGCTTCAATGTCACTCAACTATCGGACACGCCCATTGTATTGGGCATGAGTTGGCTGGACAAGCACAGCCCGACGCTGGCTTGGTACCAGAGGCAGCTGACCTTCGGCTCTTCCTTTTGCGCTGAACACTGCATCGTGCCCAGGCAGGAAGGAGGGGAAGAGGAGTCACAGCTGCAGCTAGGCACGCTGCAAGCGGTTCCCCACAAGTACGCAGAATTTTTGGAGGTTTTCTGCGAGAAGGAGGCAGACAGGCTACCCCCCCACAGACCATATGACTGCAAAATTGACCTGCTGCCGGGGGCGGCGCTGCCCAAAGGGAAGCTGTATTCCATGTCTGAGGACGAACTGCAGGAACTCAAAGAGTTCATAGATCATAATTTGGAGCGCGGTTTCATCCGAGAGTCCAAGGCAGCGGGGGGCAGTCCGGTATTCTTTGTTAAGAAGCGGGACACGCTCCAAAAAAGACTTGTAGTGGACTTTCGCATCTTGAACAGTGTGACCAAGCCATCGGACTTCCCCATGCCCCGAATCGACGACCTCCTCGCAAAGGTACGGAAGGGCAGAGTGTTCACCAAGTTGGACCTGCGAGGGGCATACAACCTCATTCGCATGCGGGAGGGAGATGAGTGGAAGACAGCCATGTTCACGCCCCTGGGCACCTACGAATATAGAGTTATGCCTTTTGGATTGCAAAATGGCTCCCACGTTTTTCAAGCTTTCATGCATCACGTGTTGGCGGGGCTCCTCTACAAGACGTGCGTCTGTTTCTTGGATGACATCCTGATCTTTTCGGAATCGCAGCAGGAGCATGACAGACACGTCAAGGAAGTGCTGAGCAGGCTACAGCAACATAGGCTTTACGCCAAGCTGGAGAAGTGCCAATTCGACGTGACCGAGGTGGATTTCCTGGGCTACAAGTTGTCTGATAAAGGGCTCGCCATGGACAGCGCCAAGGTCCGAGCAGTGTTGGATTGGAAAAGCCCACGCAACCGGAAGGAGGTCCAACGGTTTGTCGGCTTCGCGAACTTCTATCGCAAGTTTATCAAAGGCTTTGCGATGCAGACAGCGGCCATCACGGACACGCTCAGCTCCAAGAAAAAGAAGTTCATCTGGACAGAGCAGGCGGAGCAGTCCTTTCAGGCACTCAAGCGTCTCTTCGCGTCCGAAGAGCAGCTGCTTCATGTCAACCCCAGCAGGCCGATGAGGGTGGAGACAGACGCTTCGGACAGAGCCGTGGGAGCAGTCCTGCTGCAGAAAGACCCGCAGGGGGCTTGGAGGCCGGGAGCGTTTTACTCCAGGAAGCTCAGCAAGTCTGAACGGAACTACACCATCTGGGACAGGGAGTTGCTGGCCATTCATGCAGCGTTCAAAGCGTGGAGGCACTTCCTGATCGGCGCCAAACACACGGTGCAGGTCTGCACGGACCACAAGAATCTGGAGCACTGGCGCACGGCACAGTTCCTGAACCAGAGGCAGATACGTTGGGCTGAGTTCTTTGCGAACTTCGACTTCCGAATAGAGTATGTCCCGGGGGACACCAACATCATGGCGGATGCTCTCTCCCGTAAGCCACAGTATCTGGAGGAGGCAACGCCAGCGGCCGCCATGCACATCTTCGCACCGACAGTGTGGGCGTGCGCTGCTGCAACAGTTGACCTGGAGGCGGTGCGACGAGCGTTGCAGGATGACTCCTTCGCGCAAGCAAAGATGGCAGAGGTGCGCAAGGGCACGGCAGCGACCGACGAGTTCCAGCTGCGAGATGGATTGCTCATCCGTAAAGGGGCCATCTACGTGCCGGGAGACGAACTTCGCGCCAAGGTACTGCAGCAGCTGCACGACGCGCCCACTGCCGGGCACTTTGGCAAGGAGAAGACGGTGGAATTAGTCACCAGAGACTTCTGGTGGCCCGGAATGAGAGGGGAAGTTGCGGACTACGTGGCGAGGTGTGACACCTGCCAGAGGTCCAAACCAGTGCACAGACCGCCGGCCGGACTGCTGGAACCGCTGCAAACTCCGTTCGAGCCATGGGAGAGAGTGGCCCTGGACTTTGTCACGGATCTGCCCAGCTCGAGGGGCAAGACGGCTGTGCTGGTGGTGGTGGATTTGTTCTCCAAGATGGCACATTTCATTCCGTGTGCGAAGGTGGCCACGGCGGAACAAACCGCCAAACTGTTCATAGACCACGTGTTCAAGGTTCACGGTCTGCCGCGGTCTATTCTGTCCGACCGAGGGCGACAGTTCATCTCGAACTTCTGGCAGAGGCTGATGGGCTTCCTGAACGTCAAGATCAACCTGGCGTCGGCTAGACACCCGCAGACCAACGGGCAAGCGGAGCGGGTCAATGCCATCATGCAGCAGTACCTGAGATGTTATGCGAATCAACAGCCTGCGACGTGGGTGGATTACCTGCCTCTCGCCGAGTTCGCCTACAACAACACGAAGCACGTGTCCACGGGGGTCACGCCGTTCTTCGCCAACAACGGGAGGCACCCTAGAACCTTCCCGGGACTGGAAAGAATGGGGGAGGGGGAGCCGCAGACAGCAGATGCGTTCGCGTCGGAGTTGCAGGAGGTCCACGATCAGCTGCGGCGGCACCTGGAGCTGGCTAAACACGCATACAAGGTACAAGCGGACAAACACAGAAGGGTTGGCGAAGAGATCCATGTGGGAGACTGGGTCTGGTTAGCAGCCCACGCAGTGCCGGCCAGGTCGTTGGCGAAGAAGAAACTAGGGCATAAACAACTGGGGCCCTACCAAGTCGACGAACAGGTCAACCCGGTGGCTTTCAGGCTGGCTCTTCCGGAGGGTTCCAGAATGCATCCGGTGTTCCACAGATCGGTGCTCACTCCCTACAAGGCACCTCACAGGTTTCAGGAACCAGGAACGGCACCGGGTCCGCTCCGAGAGAGAACCGGGCAAGGGGGAGTGGCACAGGAGGAGCGCATCAACGAAGTCACGGAGATTTTGGACTCCAGATGGGGGGAAGAGGGGGTAGAATACCTTCTCGCCAAGGAGGGCACCCCGGCCAGTGCCAACAGCTGGGTGCCGGGCTACGCTTTAGACGAACCTCTGCTCAAAGAAGAGTTTCATGCCCTCTTCCCACATAGGCCAATGCCAGCAGACTTTTTCGACGACTGGCTTTTCACGCCCACGCTTTCAGCCAGCACGTTCCGGGGGTTCGACTCGGACGAGGAACCGACACGAGACGCCCGTTCCCCGGAGGGGTCACCCTCGGGATCTGCTTCAGAACCCTCGTATTGGTGGGATGATCGACCAGAGGAGCAGTTCCGCAGAAGGTGGCTGGAGGGTCCAGGACGAGCAACGTCTCCAGAAGGCAACGAGGGAGAGACGGACATGGACGTTTTCGGGGACGACCCGGGTTTCGAGCACGGCGGCACGGAGATGGAAGCGGAGGTGACCGTCGTCAACGAGAGCAGGGAGGAAGAACCGGAAGACTTCGGATGGCGGCCCGCCACGGGAAGCGAACTGTATCCGACATTCGTCCCCCTGACACGGCAGCACCCAGATCCCGCACCGGAAGGAGAGGAGGGGGGAAGAGGGGGCTTCGAGGGGGGGATGGATGTCAGGGGTTCAGGAGCAGAGGCAAGGGCAAGGGAGGAAACAGAGAGCGAGGGAGAGGAGGCAGAAGAAAAGATGAGTGATGACGACGACCCGAGATCTCCGAGTCTTTCCAGTGAATCAGAAGATCCACAGAAAGGAGCACCAGTGGCCAGGGCAAGGGGGGAGCCTAGGGGGACACCCCAGGAAGATAGAGCCAGAGGGGACTCAGAGGGGAGCAGTTGGAAATCAGGACCAGCGTCACCGCCAGAGAGCAGGGAAGAGGAAGGGCGCCAGGGATCAAGCGCTGGCAGCTCACAACAGGGGGGAGGGCACGAGTCAGGAGTGGCCACACCTCCATCGGGGAGCGAAGAAACGGTCAGACGGAAGGTGGAAGGTTGGGCGCGCGTGCCAAGTTCAAATGCACAGGAAGGTGGCGCAGTAGGCAGCCCGGAAAGGGAGCCAGGTCCTAAAGCCCGCCGAAAGGAGGGAGAAGAGTCAGGGGGGTCAGCGTCAGCGGCAGAGGAATCCCGGAAGGAAGAGACCCCGGGGGGCAGAGGGACCCAGAGAAGAACAGTCAGGCGGAAAAGGTGGAGCAAGGCTAGGATATTAAGTTGGTGTACAAGGGGCGGAGACTCAGATGGAGCTTCGCCGATCTAACCATGAGACGTAGAGTTGCACGCAGCAGCTTGAGAATGGAAACTGTAACTCAATAAAGACTTTTATTTAATGATCGCTGGCTAGCGTGATCCTCTGTGAGCTAGGATCTGGAAGCAGCTCTGACAAGCACGAATAAGCTTCCATTGTTCTTTCGGTGTTCAGTCCCCCACAAATAGCAAAGCAAAGTGTAATAAGCCTAAACAAAGCCAAACAGGTTGTTTTGGGTTGCAGCAACATAGAAAGAAGAATCTTGGATTTTGCTTATTTCGTGTTCTTTGGTGTTAATGCACATTGACCCAGAAATCGCAAAGTGTGTGTAATGAGACCAAAAAACACAACACTGTATTTGCGCTTCCATATGCGTAGAAGGAAGACAAATGAGCTTTGATTGTGCTTATTTCAATTCGCATGGGGTTTTATGGGAGTGCACCAGAATCACCCCCAACCAAAGTAAAAAGGTCTTTTTGGTTCCATCTACATAAAAAGAAGATGATAAAGCTCTGATTGGGCTTATTTCAAATTGGTGTTTTTGGGGTTAGAATGCACAATCACCCAAAAATCGCAGAGTGACATGTTTATTATCAGCGCAAACCAAGCATAGGTGTTTTGGTTCCATGTCAATAGAAAGAGCACGAATTAGCTTGCATTGTTCTTTCGGTGTTCAGTCCCCCACAAATAGCAAAGCAAAGTGTAATAAGCCTAAAGAAAGCCAAACAGGTTGTTTTGGGTTGCAGCAACATAGAAAGAAGAATCTTGGATTTTGCTTATTTCGTGTTCTTTGGTGTTAATGCACATTCACCCAGAAATCGCAAAGTGTGTGTAATGAGACCAAAATAACACAACATTGTCTTTTCGCTTTCATATGCGTAGAAAGAAGACAAATAAGCTTTGATTGTGCTTATTTCAATTCGCATGGGGTTTTATGGGAGTGCACCAGAATCACCCCCAACCAAAGCATAAAGGTCTTTTTGGTTCCATCTACATAAAAAGAAGATGATAAAGCTCTGATTGGGCTTATTTCAAATTGGTGTTTTGGGGGTTAGAATGCACAATCACCCAAAAATCGCAGAGTGACATGTTTATTATCAGCGCAAACCAAGCATAGGTGTTTTGGTTCCATGTCAATAGAAAGAGCACGAATTAGCTTGCATTGTTCTTTCGGTGTTCAGTCCCCCACAAATAGCAAAGCAAAGTGTAATAAGCCTAAAGAAAGCCAAACAGGTTGTTTTGGGTTGCAGCAACATAGAAAGAAGAATCTTGGATTTTGCTTATTTCGTGTTCTTTGGTGTTAATGCACATTCACCCAGAAATCGCAAAGTGTGTGTAATGAGACCAAAATAACACAACATTGTCTTTTCGCTTTCATATGCGTAGAAAGAAGACAAATAAGCTTTGATTGTGCTTATTTCAATTCGCATGGGGTTTTATGGGAGTGCACCAGAATCACCCCCAACCAAAGCATAAAGGTCTTTTTGGTTCCATCTACATAAAAAGAAGATGATAAAGCTCTGATTGGGCTTATTTCAAATTGGTGTTTTGGGGGTTAGAATGCACAATCACCCAAAAATCGCAGAGTGACATGTTTATTATCAGCGCAAACCAAGCATAGGTGTTTTGGTTCCATGTCAATAGAAAGAGCACGAATTAGCTTGCATTGTTCTTTCGGTGTTCAGTCCCCCACAAATAGCAAAGCAAAGTGTAATAAGCCTAAACAAAGCCAAACAGGTTGTTTTGGGTTGCAGCAACATAGAAAGAAGAATCTTGGATTTTGCTTATTTCGTGTTCTTTGGTGTTAATACACATTCACCCAGAAATCGCAAAGTGTGTGTAATGAGACCAAAATAACACAACATTGTCTTTTCGCTTTCATATGCCTAGAAAGAAGACAAATAAGCTTTGATTGTGCTTATTTCAATTCGCATGGGGTTTTGTGGGTGTGCATCAGAATCACCCCCAACCAAATCATAAAGGTCTTTTGGGTTCCTACATAAAAAGAAGATGATAAAGCTCTGATTGGGCTTATTTCAAATTGGTGTTTTGGGGGTTAGAATTCACAATCACCCAAAAATCGCAGTGACATGTTTATTATGAGACCAAACCAAGCATAGGTGTTTTGGTTCCATGTCAATAGAAAGAGCACGAATAAGCTTCCATTGCTCTTTCGGTGTTCAGTCCCCCACAAATAGCAAATCAAAGTGTAATAAGCCTAAAGAAAGCCAAACAGGTTGTTTTGGGTTGCAGCAACATAGAAAGAAGAATCTTGGATTTTGCTTATTTCGTGTTCTTTGGTGTTAATGCACATTGACCCAGAAATCGCAAAGTGTGTGTAATGAGACCAAAAAACACAACACTGTATTTGCGCTTCCATATGCGTAGAAGGAAGACAAATGAGCTTTGATTGTGCTTATTTCAATTCGCATGGGGTTTTATGGGAGTGCACCAGAATCACCCCCAACCAAAGTAAAAAGGTCTTTTTGGTTCCATCTACATAAAAAGAAGATGATAAAGCTCTGATTGGGCTTATTTCAAATTGGTGTTTTTGGGGTTAGAATGCACAATCACCCAAAAATCGCAGAGTGACATGTTTATTATCAGCGCAAACCAAGCATAGGTGTTTTGGTTCCATGTCAATAGAAAGAGCACGAATTAGCTTGCATTGTTCTTTCGGTGTTCAGTCCCCCACAAATAGCAAAGCAAAGTGTAATAAGCCTAAAGAAAGCCAAACAGGTTGTTTTGGGTTGCAGCAACATAGAAAGAAGAATCTTGGATTTTGCTTATTTCGTGTTCTTTGGTGTTAATGCACATTCACCCAGAAATCGCAAAGTGTGTGTAATGAGACCAAAATAACACAACATTGTCTTTTCGCTTTCATATGCGTAGAAAGAAGACAAATAAGCTTTGATTGTGCTTATTTCAATTCGCATGGGGTTTTATGGGAGTGCACCAGAATCACCCCCAACCAAAGCATAAAGGTCTTTTTGGTTCCATCTACATAAAAAGAAGATGATAAAGCTCTGATTGGGCTTATTTCAAATTGGTGTTTTGGGGGTTAGAATGCACAATCACCCAAAAATCGCAGAGTGACATGTTTATTATCAGCGCAAACCAAGCATAGGTGTTTTGGTTCCATGTCAATAGAAAGAGCACGAATTAGCTTGCATTGTTCTTTCGGTGTTCAGTCCCCCACAAATAGCAAAGCAAAGTGTAATAAGCCTAACGAAAGCCAAACAGGTTGTTTTGGGTTGCAGCAACATAGAAAGAAGAATCTTGGATTTTGCTTATTTCGTGTTCTTTGGTGTTAATGCACATTCACCCAGAAATCGCAAAGTGTGTGTAATGAGACCAAAATAACACAACATTGTCTTTTCGCTTTCATATGCGTAGAAAGAAGACAAATAAGCGTTGATTCTTCTTATTTCAATTCGCATGGGGTTTTGTGGGTGTGCATCAGAATCACCCCCAACCAAAGCATAAAGGTCCTTTGGGTTCCTACATAAAAAGAAGATGAGAAAGCTCTGATTGGGCTTATTTCAAATTGGTGTTTTGGGGGTTAGAATTCACAATCACCCAAAAATCGCAGTGACATGTTTATTATGAGACCAAACCAAGCATAGGTGTTTTGGTTCCATCTCTATAGAAAGAGCACGAATAAGCTTCCATTGTTCTTTCGGTGTTCAGTCCCCCACAAATAGCAAATCAAAGTGTAATAAGCCTAAACAAAGCCAAACAGGTTGTTTTGGGTTGCAGCAACATAGAAAGAAGAATCTTGGATTTTGCTTATTTCGTGTTCTTTGGTGTTAATGCACATTGACCCAGAAATCGCAAAGTGTGTGTAATGAGACCAAAAAACACAACACTGTATTTGCGCATCCATATGCGTAGAAGGAAGACAAATGAGCTTTGATTGTGCTTATTTCAATTCGCATGGGGTTTTATGGGAGTGCACCAGAATCACCCCCAACCAAAGCATAAAGGTCTTTTTGGTTCCATCTACATAAAAAGAAGATGATAAAGCTCTGATTGGGCTTATTTCAAATTGGTGTTTTTGGGGTTAGAATGCACAATCACCCAAAAATCGCAGAGTGACATGTTTATTATCAGCGCAAACCAAGCATAGGTGTTTTGGTTCCATGTCAATAGAAAGAGCACGAATTAGCTTGCATTGTTCTTTCGGTGTTCAGTCCCCCACAAATAGCAAAGCAAAGTGTAATAAGCCTAAAGAAAGCCAAACAGGTTGTTTTGGGTTGCAGCAACATAGAAAGAAGAATCTTGGATTTTGCTTATTTCGTGTTCTTTGGTGTTAATGCACATTCACCCAGAAATCGCAAAGTGTGTGTAATGAGACCAAAATAACACAACATTGTCTTTTCGCTTTCATATGCGTAGAAAGAAGACAAATAAGCTTTGATTGTGCTTATTTCAATTCGCATGGGGTTTTGTGGGTGTGCATCAGAATCACCCCCAACCAAAGCATAAAGGTCTTTTGGGTTCCTACATAAAAAGAAGATGATAAAGCTCTGATTGGGCTTATTTCAAATTGGTGTTTTGGGGGTTAGAATGCACAATCACCCAAAAATCGCAGAGTGACATGTTTATTATCAGCGCAAACCAAGCATAGGTGTTTTGGTTCCATGTCAATAGAAAGAGCACGAATAAGCTTCCATTGTTCTTTCGGTGTTCAGTCCCCCACAAATAGCAAAGCAAAGTGTAATAAGCCTAAAGAAAGCCAAACAGGTTGTTTTGGGTTGCAGCAACATAGAAAGAAGAATCTTGGATTTTGCTTATTTCGTGTTCTTTGGTGTTAATGCACATTGACCCAGAAATCGCAAAGTGTGTGTAATGAGACCAAAAAACACAACACTGTATTTGCGCTTCCATATGCGTAGAAGGAAGACAAATGAGCTTTGATTGTGCTTATTTCAATTCGCATGGGGTTTTATGGGAGTGCACCAGAATCACCCCCAACCAAAGTAAAAAGGTCTTTTTGGTTCCCTCTACATAAAAAGAAGATGATAAAGCTCTGATTGGGCTTATTTCAAATTGGTGTTTTTGGGGTTAGAATGCACAATCACCCAAAAATCGCAGAGTGACATGTTTATTATCAGCGCAAACCAAGCATAGGTGTTTTGGTTCCATGTCAATAGAAAGAGCACGAATTAGCTTGCATTGTTCTTTCGGTGTTCAGTCCCCCACAAATAGCAAAGCAAAGTGTAATAAGCCTAAAGAAAGCCAAACAGGTTGTTTTGGGTTGCAGCAACATAGAAAGAAGAATCTTGGATTTTGCTTATTTCGTGTTCTTTGGTGTTAATGCACATTCACCCAGAAATCGCAAAGTGTGTGTAATGAGACCAAAATAACACAACATTGTCTTTTCGCTTTCATATGCGTAGAAAGAAGACAAATAAGCTTTGATTGTGCTTATTTCAATTCGCATGGGGTTTTATGGGAGTGCACCAGAATCACCCCCAACCAAAGCATAAAGGTCTTTTTGGTTCCATCTACATAAAAAGAAGATGATAAAGCTCTGATTGGGCTTATTTCAAATTGGTGTTTTGGGGGTTAGAATGCACAATCACCCAAAAATCGCAGAGTGACATGTTTATTATCAGCGCAAACCAAGCATAGGTGTTTTGGTTCCATGTCAATAGAAAGAGCACGAATTAGCTTGCATTGTTCTTTCGGTGTTCAGTCCCCCACAAATAGCAAAGCAAAGTGTAATAAGCCTAAAGAAAGCCAAACAGGTTGTTTTGGGTTGCAGCAACATAGAAAGAAGAATCTTGGATTTTGCTTATTTCGTGTTCTTTGGTGTTAATGCACATTCACCCAGAAATCGCAAAGTGTGTGTAATGAGACCAAAATAACACAACATTGTCTTTTCGCTTTCATATGCGTAGAAAGAAGACAAATAAGCTTTGATTGTGCTTATTTCAATTCGCATGGGGTTTTATGGGAGTGCACCAGAATCACCCCCAACCAAAGCATAAAGGTCTTTTTGGTTCCATCTACATAAAAAGAAGATGATAAAGCTCTGATTGGGCTTATTTCAAATTGGTGTTTTGGGGGTTAGAATGCACAATCACCCAAAAATCGCAGAGTGACATGTTTATTATCAGCGCAAACCAAGCATAGGTGTTTTGGTTCCATGTCAATAGAAAGAGCACGAATTAGCTTGCATTGTTCTTTCGGTGTTCAGTCCCCCACAAATAGCAAAGCAAAGTGTAATAAGCCTAAACAAAGCCAAACAGGTTGTTTTGGGTTGCAGCAACATAGAAAGAAGAATCTTGGATTTTGCTTATTTCGTGTTCTTTGGTGTTAATACACATTCACCCAGAAATCGCAAAGTGTGTGTAATGAGACCAAAATAACACAACATTGTCTTTTCGCTTTCATATGCCTAGAAAGAAGACAAATAAGCTTTGATTGTGCTTATTTCAATTCGCATGGGGTTTTGTGGGTGTGCATCAGAATCACCCCCAACCAAATCATAAAGGTCTTTTGGGTTCCTACATAAAAAGAAGATGATAAAGCTCTGATTGGGCTTATTTCAAATTGGTGTTTTGGGGGTTAGAATTCACAATCACCCAAAAATCGCAGTGACATGTTTATTATGAGACCAAACCAAGCATAGGTGTTTTGGTTCCATGTCAATAGAAAGAGCACGAATAAGCTTCCATTGCTCTTTCGGTGTTCAGTCCCCCACAAATAGCAAATCAAAGTGTAATAAGCCTAAAGAAAGCCAAACAGGTTGTTTTGGGTTGCAGCAACATAGAAAGAAGAATCTTGGATTTTGCTTATTTCGTGTTCTTTGGTGTTAATGCACATTGACCCAGAAATCGCAAAGTGTGTGTAATGAGACCAAAAAACACAACGCTGTATTTGCGCTTCCATATGCGTAGAAGGAAGACAAATGAGCTTTGATTGTGCTTATTTCAATTCGCATGGGGTTTTATGGGAGTGCACCAGAATCACCCCCAACCAAAGTAAAAAGGTCTTTTTGGTTCCATCTACATAAAAAGAAGATGATAAAGCTCTGATTGGGCTTATTTCAAATTGGTGTTTTTGGGGTTAGAATGCACAATCACCCAAAAATCGCAGAGTGACATGTTTATTATCAGCGCAAACCAAGCATAGGTGTTTTGGTTCCATGTCAATAGAAAGAGCACGAATTAGCTTGCATTGTTCTTTCGGTGTTCAGTCCCCCACAAATAGCAAAGCAAAGTGTAATAAGCCTAAAGAAAGCCAAACAGGTTGTTTTGGGTTGCAGCAACATAGAAAGAAGAATCTTGGATTTTGCTTATTTCGTGTTCTTTGGTGTTAATGCACATTCACCCAGAAATCGCAAAGTGTGTGTAATGAGACCAAAATAACACAACATTGTCTTTTCGCTTTCATATGCGTAGAAAGAAGACAAATAAGCTTTGATTGTGCTTATTTCAATTCGCATGGGGTTTTGTGGGTGTGCATCAGAATCACCCCCAACCAAAGCATAAAGGTCTTTTGGGTTCCTACATAAAAAGAAGATGATAAAGCTCTGATTGGGCTTATTTCAAATTGGTGTTTTGGGGGTTAGAATGCACAATCACCCAAAAATCGCAGAGTGACATGTTTATTATCAGCGCAAACCAAGCATAGGTGTTTTGGTTCCATGTCAATAGAAAGAGCACGAATAAGCTTCCATTGTTCTTTCGGTGTTCAGTCCCCCACAAATAGCAAAGCAAAGTGTAATAAGCCTAAAGAAAGCCAAACAGGTTGTTTTGGGTTGCAGCAACATAGAAAGAAGAATCTTGGATTTTGCTTATTTCGTGTTCTTTGGTGTTAATGCACATTCACCCAGAAATCGCAAAGTGTGTGTAATGAGACCAAAATAACACAACACTGTATTTGCGCTTCCATATGCGTAGAAGGAAGACAAATGAGCTTTGATTGTGCTTATTTCAATTCGCATGGGGTTTTATGGGAGTGCACCAGAATCACCCCCAACCAAACTAAAAAGGTCTTTTTGGTTCCATCTACATAAAAAGAAGATGATAAAGCTCTGATTGGGCTTATTTCAAATTGGTGTTTTTGGGTTAGAATGCACAATCACCCAAAAATCGCAGAGTGACATGTTTATTATCAGCGCAAACCAAGCATAGGTGTTTTGGTTCCATGTCAATAGAAAGAGCACGAATTAGCTTGCATTGTTCTTTCGGTGTTCAGTCCCCCACAAATAGCAAAGCAAAGTGTAATAAGCCTAAAGAAAGCCAAACAGGTTGTTTTGGGTTGCAGCAACATAGAAAGAAGAATCTTGGATTTTGCTTATTTCGTGTTCTTTGGTGTTAATGCACATTCACCCAGAAATCGCAAAGTGTGTGTAATGAGACCAAAATAACACAACATTGTCTTTTCGCTTTCATATGCGTAGAAAGAAGACAAATAAGCTTTGATTGTGCTTATTTCAATTCGCATGGGGTTTTGTGGGTGTGCATCAGAATCACCCCCAACCAAAGCATAAAGGTCTTTTGGGTTCCTACATAAAAAGAAGATGATAAAGCTCTGATTGGGCTTATTTCAAATTGGTGTTTTGGGGGTTAGAATGCACAATCACCCAAAAATCGCAGAGTGACATGTTTATTATCAGCGCAAACCAAGCATAGGTGTTTTGGTTCCATGTCAATAGAAAGAGCACGAATTAGCTTGCATTGTTCTTTCGGTGTTCAGTCCCCCACAAATAGCAAAGCAAAGTGTAATAAGCCTAAAGAAAGCCAAACAGGTTGTTTTGGGTTGCAGCAACATAGAAAGAAGAATCTTGGATTTTGCTTATTTCGTGTTCTTTGGTGTTAATGCACATTCACCCAGAAATCGCAAAGTGTGTGTAATGAGACCAAAATAACACAACACTGTATTTGCGCTTCCATATGCGTAGAAGGAAGACAAATGAGCTTTGATTGTGCTTATTTCAATTCGCATGGGGTTTTATGGGAGTGCACCAGAATCACCCCCAACCAAAGCATAAAGGTCTTTTTGGTTCCATCTACATAAAAAGAAGATGATAAAGCTCTGATTGGGCTTATTTCAAATTGGTGTTTTTGGGGTTAGAATGCACAATCACCCAAAAATCGCAGAGTGACATGTTTATTATCAGCGCAAACCAAGCATAGGTGTTTTGGTTCCATGTCAATAGAAAGAGCACGAATTAGCTTGCATTGTTCTTTCGGTGTTCAGTCCCCCACAAATAGCAAAGCAAAGTGTAATAAGCCTAAAGAAAGCCAAACAGGTTGTTTTGGGTTGCAGCAACATAGAAAGAAGAATCTTGGATTTTGCTTATTTCGTGTTCTTTGGTGTTAATGCACATTCACCCAGAAATCGCAAAGTGTGTGTAATGAGACCAAAATAACACAACATTGTCTTTTCGCTTTCATATGCGTAGAAGGGAAGACAAATAAGCTTTGATTGTGCTTATTTCAATTCGCATGGGGTTTTGTGGGTGTGCATCAGAATCACCCCCAACCAAAGCATAAAGGTCTTTTGGGTTCCTACATAAAAAGAAGATGATAAAGCTCTGATTGGGCTTATTTCAAATTGGTGTTTTGGGGGTTAGAATTCACAATCACCCAAAAATCGCAGTGACATGTTTATTATGAGACCAAACCAAGCATAGGTGTTTTGGTTCCATGTCAATAGAAAGAGCACGAATAAGCTTCCATTGCTCTTTCGGTGTTCAGTCCCCCACAAATAGCAAATCAAA
Organism: Podarcis pityusensis; assembly: GCF_964106645.2. Classification (NCBI taxonomy): domain Eukaryota; kingdom Metazoa; phylum Chordata; class Lepidosauria; order Squamata; family Lacertidae; genus Podarcis; species Podarcis pityusensis. The sequence goes on along the minus strand of NC_138032.1, from coordinate 100,445,766 downwards.
GTGTAATAAGCCTAAAGAAAGCCAAACAGGTTGTTTTGGGTTGCAGCAACATAGAAAGAAGAATCTTGGATTTTGCTTATTTCGTGTTCTTTGGTGTTAATGCACATTGACCCAGAAATCGCAAAGTGTGTGTAATGAGACCAAAAAACACAACACTGTATTTGCGCTTCCATATGTGTAGAAGGAAGACAAATGAGCTTTGATTGTGCTTATTTCAATTCGCATGGGGTTTTATGGGAGTGCACCAGAATCACCCCCAACCAAAGTAAAAAGGTCTTTTTGGTTCCATCTACATAAAAAGAAGATGATAAAGCTCTGATTGGGCTTATTTCAAATTGGTGTTTTGGGGGTTAGAATGCACAATCACCCAAAAATCGCAGAGTGACATGTTTATTATCAGCGCAAACCAAGCATAGGTGTTTTGGTTCCATGTCAATAGAAAGAGCACGAATTAGCTTGCATTGTTCTTTCGGTGTTCAGTCCCCCACAAATAGCAAAGCAAAGTGTAATAAGCCTAAAGAAAGCCAAACAGGTTGTTTTGGGTTGCAGCAACATAGAAAGAAGAATCTTGGATTTTGCTTATTTCGTGTTCTTTGGTGTTAATGCACATTCACCCAGAAATCGCAAAGTGTGTGTAATGAGACCAAAATAACACAACATTGTCTTTTCGCTTTCATATGCGTAGAAAGAAGACAAATAAGCTTTGATTGTGCTTATTTCAATTCGCATGGGGTTTTGTGGGTGTGCATCAGAATCACCCCCAACCAAAGCATAAAGGTCTTTTGGGTTCCTACATAAAAAGAAGATGATAAAGCTCTGATTGGGCTTATTTCAAATTGGTGTTTTGGGGGTTAGAATGCACAATCACCCAAAAATCGCAGTGACATGTTTATTATCAGCGCAAACCAAGCATAGGTGTTTTGGTTCCATGTCAATAGAAAGAGCACGAATAAGCTTCCATTGTTCTTTCGGTGTTCAGTCCCCCACAAATAGCAAAGCAAAGTGTAATAAGCCTAAAGAAAGCCAAACAGGTTGTTTTGGGTTGCAGCAACATAGAAAGAAGAATCTTGGATTTTGCTTATTTCGTGTTCTTTGGTGTTAATGCACATTCACCCAGAAATCGCAAAGTGTGTGTAATGAGACCAAAATAACACAACACTGTATTTGCGCTTCCATATGCGTAGAAGGAAGACAAATGAGCTTTGATTGTGCTTATTTCAATTCGCATGGGGTTTTATGGGAGTGCACCAGAATCACCCCCAACCAAACTAAAAAGGTCTTTTTGGTTCCATCTACATAAAAAGAAGATGATAAAGCTCTGATTGGGCTTATTTCAAATTGGTGTTTTTGGGGTTAGAATGCACAATCACCCAAAAATCGCAGAGTGACATGTTTATTATCAGCGCAAACCAAGCATAGGTGTTTTGGTTCCATGTCAATAGAAAGAGCACGAATTAGCTTGCATTGTTCTTTCGGTGTTCAGTCCCCCACAAATAGCAAAGCAAAGTGTAATAAGCCTAAAGAAAGCCAAACAGGTTGTTTTGGGTTGCAGCAACATAGAAAGAAGAATCTTGGATTTTGCTTATTTCGTGTTCTTTGGTGTTAATGCACATTCACCCAGAAATCGCAAAGTGTGTGTAATGAGACCAAAATAACACAACATTGTCTTTTCGCTTTCATATGCGTAGAAGGAAGACAAATAAGCTTTGATTGTGCTTATTTCAATTCGCATGGGGTTTTGTGGGTGTGCATCAGAATCACCCCCAACCAAAGCATAAAGGTCTTTTGGGTTCCTACATAAAAAGAAGATGATAAAGCTCTGATTGGGCTTATTTCAAATTGGTGTTTTGGGGGTTAGAATGCACAATCACCCAAAAATCGCAGAGTGACATGTTTATTATCAGCGCAAACCAAGCATAGGTGTTTTGGTTCCATGTCAATAGAAAGAGCACGAATAAGCTTCCATTGTTCTTTCGGTGTTCAGTCCCCCACAAATAGCAAAGCAAAGTGTAATAAGCCTAAAGAAAGCCAAACAGGTTGTTTTGGGTTGCAGCAACATAGAAAGAAGAATCTTGGATTTTGCTTATTTCGTGTTCTTTGGTGTTAATGCACATTGACCCAGAAATCGCAAAGTGTGTGTAATGAGACCAAAATAACACAACACTGTATTTGCGCTTCCATATGCGTAGAAGGAAGACAAATGAGCTTTGATTGTGCTTATTTCAATTCGCATGGGGTTTTATGGGAGTGCACCAGAATCACCCCCAACCAAACTAAAAAGGTCTTTTTGGTTCCATCTACATAAAAAGAAGATGATAAAGCTCTGATTGGGCTTATTTCAAATTGGTGTTTTTGGGGTTAGAATGCACAATCACCGAAAAATCGCAGTGACATGTTTATTATCAGCGCAAACCAAGCATAGGTGTTTTGGTTCCATGTCAATAGAAAGAGCACGAATTAGCTTGCATTGTTCTTTCGGTGTTCAGTCCCCCACAAATAGCAAAGCAAAGTGTAATAAGCCTAAAGAAAGCCAAACAGGTTGTTTTGGGTTGCAGCAACATAGAAAGAAGAATCTTGGATTTTGCTTATTTCGTGTTCTTTGGTGTTAATGCACATTCACCCAGAAATCGCAAAGTGTGTGTAATGAGACCAAAATAACACAACATTGTCTTTTCGCTTTCATATGCGTAGAAGGAAGACAAATAAGCTTTGATTGTGCTTATTTCAATTCGCATGGGGTTTTGTGGGTGTGCATCAGAATCACCCCCAACCAAAGCATAAAGGTCTTTTGGGTTCCTACATAAAAAGAAGATGATAAAGCTCTGATTGGGCTTATTTCAAATTGGTGTTTTGGGGGTTAGAATGCACAATCACCCAAAAATCGCAGAGTGACATGTTTATTATCAGCGCAAACCAAGCATAGGTGTTTTGGTTCCATGTCAATAGAAAGAGCAAGAATAAGCTTCCATTGTTCTTTCGGTGTTCAGTCCCCCACAAATAGCAAAGCAAAGTGTAATAAGCCTAAAGAAAGCCAAACAGGTTGTTTTGGGTTGCAGCAACATAGAAAGAAGAATCTTGGATTTTGCTTATTTCGTGTTCTTTGGTGTTAATGCACATTCACCCAGAAATCGCAAAGTGTGTGTAATGAGACCAAAATAACACAACACTGTATTTGCGCTTCCATATGCGTAGAAGGAAGACAAATGAGCTTTGATTGTGCTTATTTCAATTCGCATGGGGTTTTATGGGAGTGCACCAGAATCACCCCCAACCAAACTAAAAAGGTCTTTTTGGTTCCATCTACATAAAAAGAAGATGATAAAGCTCTGATTGGGCTTATTTCAAATTGGTGTTTTTGGGGTTAGAATGCACAATCACCCAAAAATCGCAGAGTGACATGTTTATTATCAGCGCAAACCAAGCATAGGTGTTTTGGTTCCATGTCAATAGAAAGAGCACGAATTAGCTTGCATTGTTCTTTCGGTGTTCAGTCCCCCACAAATAGCAAAGCAAAGTGTAATAAGCCTAAAGAAAGCCAAACAGGTTGTTTTGGGTTGCAGCAACATAGAAAGAAGAATCTTGGATTTTGCTTATTTCGTGTTCTTTGGTGTTAATGCACATTCACCCAGAAATCGCAAAGTGTGTGTAATGAGACCAAAATAACACAACATTGTCTTTTCGCTTTCATATGCGTAGAAAGAAGACAAATAACCTTTGATTGTGCTTATTTCAATTCGCATGGGGTTTTATGGGAGTGCACCAGAATCACCCCCAACCAAAGCATAAAGGTCTTTTTGGTTCCATCTACATAAAAAGAAGATGATAAAGCTCTGATTGGGCTTATTTCAAATTGGTGTTTTGGGGGTTAGAATGCACAATCACCCAAAAATCGCAGAGTGACATGTTTATTATCAGCGCAAACCAAGCATAGGTGTTTTGGTTCCATGTCAATAGAAAGAGCACGAATAAGCTTCCATTGTTCTTTCGGTGTTCAGTCCCCCACAAATAGCAAAGCAAAGTGTAATAAGCCTAAACAAAGCCAAACAGGTTGTTTTGGGTTGCAGCAACATAGAAAGAAGAATCTTGGATTTTGCTTATTTCGTGTTCTTTGGTGTTAATGCACATTCACCCAGAAATCGCAAAGTGTGTGTAATGAGACCAAAATAACACAACATTGTCTTTTCGCTTTCATATGCGTAGAAAGAAGACAAATAAGCGTTGATTGTGCTTATTTCAATTCGCATGGGGTTTTGTGGGTGTGCATCAGAATCACCCCCAACCAAAGCATAAAGGTCTTTTGGGTTCCTACATAAAAAGAAGATGATAAAGCTCTGATTGGGCTTATTTCAAATTGGTGTTTTGGGGGTTAGAATGCACAATCACCCCAAAATCGCAGAGTGACATTGTCAGAGTTGCTTCCAGATCCTAGCTCACAGAGGATCACGCTAGCCAGCGATCATTAAATAAAAGTCTTTATTGAGTTACAGTTTCCATTCTCAAGCTGCTGAGTGCAACCCTACGTCTAATGGTTAGATCGGCGAAGCTCCATCTGAGTCTCCGCCCCTTGTACACCAACTTAATATCCTAGCCTTGCTCCACCTTTTCCGCCTGACTGTTCTTCTCTGGGTCCCTCTGCCCCCCGGGGTCTCTTCCTTCCGGGATTCCTCTGACGCTGACGCTGACCCCCCTGACTCTTCTCCCTCCTTTCGGCGGGCTTTAGGACCTGGCTCCCTTTCCGGGCTGCCTACTGCGCCACCTTCCTGTGCATTTGAACTTGTCGCGCGCGCCCAACCTTCCACCTTCCGTCTGACCGTTTCTTCGCTCCCCGATGGAGGTGTGGCCACTCCTGACTCGTGCCCTCCCCCCTGTTGTGAGCTGCCAGCGCTTGATCCCTGGCGCCCTTCCTCTTCCCTGCTCTCTGGCGGTGACGCTGGTCCCGATTTCCAACTGCTCCCCTCTGAGTCCCCTCTGGCTCTATCTTCCTGGGGTGTCCCCCTAGGCTCCCCCCTTGCCCTGGCCACTGGTGCTCCTTTCTGTGAATCTTCTGATTCACTGGAAAGACTCGGAGATCTCGGGTCGTCGTCATCACTCATCTTTTCTTCTGCCTCCTCCCCCTCGCTCTCTGTTTCCTCCCTTGCCCTTGCCTCTGCTCCTGAACCCCTGACATCCATCCCCCCCTCGAAGCCCCCTCTTCCCCCCTCCCCTCCTTCCGGTGCGGGATCTGGGTGCTGCTGTGTCAGGGGGACGAATGTCGGATACAGTTCGCTTCCCGTGGCGGGCCGCCATCCGAAGTCTTCCGGTTCTTCCTCCCTGCTCTCGTTGACGACGGTCACCTCCGCTTCCATCTCTGTGCCGCCGTGCTCGAAACCCGGGTCGTCCCCGAAAACGTCCATGTCCATCTCTCCCTCGTTGCCTTCTGGAGACGTTGCTCGTCCTGGACCCTCCAGCCACCTTCTGCGGAACTGCTCCTCTGGTCGATCATCCCACCAATACGAGGGTTCTGAAGCAGATCCCGAGGGTGACCCCTCCGGGGAACGGGCGTCTCGTGTCGGTTCCTCGTCCGAGTCGAACCCCCGGAACGTGCTGGCTGAAAGCGTGGGCGTGAAAAGCCAGTCGTCGAAAAACTCTGCTGGCATTGGCCTGTGTGGGAAGAGGGCATGAAACTCTTCTTTGAGCAGAGGTTCGTCTAAAGCGTAGCCCGGCACCCAGCTGTTGGCACTGGCCGGGGTGCCCTCCTTGGCGAGAAGGTATTCTACCCCCTCTTCCCCCCATCTGGAGTCCAAAATCTCCGTGACTTCGTTGATGCGCTCCTCCTGTGCCACTCCCCCTTGCCCGGTTCTCTCTCGGAGCGGACCCGGTGCCGTTCCTGGTTCCTGAAACCTGTGAGGTGCCTTGTAGGGAGTGAGCACCGATCTGTGGAACACCGGATGCATTCTGGAACCCTCCGGAAGAGCCAGCCTGAAAGCCACCGGGTTGACCTGTTCTTCGACTTGGTAGGGCCCCAGTTGTTTATGCCCTAGTTTCTTCTTCGCCAACGACCTGGCCGGCACTGCGTGGGCTGCTAACCAGACCCAGTCTCCCACATGGATCTCTTCGCCAACCCTTCTGTGTTTGTCTGCTTGTACCTTGTATGCGTGTTTAGCCAGCTCCAGGTGCCGCCGCAGCTGATCGTGGACCTCCTGCAACTCCGACGCGAACGCATCTGCTGTCTGCGGCTCCCCCTCCCCCATTCTTTCCAGTCCCGGGAAGGTTCTGGGGTGCCTCCCGTTGTTGGCGAAGAACGGCGTGACCCCCGTGGACACGTGCTTCGTGTTGTTGTAGGCGAACTCGGCGAGAGGCAGGTAATCCACCCACGTCGCAGGCTGTTGATTCGCATAACATCTCAGGTACTGCTGCATGATGGCATTGACCCGCTCCGCTTGCCCGTTGGTCTGCGGGTGTCTAGCCGACGCCAGGTTGATCTTGACGTTCAGGAAGCCCATCAGCCTCTGCCAGAAGTTTGAGATGAACTGTCGCCCTCGGTCGGACAGAATAGACCGCGGCAGACCGTGAACCTTGAACACGTGGTCTATGAACAGTTTGGCGGTTTGTTCCGCCGTGGCCACCTTCGCACACGGAATGAAATGTGACATCTTGGAGAACAAGTCCACCACCACCAGCACAGCCGTCTTGCCCCTCGAGCTGGGCAGATCCGTGACAAAGTCCAGGGCCACTCTCTCCCATGGTTCGAACGGAGTTTGCAGCGGTTCCAGCAGTCCGGCCGGCGGTCTGTGCACTGGTTTGGCCCTCTGGCAGGTGTCACACCTCGCCACGTAGTCCGCGACTTCCCCTCTCATTCCGGGCCACCAGAAGTCTCTGGCTACTAATTCCACCGTCTTCTCCTTGCCAAAGTGCCCGGCAGTGGGCGCGTCGTGCAGCTGCTGCAGTACCTTGGCGCGAAGTTCGTCTCCCGGCACGTAGATGGCCCCTTTACGGATGAGCAAACCATCTCGCAGCTGGAACTCGTCGGTCGCTGCCGTGCCCCTGTGCACCTCTGCCATCTTTGCTTGCGCGAAGGAGTCATCCTGCAACGCTCGTCGCACCGCATCCAGGTCAACTGTTGCCGCCGCGCACGCCCACACTGTCGGTGCGAAGATGTGCATGGCGGCCGCTGGCGTTGCCTCCTCCAGATACTGTGGCTTACGGGAGAGAGCATCCGCCATGATGTTGGTGTCCCCCGGGACATATTCTATTCGGAAGTCGAAATTCGCAAAGAACTCAGCCCAACGTATCTGCCTCTGGTTCAGGAACTGTGCCGTGCGCCAGTGCTCTAGATTCTTGTGGTCCGTGCAGACCTGCACCGTGTGCTTGGCGCCGATCAGGAAGTGCCTCCACGCTTTGAACGCTGCATGAATGGCCAGCAACTCCCTGTCCCAGATGGTGTAGTTCTGTTCGGACTTGCTGAGCTTCCTTGAGTAAAACGCTCCCGGCCTCCAAACCCCCTGCGGGTCTTTCTGCAGCAGGACTGCTCCCACGGCTCTGTCTGAAGCGTCTGTCTCCACCCTCATCGGCCTGCTGGGGTTGACATGAAGCAGCTGCTCTTCCGACGCGAAGAGACGCTTGAGTGCCTGAAAGGACTGCTCCGCCTGCTCTGTCCAGATGAACTTCTTTTTCTTGGAGCTGAGCGTGTCCGTGATGGCCGCTGTCTGCATCGCAAAGCCTTTGATAAACTTGCGATAGAAGTTCGCGAAGCCGACAAACCGTTGGACCTCCTTCCGGTTGCGTGGGCTTTTCCAATCCAACACTGCTCGGACCTTGGCGCTGTCCATGGCGAGCCCTTTATCAGACAACTTGTAGCCCAGGAAATCCACCTCCGTCACGTCGAATTGGCACTTCTCCAGCTTGGCGTAAAGCCTATGTTGCTGTAGCCTGCTCAGCACTTCCTTGACGTGTCTGTCATGCTCCTGCTGCGATTCCGAAAAGATCAGGATGTCATCCAAGAAACAGACGCACGTCTTGTAGAGGAGCCCCGCCAACACGTGATGCATGAAAGCTTGAAAAACGTGGGAGCCATTTTGCAATCCAAAAGGCATAACTCTATATTCGTAGGTGCCCAGGGGCGTGAACATGGCTGTCTTCCACTCATCTCCTTCCCGCCTGGGCACGATGCAGTGTTCAGCGCAAAAGGAAGAGCCGAAGGTCAGCTGCCTCTGGTACCAAGCCAGCGTCGGGCTGTGCTTGTCCAGCCAACTCATGCCCAATACAATGGGCGTGTCCGATAGTTGAGTGACATTGAAGCTGATGATTTCCCTGTGATTCCCAAGTCGCATCACCATTGGTGGCGTCTGCTTCACCACTTGCCCCCCTAGCAGCTCCCTGCCATCCACCGTGACAACCTGCAGGGGCAGCGTGGCAGGCAGCAACTGTATAGCGTGCCGGTCGACAAAGTCCTGCCCTATAAAGTCCGCATTGCTTCCGGAGTCAATGGTGATTGGCACGTCCATGGTGATTCCATTGGGCAGCTGGAGCGACGCGGTGAGCCTCACTACCGGTTTGGGCGGGAGGGGGTCCATGGGCTGTAAAATCTCTGGGGACTGCTTCACTGACACGTCTGGCTGGGCCCCAGTGCCTCTTCCAACCAGACTCCGTCGTTTCCCTGCTGTGGTTGTCCTTGCTGCGTTGCTGCAGTTACCATTGCTGAGGCTGCAGTGTGCTTGTGGAGCCTCTGGGGACACTCTTTCGCCATATGCTGTGGATCATCGCAGATGTAACACTTCCTGTTCCCTCTAGGAGGCTTCGCTTTCACTGCTGCAGGTGCTAGGGCTCTGGCTGCTGACTGAGCCCTTGCACCTCCAACCTCCATAGGTTCCGCTCCTCCTCCTGGCGGAGGCGTGGATTGCGCACGCGCTGCTTCTCTGGGAAGGAAGGAGGAGCCCCTGGCTGGTTCGCGCCCTCCACGCCCTTCGCCACTGCTCCACGGACGTCCTTCCAGCCGCACCCCCACCGCCAGCGCCCTCTGAACGATCTCCTGCGTGGTCCGGGGTCTCTCCCCCCTCGCAATTTCATCTTTAACCGAGCCGTGCAATCCCTCCCAAAACAGGTCTCTTACAGGAGCCGAATCTCTGTCCCATTCCAGAGCACTGACCAAAGCGAAAAAGCGGGCATGGTACTGCCTTACGCTGGCCCTCCCTTGCTTCAGTCCATGTATCTGCTGCCGAGCAAGATCCACGTCAATGCTTGACAAAAAGCACCCATCCATCGCTTTAATAAAGGCATCCGCGTTTTGGAGCGCCGGATCCTTATCTCTCCACAAATTGCGCAGCCATGCTTTAGCATCTCCATGCAAATGGGACATGATGAATCCCACCTTCTCTTGCTCATCTCTAAAGTCTTTGTTCAGCAGTTGCAGTGCACACATTACATCTGCTCTAAAGTTGGGGTACTGTTGCAAATTCCCATCGAAGTGAGAGACCAAACCGCCTGTTCGTCTCCCCAACCCAATCCCCTCCGGTTTGGGTGTCAGTTGCCCTTGCTTCGTAAGCACTTCCAACCTGACCTGGAGATCCCTGTAGGCGGCAGCTGCGTCCTCCTCTCTCTTCCTGGATGCAAGAGCCTCGGCATTCAGGCGCGACACTGCTTCTCTGAGTTCCACTATCTGCTGTTCGGCCGTCATGTTGTCTGCCGTTCGTGAGCTCGCTAGTAGGCACCCGCTTTCTCTCCTCTCCGCGAGGCTGTAGATGCCCACAATTCATGAGATGGAGCTTACTGTCAGAGTTGCTTCCAGATCCTAGCTCACAGAGGATCACGCTAGCCAGCGATCATTAAATAAAAGTCTTTATTGAGTTACAGTTTCCATTCTCAAGCTGCTGCGTGCAACCCTACGTCTAATGGTTAGATCGGCGAAGCTCCATCTGAGTCTCCGCCCCTTGTACACCAACTTAATATCCTAGCCTTGCTCCACCTTTTCCGCCTGACTGTTCTTCTCTGGGTCCCTCTGCCCCCCGGGGTCTCTTCCTTCCGGGATTCCTCTGACGCTGACGCTGACCCCCCTGACTCTTCTCCCTCCTTTCGGCGGGCTTTAGGACCTGGCTCCCTTTCCGGGCTGCCTACTGCGCCACCTTCCTGTGCATTTGAACTTGTCGCGCGCGCCCAACCTTCCACCTTCCGTCTGACCGTTTCTTCGCTCCCCGATGGAGGTGTGGCCACTCCTGACTCGTGCCCTCCCCCCTGTTGTGAGCTGCCAGCGCTTGATCCCTGGCGCCCTTCCTCTTCCCTGCTCTCTGGCGGTGACGCTGGTCCCGATTTCCAACTGCTCCCCTCTGAGTCCCCTCTGGCTCTATCTTCCTGGGGTGTCCCCCTAGGCTCCCCCCTTGCCCTGGCCACTGGTGCTCCTTTCTGTGAATCTTCTGATTCACTGGAAAGACTCGGAGATCTCGGGTCGTCGTCATCACTCATCTTTTCTTCTGCCTCCTCCCCCTCGCTCTCTGTTTCCTCCCTTGCCCTTGCCTCTGCTCCTGAACCCCTGACAGACATGTTTATTATCAGCGCAAACCAAGCATAGGTGTTTTGGTTCCATGTCAATAGAAAGAGCACGAATAAGCTTCCATTGTTCTTTCGGTGTTCAGTCCCCCACAAATAGCAAAGCAAAGTGTAATAAGCCTAAACAAAGCCAAACAGGTTGTTTTGGGTTGCAGCAACATAGAAAGAAGAATCTTGGATTTTGCTTATTTCGTGTTCTTTGGTGTTAATGCACATTGACCCAGAAATCGCAAAGTGTGTGTAATGAGACCAAAAAACACAACACTGTATTTGCGCTTCCATATGCGTAGAAGGAAGACAAATGAGCTTTGACTGTGCTCATTTCAATTCGCATGGGGTTTTGTGGGAGTGCACCAGAATCACCCCCAACCAAAGTAAAAAGGTCTTTTGAGTTCCATCTACATAAAAAGAAGATGATAAAGCTCTGATTGGGCTTATTTCAAATAGGTGTTTTGGGGGTTAGAATGCACAATCACCCCAAAATCGCAGAGTGACATGTTTATTATCAGCGCAAACCAAGCATAGGTGTTTTGGTTCCATGTCAATAGAAAGAGCACTGTCAGGGGTTCAGGAGCAGAGGCAAGGGCAAGGGAGGAAACAGAGAGCGAGGGGGAGGAGGCAGAAGAAAAGATGAGTGATGACGACGACCCGAGATCTCCGAGTCTTTCCAGTGAATCAGAAGATTCACAGAAAGGAGCACCAGTGGCCAGGGCAAGGGGGGAGCCTAGGGGGACACCCCAGGAAGATAGAGCCAGAGGGGACTCAGAGGGGAGCAGTTGGAAATCGGGACCAGCGTCACCGCCAGAGAGCAGGGAAGAGGAAGGGCGCCAGGGATCAAGCGCTGGCAGCTCACAACAGGGGGGAGGGCACGAGTCAGGAGTGGCCACACCTCCATCGGGGAGCGAAGAAACGGTCAGACGGAAGGTGGAAGGTTGGGCGCGCGCGCCAAGTTCAAATGCACAGGAAAGTGGCGCAGTAGGCAGCCCGGAAAGGGAGCCAGGTCCTAAAGCCCGCCGAAAGGAGGGAGAAGAGTCAGGGGGGTCAGCGTCAGCGTCAGAGGAATCCCGGAAGGAAGAGACCCCGGGGGGCAGAGGGACCCAGAGAAGAACAGTCAGGCGGAAAAGGTGGAGCAAGGCTAGGATATTAAGTTGGTGTACAAGGGGCGGAGACTCAGATGGAGCTTCGCCGATCTAACCATTAGACGTAGGGTTGCACGCAGCAGCTTGAGAATGGAAACTGTAACTCAATAAAGACTTTTATTTAATGATCGCTGGCTAGCGTGATCCTCTGTGAGCTAGGATCTGGAAGCAACTCTGACAGTAAGCTCCATCTCAGTAAATTGTGGGCATCTACAGCCTCGCGGAGAGGAGAGAAAGCGGGTGCCTACTAGCGAGCTCACGAACGGCAGACAACATGACGGCCGAACAGCAGATAGCGGAACTCAGAGAAGCAGTGTCGCGCCTGAATGCCGAGGCTCTTGCATCCAGCAAGAGAGAGGAGGACGCAGGTGCCGCCTATAGGGATCTCCAGGTCAGGTTGGAAGTGCTTACGAAGCAAGGGCAACTGACACCCAAACCGGAGGGGATTGGGTTGGGGAGACGAACAGGCGGTCTGGTCTCTCACTTCGATGGGAATTTGCAACAGTACCCCAACTTTAGAGCAGATGTAATGTGTGCACTGCAACTGCTGAACAAAGACTTTAGAGATGAGCAAGAGAAGGTGGGATTCATCATGTCCCATTTGCATGGAGATGCTAAAGCATGGCTGCGCAATTTGTGGAGAGATAAGGATCCGGCGCTCCAAAATGCGGATGCCTTTATTAAAGCGATGGATGGGTGCTTTTTATCAAGCATTGACGTGGATCTTGCTCGGCAGCAGATACATGGACTGAAGCAAGGGAGGGCCAGCGTAAGGCAGTACCATGCCCGCTTTTTCGCTTTGGTCAGTGCTCTGGAATGGGACAGAGATTCGGCTCCTGTAAGAGACCTGTTTTGGGAGGGATTGCACGGCTCGGTTAAAGATGAAATTGCGAGAGGGGAGAGACCCCGGACCACGCAGGAGATCGTTCAGAGGGCGCTGGCGGTGGGGGTGCGGCTGGAAGGACGTCCGTGGAGCAGTGGCGAAGGGCGTGGAGGGCGCGAACCAGCCAGGGGCTCCTCCTTCCTTCCCAGAGAAGCAGCGCGTGCGCAATCCACGCCTCCGCCAGGAGGAGGAGCGGAACCTATGGAGGTTGGAGGTGCAAGGGCTCAGTCAGCAGCCAGAGCCCTAGCACCGGCAGCAGTGAAAGCGAAGCCTCCTAGAGGGAACAGGAAGTGTTACATCTGCGATGATCCACAGCATATGGCGAAAGAGTGTCCCCAGAGGCTCCACAAGCACACTGCAGCCTCAGCAATGGTAACTGCAGCAACGCAGCAAGGACAACCACAGCAGGGAAACGACGGAGTCTGGTTGGAGGAAGAGGCACTGGGGCCCAGCCAGACGTGTCAGTGAAGCAGTCCCCAGAGATTTTACAGCCCATGGACCCCCTCCCGCCCAAACCGGTAGTGAGGCTCACCGCGTCGCTCCAGCTGCCCAATGGAATCACCATGGACGTGCCAATCACCATTGACTCCGGAAGCAATGCGGACTTTATAGGGCAGGACTTTGTCGACCGGCACGCTATACAGTTGCTGCCTGCCACGCTGCCCCTGCAGGTTGTCACGGTGGATGGCAGGGAGCTGCTAGGGGGGCAAGTGGTGAAGCAGACGCCACCAATGGTGATGCGACTTGGGAATCACAGGGAAATCATCAGTTTCAATGTCACTCAACTATCGGACACGCCCATTGTATTGGGCATGAGTTGGCTGGACAAGCACAGCCCGACGCTGGCTTGGTACCAGAGGCAGCTGACCTTCGGCTCTTCCTTTTGCGCTGAACACTGCATCGTGCCCAGGCAGGAAGGAGGGGAAGAGGAGTCACAGCTGCAGCTAGGCACGCTGCAAGCGGTTCCCCACAAGTACGCAGAATTTTTGGAGGTTTTCTGCGAGAAGGAGGCAGACAGGCTACCCCCCCACAGACCATATGACTGCAAAATTGACCTGCTGCCGGGGGCGGCGCTGCCCAAAGGGAAGCTGTATTCCATGTCTGAGGACGAACTGCAGGAACTCAAAGAGTTCATAGATCATAATTTGGAGCGCGGTTTCATCCGAGAGTCCAAGGCAGCGGGGGGCAGTCCGGTATTCTTTGTTAAGAAGCGGGACACGCCCCAAAAAAGACTTGTAGTGGACTTTCGCATCTTGAACAGTGTGACCAAGCCATCGGACTTCCCCATGCCCCGAATCGACGACCTCCTCGAAAAGGTACGGAAGGGCAGAGTGTTCACCAAGTTGGACCTGCGAGGGGCATACAACCTCATTCGCATGCGGGAAGGAGATGAGTGGAAGACAGCCATGTTCACGCCCCTGGGCACCTACGAATATAGAGTTATGCCTTTTGGATTGCAAAATGGCTCCCACGTTTTTCAAGCTTTCATGCATCACGTGTTGGCGGGGCTCCTCTACAAGACGTGCGTCTGTTTCTTGGATGACATCCTGATCTTTTCGGAATCGCAGCAGGAGCATGACAGACACGTCAAGGAAGTGCTGAGCAGGCTACAGCAACATAGGCTTTACGCCAAGCTGGAGAAGTGCCAATTCGACGTGACGGAGGTGGATTTCCTGGGCTACAAGTTGTCTGATAAAGGGCTCGCCATGGACAGCGCCAAGGTCCGAGCAGTGTTGGATTGGAAAAGCCCACGCAACCGGAAGGAGGTCCAACGGTTTGTCGGCTTCGCGAACTTCTATCGCAAGTTTATCAAAGGCTTTGCGATGCAGACAGCGGCCATCACGGACACGCTCAGCTCCAAGAAAAAGAAGTTCATCTGGACAGAGCAGGCGGAGCAGTCCTTTCAGGCACTCAAGCGTCTCTTCGCGTCGGAAGAGCAGCTGCTTCATGTCAACCCCAGCAGGCCGATGAGGGTGGAGACAGACGCTTCGGACAGAGCCGTGGGAGCAGTCCTGCTGCAGAAAGACCCGCAGGGGGTTTGGAGGCCGGGAGCGTTTTACTCAAGGAAGCTCAGCAAGTCCGAACAGAACTACACCATCTGGGACAGGGAGTTGCTGGCCATTCATGCAGCGTTCAAAGCGTGGAGGCACTTCCTGATCGGCGCCAAGCACACGGTGCAGGTCTGCACGGACCACAAGAATCTAGAGCACTGGCGCACGGCACAGTTCCTGAACCAGAGGCAGATACGTTGGGCTGAGTTCTTTGCGAATTTCGACTTCCGAATAGAGTATGTCCCGGGGGAAACCAACATCATGGTGGATGCTCTCTCCCGTAAGCCACAGTATCTGGAGGAGGCAACGCCAGCGGCCGCCATGCACATCTTCGCACCGACAGTGTGGGCGTGCGCGGCGGCGACAGTTGACCTGGATGCGGTGCGACGAGCGTTGCAGGATGACTCCTTCGCGCAAGCAAAGATGGCAGAGGTGCACAGGGGCACGGCAGCGACCGACGAGTTCCAACTGCGAGATGGTTTGCTCATCCGCAAAGGGGCCATCTACGTGCCGGGAGACGAACTTCGCGCCAAGGTACTGCAGCAGCTGCACGACGCGCCCACTGCTGGGCACTTTGGCAAGGAGAAGACGGTGGAATTAGTAGCCAGAGACTTCTGGTGGCCCGGAATGAGAGGGGAAGTCGCGGACTACGTGGCGAGGTGTGACACCTGCCAGAGGTCCAAACCAGTGCACAGACCGCCGGCCGGACTGCTGGAACCGCTGCAAACTCCGTTCGAACCATGGGAGAGAGTGGCCCTGGACTTTGTCACGGATCTGCCCAGCTCGAGGGGCAAGACGGCTGTGCTGGTGGTGGTGGATTTGTTCTCCAAGATGGCACATTTCATTCCGTGTGCGAAGGTGGCCACGGCGGAACAAACCGCCAAACTGTTCATAGACCACGTGTTCAAGGTTCACGGTCTGCCGCGGTCTATTCTGTCCGACCGAGGGCGACAGTTCATCTCGAACTTCTGGCAGAGGCTGATGGGCTTCCTGAACGTCAAGATCAACCTGGCGTCGGCTAGACACCCGCAGACCAACGGGCAAGCGGAGCGGGTCAATGCCATCATGCAGCAGTACCTGAGATGTTATGCGAATCAACAGCCTGCGACGTGGGTGGATTACCTGCCTCTCGCCGAGTTCGCCTACAACAACACGAAGCACGTTGTCAGAGCTGCTTCCAGATCCTAGCTCACAGAGGATCACGCTAGCCAGCGATCATTAAATAAAAGTCTTTATTGAGTTACAGTTTCCATTCTCAAGCTGCTGCGTGCAACTCTACGTCTCATGGTTAGATCGGCGAAGCCCCATCTGAGTCTCCGCCCCTTGTACACCAACTTAATATCCTAGCCTTGCTCCACCTTTTCCGCCTGACTGTTCTTCTCTGGGTCCCTCTGCCCCCCGGGGTCTCTTCCTTCCGGGATTCCTCTGACGCTGACGCTGACCCCCCTGACTCTTCTCCCTCCTTTCGGCGGGCTTTAGGACCTGGCTCCCTTTCCGGGCTGCCTACTGCGCCACCTTCCTGTGCATTTGAACTTGGCACGCGCGCCCAACCTTCCACCTTCCGTCTGACCGTTTCTTCGCTCCCCGATGGAGGTGTGGCCACTCCTGACTCGTGCCCTCCCCCCTGTTGTGAGCTGCCAGCGCTTGATCCCTGGCGCCCTTCCTCTTCCCTGCTCTCTGGCGGTGACGCTGGTCCTGATTTCCAACTGCTCCCCTCTGAGTCCCCTCTGGCTCTATCTTCCTGGGGTGTCCCCCTAGGCTCCCCCCTTGCCCTGGCCACTGGTGCTCCTTTCTGTGAATCTTCTGATTCACTGGAAAGACTCGGAGATCTCGGGTCGTCGTCATCACTCATCTTTTCTTCTGCCTCCTCTCCCTCGCTCTCTGTTTCCTCCCTTGCCCTTGCCTCTGCTCCTGAACCCCTGACATCCATCCCCCCCTCGAAGCCCCCTCTTCCCCCCTCCCCTCCTTCCGGTGCGGGATCTGGGTGCTGCCGTGTCAGGGGGACGAATGTCGGATACAGTTCGCTTCCCGTGGCGGGCCGCCATCCGAAGTCTTCCGGTTCTTCCTCCCTGCTCTCGTTGACGACGGTCACCTCCGCTTCCATCTCTGTGCCGCCGTGCTCGAAACCCGGGTCGTCCCCGAAAACGTCCATGTCCGTCTCTCCTTCGTTGCCTTCAGGAGACGTTGCTCGTCCTGGACCCTCCAGCCACCTTCTGCGGAACTGCTCCTCTGGTCGATCATCCCACCAATACGAGGGTTCTGAAGCAGATCCCGAGGGTGACCCCTCTGGGGAACGGGCGTCTCGTGTCGGTTCCTCGTCCGAGTCGAACCCCCGGAACGTGCTGGCTGAAAGCGTGGGCGTGAAAAGCCAGTCATCGAAAAAGTCTGCTGGCATTGGCCTATGTGGGAAGAGGGCATGAAACTCTTCTTTGAGCAGAGGTTCGTCTAAAGCGTAGCCCGGCACCCAGCTGTTGGCACTGGCCGGGGTGCCCTCCTTGGCGAGAAGGTATTCTACCCCCTCTTCCCCCCATCTGGAGTCCAAAATCTCCGTGACTTCGTTGATGCGCTCCTCCTGTGCCACTCCCCCTTGCCCGGTTCTCTCTCGGAGCGGACCCGGTGCCGTTCCTGGTTCCTGAAACCTGTGAGGTGCCTTGTAGGGAGTGAGCACCGATCTGTGGAACACCGGATGCATTCTGGAACCCTCCGGAAGAGCCAGCCTGAAAGCCACCGGGTTGACCTGTTCGTCGACTTGGTAGGGCCCCAGTTGTTTATGCCCTAGTTTCTTCTTCGCCAACGACCTGGCCGGCACTGCGTGGGCTGCTAACCAGACCCAGTCTCCCACATGGATCTCTTCGCCAACCCTTCTGTGTTTGTCCGCTTGTACCTTGTATGCGTGTTTAGCCAGCTCCAGGTGCCGCCGCAGCTGATCGTGGACCTCCTGCAACTCCGACGCGAACGCATCTGCTGTCTGCGGCTCCCCCTCCCCCATTCTTTCCAGTCCCGGGAAGGTTCTAGGGTGCCTCCCGTTGTTGGCGAAGAACGGCGTGACCCCCGTGGACACGTGCTTCGTGTTGTTGTAGGCGAACTCGGCGAGAGGCAGGTAATCCACCCACGTCGCAGGCTGTTGATTCGCATAACATCTCAGGTACTGCTGCATGATGGCATTGACCCGCTCCGCTTGCCCGTTGGTCTGCGGGTGTCTAGCCGACGCCAGGTTGATCTTGACGTTCAGGAAGCCCATCAGCCTCTGCCAGAAGTTCGAGATGAACTGTCGCCCTCGGTCGGACAGAATAGACCGCGGCAGACCGTGAACCTTGAACACGTGGTCTATGAACAGTTTGGCGGTTTGTTCCGCCGTGGCCACCTTCGCACACGGAATGAAATGTGCCATCTTGGAGAACAAATCCACCACCACCAGCACAGCCGTCTTGCCCCTCGAGCTGGGCAGATCCGTGACAAAGTCCAGGGCCACTCTCTCCCATGGCTCGAACGGAGTTTGCAGCGGTTCCAGCAGTCCGGCCGGCGGTCTGTGCACTGGTTTGGACCTCTGGCAGGTGTCACACCTCGCCACGTAGTCCGCGACTTCCCCTCTCATTCCGGGCCACCAGAAGTCTCTGGCTACTAATTCCACCGTCTTCTCCTTGCCAAAGTGCCCGGCAGTGGGCGCGTCGTGCAGCTGCTGCAGTACCTTGGCGCGAAGTTCGTCTCCCGGCACGTAGATGGCCCCTTTACGGATGAGCAAACCATCTCGCAGCTGGAACTCGTCGGTCGCTGCCGTGCCCCTGTGCACCTCTGCCATCTTTGCTTGCGCGAAGGAGTCATCCTGCAACGCTCGTCGCACCGCATCCAGGTCAACTGTTGCCGCCGCGCACGCCCACACTGTCGGTGCGAAGATGTGCATGGCGGCCGCTGGCGTTGCCTCCTCCAGATACTGTGGCTTACGGGAGAGAGCATCCGCCATGATGTTGGTGTCCCCCGGGACATACTCTATTCGGAAGTCGAAATTCGCAAAGAACTCAGCCCAACGTATCTGCCTCTGGTTCAGGAACTGTGCCGTGCGCCAGTGCTCTAGATTCTTGTGGTCCGTGCAGACCTGCACCGTGTGCTTGGCGCCGATCAGGAAGTGCCTCCACGCTTTGAACGCTGCATGAATGGCCAGCAACTCCCTGTCCCAGATGGTGTAGTTCTGTTCGGACTTGCTGAGCTTCCTTGAGTAAAACGCTCCCGGCCTCCAAACCCCCTGCGGGTCTTTCTGCAGCAGGACTGCTCCCACGGCTCTGTCCGAAGCGTCTGTCTCCACCCTCATCGGCCTGCTGGGGTTGACATGAAGCAGCTGCTCTTCCGACGCGAAGAGACGCTTGAGTGCCTGAAAGGACTGCTCCGCCTGCTCTGTCCAGATGAACTTCTTTTTCTTGGAGCTGAGCGTGTCCGTGATGGCCGCTGTCTGCATCGCAAAGCCTTTGATAAACTTGCGATAGAAGTTCGCGAAGCCGACAAACCGTTGGACCTCCTTCCGGTTGCGTGGGCTTTTCCAATCCAACACTGCTCGGACCTTGGCGCTGTCCATGGCGAGCCCTTTATCAGACAACTTGTAGCCCAGGAAATCCACCTCCGTCACGTCGAATTGGCACTTCTCCAGCTTGGCGTAAAGCCTATGTTGCTGTAGCCTGCTCAGCACTTCCTTGACGTGTCTGTCATGCTCCTGCTGCGATTCCGAAAAGATCAGGATGTCATCCAAGAAACAGACGCACGTCTTGTAGAGGAGCCCCGCCAACACGTGATGCATGAAAGCTTGAAAAACGTGGGAGCCATTTTGCAATCCAAAAGGCATAACTCTATATTCGTAGGTGCCCAGGGGCGTGAACATGGCTGTCTTCCACTCATCTCCCTCCCGCATGCGAATGAGGTTGTATGCCCCTCGCAGGTCCAACTTGGTGAACACTCTGCCCTTCCGTACCTTTGCGAGGAGGTCGTTGATTCGGGGCATGGGGAAGTCCGATGGCTTGGTCACACTGTTCAAGATGCGAAAGTCCACTACAAGTCTTTTTTGGGGCGTGTCCCGCTTCTTAACAAAGAATACCGGACTGCCCCCCGCTGCCTTGGACTCTCGGATGAAACCGCGCTCCAAATTATGATCTATGAACTCTTTGAGTTCCTGCAGTTCGTCCTCAGACATGGAATACAGCTTCCCTTTGGGTAGCGCCGCCCCCGGCAGCAGGTCAATTTTGCAGTCATATGGTCTGTGGGGGGGTAGCCTGTCTGCCTCTTTCTCGCAGAAAACCTCCAAAAATTCTGCGTACTTGTGGGGGACCGCTTGCAGCGTGCCTAGCTGCAGCTGTGACTCCTCTTCCCCTCCTTCCTGCCTGGGCACGATGCAGTGTTCAGCGCAAAAGGAAGAGCCGAAGGTCAGCCGCCTCTGGTACCAAGCCAGCGTCGGGCTGTGCTTGTCCAGCCAACTCATGCCCAATACAATGGGCGTGTCCGATAGTTGAGTGACATTGAAGCTGATGATTTCCCTGTGATTCCCAAGTCGCATCACCATTGGTGGCGTCTGCTTCACCACTTGCCCCCCTAGCAGCTCCCTGCCATCCACCGTGACAACCTGCAGGGGCAGCGTGGCAGGCAGCAACTGTATAGCGTGCCGGTCGACAAAGTCCTGCCCTATAAAGTCCGCATTGCTTCCGGAGTCAATGGTGATTGGCACGTCCATGGTGATTCCATTGGGCAGCTGGAGCGACGCGGTGAGCTTCACTACCGTTTTGGGCGGGAGGGGGTCCATGGGCTGTAAAATCTCTGGGGACTGCTTCACTGACACGTCTGGTTGGGCCCCAGTGCCTCTTCCTCCAACCAGACTCCTTCGTTTCCCTGCTGTGGTTGTCCTTGCTGCGTTGCTGCAGTTACCATTGCTGAGGCTGCAGTGTGCTTGTGGAGCCTCTGGGGACACTCTTTCGCCATATGCTGTGGATCATCGCAGATGTAACACTTCCTGTTCCCTCTAGGAGGCTTCGCTTTCACTGCTGCCGGTGCTAGGGCTCTGGCTGCTGACTGAGCCCTTGCACCTCCAACCTCCATAGGTTCCGCTCCTCCTCCTGGCGGAGGCGTGGATTGCGCACGCGCTGCTTCTCTGGGAAGGAAGGAGGAGCCCCTGGCTGGTTCGCGCCCTCCACGCCCTTCGTCCCTGCTCCACGGACGTCCTTCCAGCCGCACCCCCACCGCCAGCGCCCTCTGAACGATCTCCTGCGTGGTCCGGGGTCTCTCCCCCCTCGCAATTTCATCTTTAACCGAGCCGTGCAATCCCTCCCAAAACAGGTCTCTTACAGGAGCCGAATCTCTGTCCCATTCCAGGGCACTGACCAAAGCGAAAAAGCGGGCATGGTACTGCCTTACGCTGGCCCTCCCTTGCTTCAGTCCATGTATCTCCTGCCGAGCAAGATCCACGTCAATGCTTGATAAAAAGCACCCATCCATCGCTTTAATAAAGGCATCCGCATTTTGGAGCGCTGGATCATTATCTCTCCACAAATTGCGCAGCCATGCTTTAGCATCTCCATGCAAATGGGACATGATGAATCCCACCTTCTCTTGCTCATCTCTAAAGTCTTTGTTCAGCAGTTGCAGTGCACACATTACATCTGCTCTAAAGTTGGGGTACTGTTGCAAATTCCCATCGAAGTGAGAGACCAGACCGCCTGTTCGTCTCCCCAACCCAATCCCCTCCGGTTTGGGTGTCAGTTGCCCTTGCTTCGTAAGCACTTCCAACCTGACCTGGAGATCCCTGTAGGCGGCAGCTGCGTCCTCCTCTCTCTTCCTGGATGCAAGAGCCTCGGCATTCAGTCGTGTCACTGCTTCTCTGAGTGCCACTATCTGCTGTTCGGCCGTCATGTTGTCTGCCGTTCGTGAGCTCGCTAGTAGGCACCCGCTTTCTCTCCTCTCCTCGAGGACGTAGATGCCCACAATCACGAGATGGGGCTTACTGTCAGAGCTGCTTCCAGATCCTAGCTCACAGAGGATCACGCTAGCCAGCGATCATTAAATAAAAGTCTTTATTGAGTTACAGTTTCCATTCTCAAGCTGCTGCGTGCAACTCTACGTCTCATGGTTAGATCGGCGAAGCTCCATCTGAGTCTCCGCCCCTTGTACACCAACTTAATATCCTAGCCTTGCTCCACCTTTTCCGCCTGACTGTTCTTCTCTGGGTCCCTCTGCCCCCCGGGGTCTCTTCCTTCCGAGATTCCTCTGACGCTGACGCTGACCCCCCTGACTCTTCTCCCTCCTTTCGGCGGGCTTTAGGACCTGGCTCCCTTTCCGGGCTGCCTACTGCGCCACCTTCCTGTGCATTTGAACTTGGCACGCGCGCCCAACCTTCCACCTTCCGTCTGACCGTTTCTTCGCTCCCCGATGGAGGTGTGGCCACTCCTGACTCGTGCCCTCCCCCCTGTTGTGAGCTGCCAGCGCTTGATCCCTGGCGCCCTTCCTCTTCCCTGCTCTCTGGCGGTGACGCTGGTCCTGATTTCCAACTGCTCCCCTCTGAGTCCCCTCTGGCTCTATCTTCCTGGGGTGTCCCCCTAGGCTCCCCCCTTGCCCTGGCCACTGGTGCTCCTTTCTGTGAATCTTCTGATTCACTGGAAAGACTCGGAGATCTCGGGTCGTCGTCATCACTCATCTTTTCTTCTGCCTCCTCTCCCTCGCTCTCTGTTTCCTCCCTTGCCCTTGCCTCTGCTCCTGAACCCCTGACAAGCACGAATAAGCTTCCATTGTTCTTTCGGTGTTCAGTCCCCCACAAATAGCAAAGCAAAGTGTAATAAGCCTAAACAAAGCCAAACAGGTTGTTTTGGGTTGCAGCAACATAGAAAGAAGAATCTTGGATTTTGCTTATTTCGTGTTCTTTGGTGTTAATGCACATTCACCCAGAAATCGCAAAGTGTGTGTAATGAGACCAAAAAACACAACACTGTATTTGCGCTTCCATATGCGTAGAAGGAAGACAAATGAGCTTTGATTGTGCTTATTTCAATTCGCATTGGGTTTTATGGGAGTGCACCAGAATCACCCCCAACCAAAGTAAAAAGGTCTTTTTGGTTCCATCTACATAAAAAGAAGATGATAAAGCTCTGATTGGGCTTATTTCAAATAGGTGTTTTGGGGGTTAGAATGCACAATCACCCAAAAATCGCAGAGTGACATGTTTATTATCAGCGCAAACCAAGCATAGGTGTTTTGGTTCCATGTCAATAGAAAGAGCACGAATTAGCTTGCATTGTTCTTTCGGTGTTCAGTCCCCCACAAATAGCAAAGCAAAGTGTAATAAGCCTAAAGAAAGCCAAACAGGTTGTTTTGGGTTGCAGCAACATAGAAAGAAGAATCTTGGATTTGCTTATTTCGTGTTCTTTGGTGTTAATGCACATTCACCCAGAAATCGCAAAGTGTGTGTAATGAGACCAAAATAACACAACATTGTCTTTTCGCTTTCATATGCGTAGAAAGAAGACAAATAAGCTTTGATTGTGCTTATTTCAATTCGCATGGGGTTTTGTGGGTGTGCATCAGAATCACCCCCAACCAAAGCATAAAGGTCTTTTGGGTTCCTACATAAAAAGAAGATGATAAAGCTCTGATTGGGCTTATTTCAAATTGGTGTTTTGGGGGTTAGAATTCACAATCACCCAAAAATCGCAGTGACATGTTTATTATGAGACCAAACCAAGCATAGGTGTTTTGGTTCCATCTCTATAGAAAGAGCACGAATAAGCTTCCATTGTTCTTTCGGTGTTCAGTCCCCCACAAATAGCAAAGCAAAGTGTAATAAGCCTAAAGAAAGCCAAACAGGTTGTTTTGGGTTGCAGCAACATAGAAAGAAGAATCTTGGATTTCTCTTATTTCGTGTTCTTTGGTGTTAATGCACATTGACCCAGAAATCGCAAAGTGTGTGTAATGAGACCAAAATAACACAACACTGTCTTTTCGCTTCCATATGCGTAGAAGGAAGACAAATGAGCTTTGATTGTGCTTATTTCAATTCGCATGGGATTTTATGGGAGTGCATCAGAATCACACCCAACCAAAGCATAAAGGTCTTTTGGGTTCCTACATAAAAAGAAGATGATAAAGCTCTGATTGGGCTTATTTCAAATAGGTGTTTTGGGGGTTAGAATGCACAATCACCCAAAAATCGCAGAGTGACATGTTTATTATCAGCGCAAACCAAGCATAGGTGTTTTGGTTCCATGTCAATAGAAAGAGCACGAATAAGCTTCCATTGTTCTTTCGGTGTTCAGTCCCCCACAAATAGCAAAGCAAAGTGTAATAAGCCTAAAGAAAGCCAAACAGGTTGTTTTGGGTTGCAGCAACATAGAAAGAAGAATCTTGGATTTTGCTTATTTCGTGTTCTTTGGTGTTAATGCACATTCACCCAGAAATCGCAAAGTGTGTGTAATGAGACCAAAATAACACAACATTGTCTTTTCGCTTTCATATGCGTAGAAAGAAGACAAATAAGCTTTGATTGTGCTTATTTCAATTCGCATGGGGTTTTGTGGGTGTGCATCAGAATCACACCCAACCAAAGCATAAAGGTCTTTTGGGTTCCTACATAAAAAGAAGATGATAAAGCTCTGATTGGGCTTATTTCAAATTGGTGTTTTGGGGGTTAGAATTCACAATCACCCAAAAATCGCAGTGACATGTTTATTATGAGACCAAACCAAGCATAGGTGTCAGAGTTGCTTCCAGATCCTAGCTCACAGAGGATCACGCTAGCCAGCGATCATTAAATAAAAGTCTTTATTGAGTTACAGTTTCCATTCTCAAGCTGCTGCGTGCAACCCTACGTCTAATGGTTAGATCGGCGAAGCTCCATCTGAGTCTCCGCCCCTTGTACACCAACTTAATATCCTAGCCTTGCTCCACCTTTTCCGCCTGACTGTTCTTCTCTGGGTCCCTCTGCCCCCCGGGGTCTCTTCCTTCCGGGATTCCTCTGACGCTGACGCTGACCCCCCTGACTCTTCTCCCTCCTTTCGGCGGGCTTTAGGACCTGGCTCCCTTTCCGGGCTGCCTACTGCGCCACCTTCCTGTGCATTTGAACTTGTCGCGCGCGCCCAACCTTCCACCTTCCGTCTGACTGTTTCTTCGCTCCCCGATGGAGGTGTGGCCACTCCTGACTCGTGCCCTCCCCCCTGTTGTGAGCTGCCAGCGCTTGATCCCTGGCGCCCTTCCTCTTCCCTGCTCTCTGGCGGTGACGCTGGTCCCGATTTCCAACTGCTCCCCTCTGAGTCCCCTCTGGCTCTATCTTCCTGGGGTGTCCCCCTAGGCTCCCCCCTTGCCCTGGCCACTGGTGCTCCTTTCTGTGAATCTTCTGATTCACTGGAAAGACTCGGAGATCTCGGGTCGTCGTCATCACTCATCTTTTCTTCTGCCTCCTCCCCCTCGCTCTCTGTTTCCTCCCTTGCCCTTGCCTCTGCTCCTGAACCCCTGACATCCATCCCCCCCTCGAAGCCCCCTCTTCCCCCCTCCCCTCCTTCCGGTGCGGGATCTGGGTGCTGCTGTGTCAGGGGGACGAATGTCGGATACAGTTCGCTTCCCGTGGCGGGCCGCCATCCGAAGTCTTCCGGTTCTTCCTCCCTGCTCTCGTTGACGACGGTCACCTCCGCTTCCATCTCTGTGCCGCCGTGCTCGAAACCCGGGTCGTCCCCGAAAACGTCCATGTCCGTCTCTCCCTCGTTGCCTTCTGGAGACGTTGCTCGTCCTGGACCCTCCAGCCACCTTCTGCGGAACTGCTCCTCTGGTCGATCATCCCACCAATACGAGGGTTCTGAAGCAGATCCCGAGGGTGACCCCTCCGGGGAACGGGCGTCTCGTGTCGGTTCCTCGTCCGAGTCGAACCCCCGGAACGTGCTGGCTGAAAGCGTGGGCGTGAAAAGCCAGTCGTCGAAAAAGTCTGCTGGCATTGGCCTGTGTGGGAAGAGGGCATGAAACTCTTCTTTGAGCAGAGGTTCGTCTAAAGCGTAGCCCGGCACCCAGCTGTTGGCACTGGCCGGGGTGCCCTCCTTGGCGAGAAGGTATTCTACCCCCTCTTCCCCCCATCTGGAGTCCAAAATCTCCGTGACTTCGTTGATGCGCTCCTCCTGTGCCACTCCCCCTTGCCCGGTTCTCTCTCGGAGCGGACCCGGTGCCGTTCCTGGTTCCTGAAACCTGTGAGGTGCCTTGTAGGGAGTGAGCACCGATCTGTGGAACACCGGATGCATTCTGGAACCCTCCGGAAGAGCCAGCCTGAAAGCCACCGGGTTGACCTGTTCTTCGACTTGGTAGGGCCCCAGTTGTTTATGCCCTAGTTTCTTCTTCGCCAACGACCTGGCCGGCACTGCGTGGGCTGCTAACCAGACCCAGTCTCCCACATGGATCTCTTCGCCAACCCTTCTGTGTTTGTCCGCTTGTACCTTGTATGCGTGTTTAGCCAGCTCCAGGTGCCGCCGCAGCTGATCGTGGACCTCCTGCAACTCCGACGCGAACGCATCTGCTGTCTGCGGCTCCCCCTCCCCCATTCTTTCCAGTCCCGGGAAGGTTCTGGGGTGCCTCCCGTTGTTGGGGAAGAACGGCGTGACCCCCGTGGACACGTGCTTCGTGTTGTTGTAGGCGAACTCGGCGAGAGGCAGGTAATCCACCCACGTCGCAGGCTGTTGATTCGCATAACATCTCAGGTACTGCTGCATGATGGCATTGACCCGCTCCGCTTGCCCGTTGGTCTGCGGGTGTCTAGCCGACGCCAGGTTGATCTTGACGTTCAGGAAGCCCATCAGCCTCTGCCAGAAGTTCGAGATGAACTGTCGCCCTCGGTCGGACAGAATAGACCGCGGCAGACCGTGAACCTTGAACACGTGGTCTATGAACAGTTTGGCGGTTTGTTCCGCCGTGGCCACCTTCGCACACGGAATGAAATGTGCCATCTTGGAGAACAAGTCCACCACCACCAGCACAGCCGTCTTGCCCCTCGAGCTGGGCAGATCCGTGACAAAGTCCAGGGCCACTCTCTCCCATGGTTCGAACGGAGTTTGCAGCGGTTCCAGCAGTCCGGCCGGCGGTCTGTGCACTGGTTTGGCCCTCTGGCAGGTGTCACACCTCGCCACGTAGTCCGCGACTTCCCCTCTCATTCCGGGCCACCAGAAGTCTCTGGCTACTAATTCCACCGTCTTCTCCTTGCCAAAGTGCCCGGCAGTGGGCGCGTCGTGCAGCTGCTGCAGTACCTTGGCGCGAAGTTCGTCTCCCGGCACGTAGATGGCCCCTTTACGGATGAGCAAACCATCTCGCAGCTGGAACTCGTCGGTCGCTGCCGTGCCCCTGTGCACCTCTGCCATCTTTGCTTGCGCGAAGGAGTCATCCTGCAACGCTCGTCGCACCGCATCCAGGTCAACAGTTGCCGCCGCGCACGCCCACACTGTCGGTGCGAAGATGTGCATGGCGGCCGCTGGCGTTGCCTCCTCCAGATACTGTGGCTTACGGGAGAGAGCATCCGCCATGATGTTGGTGTCCCCCGGGACATATTCTATTCGGAAGTCGAAATTCGCAAAGAACTCAGCCCAACGTATCTGCCTCTGGTTCAGGAACTGTGCCGTGCGCCAGTGCTCTAGATTCTTGTGGTCCGTGCAGACCTGCACCGTGTGCTTGGCGCCGATCAGGAAGTGCCTCCACGCTTTGAACGCTGCATGAATGGCCAGCAACTCCCTGTCCCAGATGGTGTAGTTCTGTTCGGACTTGCTGAGCTTCCTTGAGTAAAACGCTCCCGGCCTCCAAACCCCCTGCGGGTCTTTCTGCAGCAGGACTGCTCCCACGGCTCTGTCTGAAGCGTCTGTCTCCACCCTCATCGGCCTGCTGGGGTTGACATGAAGCAGCTGCTCTTCCGACGCGAAGAGACGCTTGAGTGCCTGAAAGGACTGCTCCGCCTGCTCTGTCCAGATGAACTTCTTTTTCTTGGAGCTGAGCGTGTCCGTGATGGCCGCTGTCTGCATCGCAAAGCCTTTGATAAACTTGCGATAGAAGTTCGCGAAGCCGACAAACCGTTGGACCTCCTTCCGGTTGCGTGGGCTTTTCCAATCCAACACTGCTCGGACCTTGGCGCTGTCCATGGCGAGCCCTTTATCAGACAACTTGTAGCCCAGGAAATCCACCTCCGTCACGTCGAATTGGCACTTCTCCAGCTTGGCGTAAAGCCTATGTTGCTGTAGCCTGCTCAGCACTTCCTTGACGTGTCTGTCATGCTCCTGCTGCGATTCCGAAAAGATCAGGATGTCATCCAAGAAACAGACGCACG
The DNA here is from genome assembly GCF_964106645.2 of Podarcis pityusensis. Taxonomy (NCBI): domain Eukaryota; kingdom Metazoa; phylum Chordata; class Lepidosauria; order Squamata; family Lacertidae; genus Podarcis; species Podarcis pityusensis. Next base: position 100,417,875 of record NC_138032.1, on the reverse strand, counting down.
TCTTGTAGAGGAGCCCCGCCAACACGTGATGCATGAAAGCTTGAAAAACGTGGGAGCCATTTTGCAATCCAAAAGGCATAACTCTATATTCGTAGGTGCCCAGGGGCGTGAACATGGCTGTCTTCCACTCATCTCCTTCCCGCATGCGAATGAGGTTGTATGCCCCTCGCAGGTCCAACTTGGTGAACACTCTGCCCTTCCGTACCTTTGCGAGGAGGTCGTCGATTCGGGGCATGGGGAAGTCCGATGGCTTGGTCACACTGTTCAAGATGCAAAAGTCCACTACAAGTCTTTTTTGGGGCGTGTCCCTCTTCTTAACAAAGAATACCGGACTGCCCCCCGCTGCCTTGGACTCTCGGATGAAACCGCGCTCCAAATTATGATCTATGAACTCTTTGAGTTCCTGCAGTTCGTCCTCAGACATGGAATACAGCTTCCCTTTGGGCAGCGCCGCCCCCGGCAGCAGGTCAATTTTGCAGTCATATGGTCTGTGGGGGGGTAGCCTGTCTGCCTCCTTCTCGCAGAAAACCTCCAAAAATTCTGCGTACTTGTGGGGAACCGCTTGCAGCGTGCCTAGCTGCAGCTGTGACTCCTCTTCCTCTCCTTCCTGCCTGGGCACGATGCAGTGTTCAGCGCAAAAGGAAGAGCCGAAGGTCAGCTGCCTCTGGTACCAAGCCAGCGTCGGGCTGTGCTTGTCCAGCCAACTCATGCCCAATACAATGGGCGTGTCCGATAGTTGAGTGACATTGAAGCTGATGATTTCCCTGTGATTCCCAAGTCGCATCACCATTGGTGGCGTCTGCTTCACCACTTGCCCCCCTAGCAGCTCCCTGCCATCCACCGTGACAACCTGCAGGGGCAGCGTGGCAGGCAGCAACTGTATAGCGTGCCGGTCGACAAAGTCCTGCCCTATAAAGTCCGCATTGCTTCCGGAGTCAATGGTGATTGGCACGTCCATGGTGATTCCATTGGGCAGCTGGAGCGACGCGGTGAGCCTCACTACCGGTTTGGGCGGGAGGGGGTCCATGGGCTGTAAAATCTCTGGGGACTGCTTCACTGACACGTCTGGCTGGGCCCCAGTGCCTCTTCCAACCAGACTCTGTCGTTTCCCTGCTGTGGTTGTCCTTGCTGCGTTGCTGCAGTTACCATTGCTGAGGCTGCAGTGTGCTTGTGGAGCCTCTGGGGACACTCTTTCGCCATATGCTGTGGATCATCGCAGATGTAACACTTCCTGTTCCCTCTAGGAGGCTTCGCTTTCACTGCTGCCGGTGCTAGGGCTCTGGCTGCTGACTGAGCCCTTGCACCTCCAACCTCCATAGGTTCCGCTCCTCCTCCTGGCGGAGGCGTGGATTGCGCACGCGCTGCTTCTCTGGGAAGGAAGGAGGAGCCCCTGGCTGGTTCGCGCCCTCCACGCCCTTCGCCACTGCTCCACGGACGTCCTTCCAGCCGCACCCCCACCGCCATCGCCCTCTGAACGATCTCCTGCGTGGTCCGGGGTCTCTCCCCCCTCGCAATTTCATCTTTAACCGAGCCGTGCAATCCCTCCCAAAACAGGTCTCTTACAGGAGCCGAATCTCTGTCCCATTCCAGAGCGCTGACCAAAGCGAAAAAGCGGGCATGGTACTGCCTTACGCTGGCCCTCCCTTGCTTCAGTCCATGTATCTGCTGCCGAGCAAGATCCACGTCAATGCTTGACAAAAAGCACCCATCCATCGCTTTAATAAAGGCATCCGCGTTTTGGAGCGCCGGATCCTTATCTCTCCACAAATTGCGCAGCCATGCTTTAGCATCTCCATGCAAATGGGACATGATGAATCCCACCTTCTCTTGCTCATCTCTAAAGTCTTTGTTCAGCAGTTGCAGTGCACACATTACATCTGCTCTAAAGTTGGGGTACTGTTGCAAATTCCCATCGAAGTGAGAGACCAAACCGCCTGTTCGTCTCCCCAACCCAATCCCCTCCGGTTTGGGTGTCAGTTGCCCTTGCTTCGTAAGCACTTCCAACCTGACCTGGAGATCCCTGTAGGCGGCAGCTGCGTCCTCCTCTCTCTTCCTGGATGCAAGAGCCTCGGCATTCAGGCGCGACACTGCTTCTCTGAGTTCCACTATCTGCTGTTCGGCCGTCATGTTGTCTGCCGTTCGTGAGCTCGCTAGTAGGCACCCGCTTTCTCTCCTCTCCGCGAGGCTGTAGATGCCCACAATTTATGAGATGGAGCTTACTGTCAGAGTTGCTTCCAGATCCTAGCTCACAGAGGATCACGCTAGCCAGCGATCATTAAATAAAAGTCTTTATTGAGTTACAGTTTCCATTCTCAAGCTGCTGCGTGCAACCCTACGTCTAATGGTTAGATCGGCGAAGCTCCATCTGAGTCTCCGCCCCTTGTACACCAACTTAATATCCTAGCCTTGCTCCACCTTTTCCGCCTGACTGTTCTTCTCTGGGTCCCTCTGCCCCCCGGGGTCTCTTCCTTCCGGGATTCCTCTGACGCTGACGCTGACCCCCCTGACTCTTCTCCCTCCTTTCGGCGGGCTTTAGGACCTGGCTCCCTTTCCGGGCTGCCTACTGCGCCACCTTCCTGTGCATTTGAACTTGTCGCGCGCGCCCAACCTTCCACCTTCCGTCTGACCGTTTCTTCGCTCCCCGATGGAGGTGTGGCCACTCCTGACTCGTGCCCTCCCCCCTGTTGTGAGCTGCCAGCGCTTGATCCCTGGCGCCCTTCCTCTTCCCTGCTCTCTGGCGGTGACGCTGGTCCCGATTTCCAACTGCTCCCCTCTGAGTCCCCTCCGGCTCTATCTTCCTGGGGTGTCCCCCTAGGCTCCCCCCTTGCCCTGGCCACTGGTGCTCCTTTCTGTGAATCTTCTGATTCACTGGAAAGACTCGGAGATCTCGGGTCGTCGTCATCACTCATCTTTTCTTCTGCCTCCTCCCCCTCGCTCTCTGTTTCCTCCTTTGCCCTTGCCTCTGCTCCTGAACCCCTGACAATAGGTGTTTTGGTTCCATCTCTATAGAAAGAGCACGAATAAGCTTCCATTGTTCTTTCGGTGTTCAGTCCCCCACAAATAGCAAAGCAAAGTGTAATAAGCCTAAAGAAAGCCAAACAGGTTGTTTTGGGTTGCAGCAACATAGAAAGAAGAATCTTGGATTTTGCTTATTTCGTGTTCTTTGGTGTTAATGCACATTCACCCAGAAATCGCAAAGTGTGTGTAATGAGACCAAAATAACACAACACTGTCTTTTCGCTTCCATATGCGTAGAAGGAAGACAAATGAGCTTTGATTGTGCTTATTTCAATTCGCATGTGGTTTTATGGGAGTGCACCAGAATCAACCCCAACCAAAGTAAAAAGGTCTTTTGAGTTCCATCTACATAAAAAGAAGATGATAAAGCTCTGATTGGGCTTATTTCAAATAGGTGTTTTGGGGGTTAGAATGCACAATCACCCAAAAATCGCAGAGTGACATGTTTATTATCAGCGCAAACCAAGCATAGGTGTTTTGGTTCCATGTCAATAGAAAGAGCACGAATAAGCTTCCATTGTTCTTTCGGTGTTCAGTCCCCCACAAATAGCAAAGCAAAGTGTAATAAGCCTAAAGAAAGCCAAACAGGTTGTTTTGGGTTGCAGCAACATAGAAAGAAGAATCTTGGATTTTGCTTATTTCGTGTTCTTTGGTGTTAATGCACATTCACCCAGAAATCGCAAAGTGTGTGTAATGAGACCAAAAAACACAACACTGTATTTGCGCTTCCATATGCGTAGAAGGAAGACAAATGAGCTTTGATTGTGCTTATTTCAATTCGCATGGGGTTTTTATGGGAGTGCACCAGAATCACCCGCAACCAAAGTAAAAAGGTCTTTTTGGTTCCATCTACATAAAAAGAAGATGATAAAGCTCTGATTGGGCTTATTTCAAATTGGTGTTTTTGGGGTTAGAATGCACAATCACCCAAAAATCGCAGAGTGACATGTTTATTATCAGCGCAAACCAAGCATAGGTGTTTTGGTTCCATGTCAATAGAAAGAGCACGAATTAGCTTGCATTGTTCTTTCGGTGTTCAGTCCTCCACAAATAGCAAAGCAAAGTGTAATAAGCCTAAAGAAAGCCAAACAGGTTGTTTTGGGTTGCAGCAACATAGAAAGAAGAATCTTGGATTTTGCTTATTTCGTGTTCTTTGGTGTTAATGCACATTCACCCAGAAATCGCAAAGTGTGTGTAATGAGACCAAAATAACACAACATTGTCTTTTCGCTTTCATATGCGTAGAAAGAAGACAAATAAGCTTTGATTGTGCTTATTTCAATTCGCATGGGGTTTTGTCGGTGTGCATCAGAATCACCCCCAACCAAAGCATAAAGGTCTTTTGGGTTCCTACATAAAAAGAAGATGATAAAGCTCTGATTGGGCTTATTTCAAATTGGTGTTTTGGGGGTTAGAATGCACAATAACCCAAAAATCGCAGAGTGACATGTTTATTATCAGCGCAAACCAAGCATAGGTGTTTTGGTTCCATGTCAATAGAAAGAGCACGAATAAGCTTCCATTGTTCTTTCGGTGTTCAGTCCCCCACAAATAGCAAAGCAAAGTGTAATAAGCCTAAAGAAAGCCAAACAGGTTGTTTTGGGTTGCAGCAACATAGAAAGAAGAATCTTGGATTTTGCTTATTTCGTGTTCTTTGGTGTTAATGCACATTGACCCAGAAATCGCAAAGTGTGTGTAATGAGACCAAAAAACACAACACTGTATTTGCGCTTCCATATGCGTAGAAGGAAGACAAATGAGCTTTGATTGTGCTTATTTCAATTCGCATGGGGTTTTTATGGGAGTGCACCAGAATCACCCCCAACCAAAGTAAAAAGGTCTTTTTGGTTCCATCTACATAAAAAGAAGATGATAAAGCTCTGATTGGGCTTATTTCAAATTGGTGTTTTTGGGGTTAGAATGCACAATCGCCCAAAAATCGCAGAGTGACATGTTTATTATCAGCGCAAACCAAGCATAGGTGTTTTGGTTCCATGTCAATAGAAAGAGCACGAATTAGCTTGCATTGTTCTTTCGGTGTTCAGTCCCCCACAAATAGCAAAGCAAAGTGTAATAAGCCTAAAGAAAGCCAAACAGGTTGTTTTGGGTTGCAGCAACATAGAAAGAAGAATCTTGGATTTTGCTTATTTCGTGTTTGTCAGGGGTTCAGGAGCAGAGGCAAGGGCAAGGGAGGAAACAGAGAGCGAGGGAGAGGAGGCAGAAGAAAAGATGAGTGATGACGACGACCCGAGATCTCCGAGTCTTTCCAGTGAATCAGAAGATTCACAGAAAGGAGCACCAGTGGCCAGGGCAAGGGGGGAGCCTAGGGGGACACCCCAGGAAGATAGAGCCAGAGGGGACTCAGAGGGGAGCAGTTGGAAATCAGGACCAGCGTCACCGCCAGAGAGCAGGGAAGAGGAAGGGCGCCAGGGATCAAGCGCTGGCAGCTCACAACAGGGGGGAGGGCACGAGTCAGGAGTGGCCACACCTCCATCGGGGAGCGAAGAAACGGTCAGACGGAAGGTGGAAGGTTGGGCGCGCGTGCCAAGTTCAAATGCACAGGAAGGTGGCGCAGTAGGCAGCCCGGAAAGGGAGCCAGGTCCTAAAGCCCGCCGAAAGGAGGGAGAAGAGTCAGGGGGGTCAGCGTCAGCGTCAGAGGAATCCCGGAAGGAAGAGACCCCGGGGGGCAGAGGGACCCAGAGAAGAACAGTCAGGCGGAAAAGGTGGAGCAAGGCTAGGATATTAAGTTGGTGTACAAGGGGCGGAGACTCAGATGGAGCTTCGCCGATCTAACCATGAGACGTAGAGTTGCACGCAGCAGCTTGAGAATGGAAACTGTAACTCAATAAAGACTTTTATTTAATGATCGCTGGCTAGCGTGATCCTCTGTGAGCTAGGATCTGGAAGCAGCTCTGACAGTAAGCTCCATCCCCAGATTGTGGGCATCTACGTTCTCGCGGAGAGGAGAGAAAGCGGGTGCCTACTAGCGAGCTCACGAACGGCAGACAACATGACGGCCGAACAGCAGATAGTGGAACTCAGAGAAGCAGTGACACGACTGAATGCCGAGGCTCTTGCATCCAGGAAGAGAGAGGAGGACGCAGCTGCCGCCTACAGGGATCTCCAGGTCAGGTTGGAAGTGCTTACGAAGCAAGGGCAACTGACACCCAAACCGGAGGGGATTGGGTTGGGGAGACGAACAGGCGGTCTGGTCTCTCACTTCGATGGGAATTTGCAACAGTACCCCAACTTTAGAGCAGATGTAATGTGTGCACTGCAACTGCTGAACAAAGACTTTAGAGATGAGCAAGAGAAGGTGGGATTCATCATGTCCCATTTGCATGGAGATGCTAAAGCATGGCTGCGCAATTTGTGGAGAGATAAGGATCCGGCGCTCCAAAATGCGGATGCCTTTATTAAAGCGATGGATGGGTGCTTTTTATCAAGCATTGACGTGGATCTTGCTCGGCAGGAGATACATGGACTGAAGCAAGGGAGGGCCAGCGTAAGGCAGTACCATGCCCGCTTTTTCGCTTTGGTCAGTGCCCTGGAATGGGACAGAGATTCGGCTCCTGTAAGAGACCTGTTTTGGGAGGGATTGCACGGCTCGGTTAAAGATGAAATTGCGAGGGGGGAGAGACCCCGGACCACGCAGGAGATCGTTCAGAGGGCGATGGCGGTGGGGGTGCGGCTGGAAGGACGTCCGTGGAGCAGGGACGAAGGGCGTGGAGGGCGCGAACCAGCCAGGGGCTCCTCCTTCCTTCCCAGAGAAGCAGCGCGTGCGCAATCCACGCCTCCGCCAGGAGGAGGAGCGGAACCTATGGAGGTTGGAGGTGCAAGGGCTCAGTCAGCAGCCAGAGCCCTAGCACCAGCAGCAGTGAAAGCGAAGCCTCCTAGAGGGAACAGGAAGTGTTACATCTGCGATGATCCACAGCATATGGCGAAAGAGTGTCCCCAGAGGCTCCACAAGCACACTGCAGCCTCAGCAATGGTGACTGCAGCAACGCAGCAAGGACAACCACAGCAGGGAAACGAAGGAGTCTGGTTGGAAGAAGAGGCACTGGGGCCCAGCCAGACGTGTCAGTGAAGCAGTCCCCAGAGATTTTACAGCCCATGGACCCCCTCCCGCCCAAACCGGTAGTGAGGCTCACCGCGTCGCTCCAGCTGCCCAATGGAATCACCATGGACGTGCCAATCACCATTGACTCCGGAAGCAATGCGGACTTTATAGGGCAGGACTTTGTCGACCGGCACGCTATACAGTTGCTGCCTGCCACGCTGCCCCTGCAGGTTGTCACGGTGGATGGCAGGGAGCTGCTAGGGGGGCAAGTGGTGAAGCAGACGCCACCAATGGTGATGCGACTTGGGAATCACAGGGAAATCATCAGCTTCAATGTCACTCAACTATCGGACACGCCCATTGTATTGGGCATGAGTTGGCTGGACAAGCACAGCCCGACGCTGGCTTGGTACCAGAGGCAGCTGACCTTCGGCTCTTCCTTTTGCGCTGAACACTGCATCGTGCCCAGGCAGGAAGGAGGGGAAGAGGAGTCACAGCTGCAGCTAGGCACGCTGCAAGCGGTTCCCCACAAGTACGCAGAATTTTTGGAGGTTTTCTGCGAGAAAGAGGCAGACAGGCTACCCCCCCACAGACCATATGACTGCAAAATTGACCTGCTGCCGGGGGCGGCGCTGCCCAAAGGGAAGCTGTATTCCATGTCTGAGGACGAACTGCAGGAACTCAAAGAGTTCATAGATCATAATTTGGAGCGCGGTTTCATCCGAGAGTCCAAGGCAGCGGGGGGCAGTCCGGTATTCTTTGTTAAGAAGCGGGACACGCCCCAAAAAAGACTTGTAGTGGACTTTTGCATCTTGAACAGTGTGACCAAGCCATCGGACTTCCCCATGCCCCGAATCGACGACCTCCTCGCAAAGGTACGGAAGGGCAGAGTGTTCACCAAGTTGGACCTGCGAGGGGCATACAACCTCATTCGCATGCGGGAGGGAGATGAGTGGAAGACAGCCATGTTCACGCCCCTGGGCACCTACGAATATAGAGTTATGCCTTTTGGATTGCAAAATGGCTCCCACGTTTTTCAAGCTTTCATGCATCACGTGTTGGCGGGGCTCCTCTACAAGACGTGCGTCTGTTTCTTGGATGACATCCTGATCTTTTCGGAATCGCAGCAGGAGCATGACAGACACGTCAAGGAAGTGCTGAGCAGGCTACAGCAACATAGGCTTTACGCCAAGCTGGAGAAGTGCCAATTCGACGTGACCGAGGTGGATTTCCTGGGCTACAAGTTGTCTGATAAAGGGCTCGCCATGGACAGCGCCAAGGTCCGAGCAGTGTTGGATTGGAAAAGCCCACGCAACCGGAAGGAGGTCCAACGGTTTGTCGGCTTCGCGAACTTCTATCGCAAGTTTATCAAAGGCTTTGCGATGCAGACAGCGGCCATCACGGACACGCTCAGCTCCAAGAAAAAGAAGTTCATCTGGACAGAGCAGGCGGAGCAGTCCTTTCAGGCACTCAAGCGTCTCTTCGCGTCGGAAGAGCAGCTGCTTCATGTCAACCCCAGCAGGCCGATGAGGGTGGAGACAGACGCTTCGGACAGAGCCGTGGGAGCAGTCCTGCTGCAGAAAGACCCGCAGGGGGTTTGGAGGCCGGGAGCGTTTTACTCAAGGAAGCTCAGCAAGTCCGAACAGAACTACACCATCTGGGACAGGGAGTTGCTGGCCATTCATGCAGCGTTCAAAGCGTGGAGGCACTTCCTGATCGGCGCCAAGCACACGGTGCAGGTCTGCACGGACCACAAGAATCTAGAGCACTGGCGCACGGCACAGTTCCTGAACCAGAGGCAGATACGTTGGGCTGAGTTCTTTGCGAATTTCGACTTCCGAATAGAGTATGTCCCGGGGGACACCAACATCATGGCGGATGCTCTCTCCCGTAAGCCACAGTATCTGGAGGAGGCAACGCCAGCGGCCGCCATGCACATCTTCGCACCGACAGTGTGGGCGTGCCCGGCGGCGACAGTTGACCTGGATGCGGTGCGACGAGCGTTGCAGGATGACTCCTTCGCGCAAGCAAAGATGGCAGAGGTGCACAGGGGCACGGCAGCGACCGACGAGTTCCAGCTGCGAGATGGTTTGCTCATCCGTAAAGGGGCCATCTACGTGCCGGGAGACGAACTTCGCGCCAAGGTACTGCAGCAGCTGCACGACGCGCCCACTGCCGGGCACTTTGGCAAGGAGAAGACGGTGGAATTAGTAGCCAGAGACTTCTGGTGGCCCGGAATGAGAGGGGAAGTCGCGGACTACGTGGCGAGGTGTGACACCTGCCAGAGGTCCAAACCAGTGCACAGACCGCCGGCCGGACTGCTGGAACCGCTGCAAACTCCGTTCGAGCCATGGGAGAGAGTGGCCCTGGACTTTGTCACGGATCTGCCCAGCTCGAGGGGCAAGACGGCTGTGCTGGTGGTGGTGGATTTGTTCTCCAAGATGGCACATTTCATTCCGTGTGCGAAGGTGGCCACGGCGGAACAAACCGCCAAACTGTTCATAGACCACGTGTTCAAGGTTCACGGTCTGCCGCGGTCTATTCTGTCCGACCGAGGGCGACAGTTCATCTCAAACTTCTGGCAGAGGCTGATGGGCTTCCTGAACGTCAAGATCAACCTGGCGTCGGCTAGACACCCGCAGACCAACGGGCAAGCGGAGCGGGTCAATGCCATCATGCAGCAGTACCTGAGATGTTATGCGAATCAACAGCCTGCGACGTGGGTGGATTACCTGCCTCTCGCCGAGTTCGCCTACAACAACACGAAGCACGTGTCCACGGGGGTCACGCCGTTCTTCGCCAACAACGGGAGGCACCCTAGAACCTTCCCGGGACTGGAAAGAATGGGGGAGGGGGAGCCGCAGACAGCAGATGCGTTCGCGTCGGAGTTGCAGGAGGTCCACGATCAGCTGCGGCGGCACCTGGAGCTGGCTAAACACGCATACAAGGTACAAGCGGACAAACACAGAAGGGTTGGCGAAGAGATCCATGTGGGAGACTGGGTCTGGTTAGCAGCCCACGCAGTGCCGGCCAGGTCGTTGGCGAAGAAGAAACTAGGGCATAAACAACTGGGGCCCTACCAAGTCGACGAACAGGTCAACCCGGTGGCTTTCAGGCTGGCTCTTCCGGAGGGTTCCAGAATGCATCCGGTGTTCCACAGATCGGTGCTCACTCCCTACAAGGCACCTCACAGGTTTCAGGAACCAGGAACGGCACCGGGTCCGCTCCGAGAGAGAACCGGGCAAGGGGGAGTGGCACAGGAGGAGCGCATCAACGAAGTCACGGAGATTTTGGACTCCAGATGGGGGGAAGAGGGGGTAGAATACCTTCTCGCCAAGGAGGGCACCCCGGCCAGTGCCAACAGCTGGGTGCCGGGCTACGCTTTAGACGAACCTCTGCTCAAAGAAGAGTTTCATGCCCTCTTCCCACACAGGCCAATGCCAGCAGACTTTTTCGACGACTGGCTTTTCACGCCCACGCTTTCAGCCAGCACGTTCCGGGGGTTCGACTCGGACGAGGAACCGACACGAGACGCCCGTTCCCCAGAGGGGTCACCCTCGGGATCTGCTTCAGAACCCTCGTATTGGTGGGATGATCGACCAGAGGAGCAGTTCCGCAGAAGGTGGCTGGAGGGTCCAGGACGAGCAACGTCTCCAGAAGGCAACGAGGGAGAGACGGACATGGACGTTTTCGGGGACGACCCGGGTTTCGAGCACGGCGGCACAGAGATGGAAGCGGAGGTGACCGTCGTCAACGAGAGCAGGGAGGAAGAACCGGAAGACTTCGGATGGCGGCCCGCCACGGGAAGCGAACTGTATCCGACATTCGTCCCCCTGACACGGCAGCACCCAGATCCCGCACCGGAAGGAGGGGAGGGGGGAAGAGGGGGCTTCGAGGGGGGGATGGATGTCAGGGGTTCAGGAGCAGAGGCAAGGGCAAGGGAGGAAACAGAGAGCGAGGGAGAGGAGGCAGAAGAAAAGATGAGTGATGACGACGACCCGAGATCTCCGAGTCTTTCCAGTGAATCAGAAGATTCACAGAAAGGAGCACCAGTGGCCAGGGCAAGGGGGGAGCCTAGGGGGACACCCCAGGAAGATAGAGCCAGAGGGGACTCAGAGGGGAGCAGTTGGAAATCAGGACCAGCGTCACCGCCAGAGAGCAGGGAAGAGGAAGGGCGCCAGGGATCAAGCGCTGGCAGCTCACAACAGGGGGGAGGGCACGAGTCAGGAGTGGCCACACCTCCATCGGGGAGCGAAGAAACGGTCAGACGGAAGGTGGAAGGTTGGGCGCGCGTGCCAAGTTCAAATGCACAGGAAGGTGGCGCAGTAGGCAGCCCGGAAAGGGAGCCAGGTCCTAAAGCCCGCCGAAAGGAGGGAGAAGAGTCAGGGGGGTCAGCGTCAGCGTCAGAGGAATCCCGGAAGGAAGAGACCCCGGGGGGCAGAGGGACCCAGAGAAGAACAGTCAGGCGGAAAAGGTGGAGCAAGGCTAGGATATTAAGTTGGTGTACAAGGGGCGGAGACTCAGATGGAGCTTCGCCGATCTAACCATGAGACGTAGAGTTGCACGCAGCAGCTTGAGAATGGAAACTGTAACTCAATAAAGACTTTTATTTAATGATCGCTGGCTAGCGTGATCCTCTGTGAGCTAGGATCTGGAAGCAGCTCTGACAGTGTTCTTTGGTGTTAATGCACATTCACCGAGAAAACGCAAAGTGTGTGTAATGAGACCAAAATAACACAACATTGTCTTTTCGCTTTCATATGCGTAGAAAGAAGACAAATAAGCTTTGATTGTGCTTATTTCAATTCGCATGGGGTTTTGTGGGTGTGCATCAGAATCACCCCCAACCAAAGCATAAAGGTCTTTTGGGTTCCTACATAAAAAGAAGATGATAAAGCTCTGATTGGGCTTATTTCAAATTGGTGTTTTGGGGGTTAGAATTCACAATCACCCAAAAATCGCAGTGACATGTTTATTATGAGACCAAACCAAGCATAGGTGTTTTGGTTCCATCTCTATGGAAAGAGCACGAATAAGCTTCCATTGTTCTTTCGGTGTTCAGTCCCCCACAAATAGCAAAGCAAAGTGTAATAAGCCTAAAGAAAGCCAAACAGGTTGTTTTGGGTTGCAGCAACATAGAAAGAAGAATCTTGGATTTTGCTTATTTCGTGTTCTTTGGTGTTAATGCACATTCACCCAGAAATCGCAAAGTGTGTGTAATGAGACCAAAATAACACAACACTGTCTTTTCGCTTCCATATGCGTAGAAGGAAGACAAATGAGCTTTGATTGTGCTTATTTCAATTCGCATGGGGTTTTATGGGAGTGCACCAGAATCAACCCCAACCAAAGTAAAAAGGTCTTTTGAGTTCCATCTACATAAAAAGAAGATGATAAAGCTCTGATTGGGCTTATTTCAAATAGGTGTTTTGTGGGTTAGAATGCACAATCACCCAAAAATCGCAGAGTGACATTGTCAGAGCTGCTTCCAGATCCTAGCTCACAGAGGATCACGCTAGCCAGCGATCATTAAACAAAAGTCTTTATTGAGTTACAGTTTCCATTCTCAAGCTGCTGCGTGCAATTCTACCTCTCATGGTTAGATCGGCGAAGCTCCATCTGAGTCTCCGCCCCCTGTACACCAGTTTAAGATTCTAGCCTTACTCCACCTCTTCCGTCTCTCCTTTCTCCTCTGGGTCCTGCTACCCCCCGGGGTCCCTTCCTTCCTGGATTCTTCTGACGCTGACGTTGACCCCCCTGACTCCTCCCCGTCTTTTCGGCGGGCTTTGGGACCTGGCTCCCTATCCGGGCTGCCAACTGCACCGCCCTCCTGTACTTTTGAACTTGGCGCGCGCGCCCAGCCTTCAACCTTCCTCTCGACCGTTTCCTCGCTCCCCGATGGAGGCGTGGCCAATCCTGACTCATGTCCTCCCACTGGCAGTGCGCCGCCTGATCCCGATGCCTGGGACTCCTCCCCCCTACTGCACTCTGGTGTGGATGCTGGTCCTGATTTCCAACTGCTTCTCTCTGAGTCCCCTCTGGCCCCTTCTTCCTGGGGTGTCCCCCTCGGCACCCCCCTTGCTCTGACCATGGGAGCCCATTTCTGTGAATCTTCCGATTCGCTGGAAAGACTCAGAGACCTCGGACCGCTGTCATCGCTAACATTACCTTCGGACTCCTCCCCCTCGCTCTCTATTTCCTCCCTTTCCTGTGCCTCTGCTCCTGAACCCCTGACATCCATCCCCCCCTCGAAGCCCCCCCTTCCCCCCTCCCCTCCTTCAGGTGTGGGTACTGGGTGCTCCGTCGTTGTGGGGGTGAGTGCCGGATACAGTTCGTCCCCGGTGGCGTGCATCCAGCCGGATAAGTCCGGCTCGTCCTCCGTGCTCTCGCCGACCTCGATTTCCTCTGCTTCCATCTCTTTGCCGCCGTGCTCGAACCCAAGGTCCTCCCCCAACACGTCCATGTCCGTCTCACCCCCGGTGTCCTCCGGGGACGTTGCCTGCCAAGGACCCCCCAGCCACTTCCTGCGCCACTGCTCCTCTGGTCGATCGTCCCACCAATAGGAACGGTCTGAGGCCGACCCCGAGGGTGATCCCTCCGGGGAACGTGTTTCTAGTGCCGGTTCCTCGTCCGAGGTGAACCCCTGGAATGTGCTGGCTGAAAATGTGGGTGTGAAAAGCCAGTCGTCGAAATACTCGGCTGGCATGGGCCTGTGTGGGAAAAGGGCATGAAACTCGTCCTTGAGAAGAGGCTCGTCCAAGGCATAGTCCGGCACCCAACTGTTGGCGCTGGCCGGGGTACCTTCTCTGGCGAGAAAATATTCTACACCCTCTTCCCCCCATCTCGAGTCTAAAATCTCTGTGACCTCGTTGATGGGTTCCCCCCTTGGCGACCCCCTCCTTGGGGGCGTTTCCCTGAGCGGGTCTGGTGCCGTGCCCGGCTCCTGAAATCTGTGAGGTGCTTTGTAGGGCGTGAGCACTGATCTATGGAACACTGGGTGCATTCTGGATCCCTCCGGAAGTGTCAACCGGAAGGCCACTGGATTGACCTGTGCCTCGACTTGGTAAGGGCCTAGCTGCTTATGTCCGAGCTTCTTCTTCGCTAACGATCTGGCCGGCACCGCCTGGGCTGCTAACCAAACCCAGTCTCCCACCTGTATGTCTTCCCCAACCCTTCTGTGCTTGTCAGCCTGCAGTTTGTATGCGTGCTTTGCTAGTTCTAACTGCCTCCGAAGCTGTTCGTGAACCTCCTGCAACTCTGACGCTAAGGCTTCCGCTGCCTGTGGCTCCCCCTCCCCCAGTCTCTCTAATCCCGGGAAGGTTCTGGGATGCCTCCCGTTGTTGGCGAAGAACGGTGTCACCCCCGTGGACACGTGCTTCGTGTTGTTGTAGGCGAACTCAGCGAGCGGCAGGTAGTCCACCCATGTTGCCGGCTGCTGATTTGCGTAGCATCTCAGGTACGGCTGCATGATGGCGTTGACTCGCTCCGCTTGTCCGTTGGTCTGCGGGTGTCTTGCCGACGCTAGGTTGATCTTGACGTTCAGGAAACCCATCAGCTTCTGCCAGAAGTTCGAGATGAACTGTCGCCCCCGGTCGGACAGGATAGACCGTGGCAGACCGTGAACCCTGAACACGTGGTCTATGAACAGTTTGGCGGTCTGTTCCGCTGTGGCCACCTTTGCGCACGGAATGAAGTGGGCCATTTTGGTGAACATGTCCACCACCACTAGCACTGCCGTCTTGCCCCTCGAGCTGGGCAGATCCGTGACAAAGTCCAGGGCCACTCTCTCCCATGGTTCGAACGGAGTTTGCAGCGGTTCCAGCAGTCCGGCCGGCGGTCTGTGCACTGGTTTGGCCCTCTGGCAGGTGTCACACCTCGCCACGTAGTCCGCGACTTCCCCTCTCATTCCGGGCCACCAGAAGTCTCTGGCGACTAATTCCACCGTCTTCTCCTTGCCAAAGTGCCCGGCAGTGGGCGCGTCGTGCAGCTGCTGCAGTACCTTGGCGCGAAGTTCGTCTCCCGGCACGTAGATGGCCCCTTTACGGATGAGCAATCCATCTCGCAGCTGGAACTCGTCGGTCGCTGCCGTGCCCTTGCGCACCTCTGCCATCTTTGCTTGCGCGAAGGAGTCATCCTGCAACGCTCGTCGCACCGCCTCCAGGTCAACTGTTGCAGCAGCGCACGCCCACACTGTCGGTGCGAAGATGTGCATGGCGGCCGCTGGCGTTGCCTCCTCCAGATACTGTGGCTTACGGGAGAGAGCATCCGCCATGATGTTGGTGTCCCCCGGGACATACTCTATTCGGAAGTCGAAGTTCGCAAAGAACTCAGCCCAACGTATCTGCCTCTGGTTCAGGAACTGTGCCGTGCGCCAGTGCTCCAGATTCTTGTGGTCCGTGCAGACCTGCACCGTGTGTTTGGCGCCGATCAGGAAGTGCCTCCACGCTTTGAATGCTGCATGAATGGCCAGCAACTCCCTGTCCCAGATGGTGTAGTTCCGTTCAGACTTGCTGAGCTTCCTGGAGTAAAACGCTCCCGGCCTCCAAGCCCCCTGCGGGTCTTTCTGCAGCAGGACTGCTCCCACGGCTCTGTCCGAAGCGTCTGTCTCCACCCTCATCGGCCTGCTGGGGTTGACATGAAGCAGCTGCTCTTCCGACGCGAAGAGACGCTTGAGTGCCTGAAAGGACTGCTCCGCCTGCTCTGTCCAGATGAACTTCTTCTTCTTGGAGCTGAGCGTGTCCGTGATGGCCGCTGTCTGCATGGCAAAGCCTTTGATAAACTTGCGATAGAAGTTCGCGAAGCCGACAAACCGTTGGACCTCCTTCCGGTTGCGTGGGCTTTTCCAATCCAACACTGCTCGAACCTTGGCGCTGTCCATGGCGAGCCCCTTGTCAGACAACTTGTAGCCCAGGAAACCCACCTCCGTCACGTCGAATTGGCACTTCTCCAGCTTGGCGTAAAGCCTATGCTGCTGTAGCCTGCTCAGCACTTCCTTGACGTGCCTGTCATGCTCCTGCTGCGATTCCGAAAAGATCAGGATGTCATCCAAGAAACAGACGCACGTCTTGTAGAGGAGCCCCGCCAACACGTGATGCATGAAAGCTTGAAAAACGTGGGAGCCATTTTGCAATCCAAACGGCATAACTCTATATTCGTAGGTGCCCAGGGGCGTGAACATGGCTGTCTTCCACTCATCTCCTTCCCGCATGCGAATGAGGTTGTACGCCCCTCGCAGGTCCAACTTGGTGAACACGCTGCCCTTGCGTACCTTTGCGAGGAGGTCGTCGATTCGGGGCATGGGGAAGTCCGATGGCTTGGTCACACTGTTCAAGGTGCGATAGTCCACTACAAGTCTTTTTTGGGGCGTGTCCCGCTTCTTAACAAAGAATACAGGACTGCCCCCCGCTGCCTTGGACTCCCGGATGAAACCGCGCTCCAAATTATGATCTATGAACTCTTTGAGTTCCTGCAGTTCGTCCTCAGACATGGAATACAGCTTCCCTTTGGGCAGCGCCGCCCCCGGCAGCAGGTCAATTTTGCAGTCATATGGTCTGTGGGGGGGTAGCCTGTCTGCCTCCTTCTCGCAGAAAACCTCCAAAAATTCTGCGTACTTGTGGGGGACCGCTTGCAGCGTGCCTAGCTGCAGCTGTGACTCCTCTTCCTCTCCTTCCTGCCGGGGCACGATGCAGTGTTCAGCGCAAAAGGAAGAGCCGAAGGTCAGCTGCCTCTGGTACCAAGCCAGCGTCGGGCTGTGCTTGTCCAGCCAACTCATGCCCAATACAATGGGCGTGTCCGATAGTTGAGTGACATTGAAGCTGATCATTTCCCTGTGATTCCCAAGTTGCATCACCATTGGTGGCGTCTGCTTCACCACTTGCCCCCCTAGTAGCTCCCTGCCATCCACCGTGACAACCTGCAGGGGCAGCGTGGCAGGCAGCAACTGTATGGCGTGCCGGTCGACAAAGTCCTGCCCTATAAAGTCCGCATTGCTTCCGGAGTCAATGGTGATTGGCACGTCCATGGTGATTCCATTGGGCAGCTGGAGAGATGCGGTGAGCTTCACTACTGGTTTGGGCGGGAGGGGGTCCATGGGCTGTAAAATCTCTGGGGACTGCTTCACAGACACGTCTGGCTGGGCCCCAGTGCCTCTTCCTCCAGCCAGACTCCGTCGTTTCCCTGCTGTGGTTCTCCTTGCTGCGTTGCTGCAGTTACCATTGCTGAGGCTGCAGTGTGCTTGTGGAGCCTCTGGGGACACTCTTTCGCCATATGCTGTGGATCATCGCAGATGTAACACTTCCTGTTCCCTCTAGGAGGCTTCGCTTTCACTGCTGCCGGTGCTAGGGCTCTGGCTGCTGACTGAGCCCTTGCACCTCCAACCTCCATAGGTTCCGCTCCTCCTCCTGGCGGAGGCGTGAATTGCGCACGCGCTGCTTCTCTGGGAAGGAAGGAGGAGCCCCTGGCTGGTTCGCGCCCCCCACGCCCTTCGTCCCTGCTCCACGGACGTTCTTCCAGCCGCACCCCCACCGCCAGCGCCCTCTGAACGATCTCCTGCGTGGTCCGGGGTCTCTCCCCCCTCGCAATTTCATCTTTAACCGAGCTGTGCAATCCCTCCCAAAACAGGTCTCTTACTGGAGCCGAATCTCTGTCCCATTCCAGGGCACTGACCAAAGCGAAAAAGCGGGCATGGTACTGCCTTACGCTGGCCCTCCCTTGCTTCAGTCCATGTATCTGCTTCCGAGCAAGATCCACGTCTATGCTTGATAAAAAGCACCCATCCATCGCTTTAATAAAGGCATCCGCATTTTGGAGCGCCGGATCCTTATCTCTCCACAAATTGCGCAGCCATGCTTTAGCATCTCCATGCAAATGGGACATGATGAATCCCACCTTCTCTTGCTCATCTCTAAAGTCGTTGTTCAGCAGTTGCAATGCACACATTACATCTGCTCTAAAGTTGGGGTACTGTTGCAAATTCCCATCGAAGTGAGAGACCAGACCGCCTGTTCGTCTCCCCAACCCAATCCCCTCCGGTTTGGGTGTCAGTTGCCCTTGCTTCGTCAGCACTTCCAACCTGACCTGGAGATCCCTGTAGGCGGCAGCTGCGTCCTCCTCTCTCTTCCTGGATGCAAGAGCCTCGGCATTCAGTCGTGTCACTGCTTCTCTGAGTTCCGCTATCTGCTGTTCGGCCGTCATGTTGTCTGCGGTTCGTGAGCTCGCTAGTAGGCACCCGCTTTCTCTCCTCTCCGCGAGGCTGTAGATGCCCACAATTTGGAGACGGAGCTTACTGTCAGAGCTGCTTCCAGATCCTAGCTCACAGAGGATCACGCTAGCCAGCGATCATTAAATAAAAGTCTTTATTGAGTTACAGTTTCCATTCTCAATCTGCTGCGTGCAACTCTACGTCTCATGGTTAGATCGGCGAAGCTCCGTCTGCGTCTCCGCCCCTTGTACACCAACTTAATATCCTAGCCCTGCTCCACCTTTTCCGCCTGACTGTTCTTCTCTGGGTCCCTCTGCCCCCCGGGGTCTCTTCCTTCCGGGATTCTTCTGACGCCGACCCCCCGGACCCTCCTGTCTCCTTGCGCCGGGCTTTAGGACCTGGCTCCCTTTCCGGGCTGCCTACTGCGCCACCTTCCTGTGCATTTGAACTTGGCGCGTGCGCCAAACCTTCCACCTTCCGTCTGACCGTTTCTTCGCTCCCCGATGGAGGTGTGGCCACTCCTGACTCGTGCCCTCCCCCCTGTTGTGAGCTGCCAGCGCTTGATCCCTGGCGCCCTTCTTCTTCCCTGCTCTCTGGCGGTGACGCTGGTCCCGATTTCCAACTGCTCCCCTCTGAGTCCCCTCTGGCTCTATCTTCCTGGGGTGTCCCCCTAGGCTCCCCCCTTGCCCTGGCCACTGGTGCTCCTTTCTGTGAATCTTCTGATTCACTGGAAAGACTCGGAGATCTCGGGTCGTCGTCATAACTCATCTTTTCTTCTGCCTCCTCCCCCTCGCTCTCTGTTTCCTCCCTTGCCCTTGCCTCTGCTCCTGAACCCCTGACAGAAGCGAAAAGACAATGTTGTGTTATTTTGGTCTCATTACACACACTTTGCGATTTCTGGGTCAATGTGCATTAACACCAAAGAACACGAAATAAGCAAAATCCAAGATTCTTCTTTCTATGTTGCTGCAACCCAAAACAACCTGTTTGGCTTTGTTTAGGCTTATTACACTTCGCTTTGCTATTTGCGGGGGACTGAACACCGAAAGAACAATGCAAGCTTATTCGTCCTCTTTCTATTGAGATGGAACCAAAACACCTATGCTTGGTTTCGGCTGATAACAAACATGTCACTCTGCGATTTTTGGGTGATTGTGAATTCTAACCCCCCAAACACCAATTTGAAATAAGCCCAATCAGAGCTTTATCATCTTCTTTTTATGTAGATGGAACCCAAAAGACCTTTTTGCTTTGGTTGGGGGTGATTCTGGTGCACACCCATATAACCCAATGCGAATTGAAATAAGCACAATCAAAGCTCATTTGTCTTCTTTCTACGCATATGGAAGCGAAAAGACAGTGTCAGAGCTGGCCACTGGTGCTCCTTTCTGTGAATCTTCTGATTCACTGGAAAGACTCGGAGATCTCGGGTCGTCGTCATCACTCATCTTTTCTTCTGCCTCCTCTCCCTCGCTCTCTGTTTCCTCCCTTGCCCTTGCCTCTGCTCCTGAACCCCTGACATCCATCCCCCCCTCAAAGCCCCCTCTTCCCCCCTCCCCTCCTTCCGGTGCGGGATCTGGGTGCTGCCGTGTCAGGGGGACGAATGTCGGATACAGTTCGCTTCCCGTGGCGGGCCGCCATCCGAAGTCTTCCGGTTCTTCCTCCCTGCTCTCGTTGACGACGGTCACCTCCGCTTCCATCTCTGTGCCGCCGTGCTCGAAACCCGGGTCGTCCCCGAAAACGTCCATGTCCGTCTCTCCCTCGTTGCCTTCTGGAGACGTTGCTCGTCCTGGACCCTCCAGCCACCTTCTGCGGAACTGCTCCTCTGGTCGATCATCCCACCAATACGAGGGTTCTGAAGCAGATCCCGAGGGTGACCCCTCCGGGGAACGGGCGTCTCGTGTCGGTTCCTCGTCCGAGTCGAACCCCCGGAACGTGCTGGCTGAAAGCGTGGGCGTGAAAAGCCAGTCGTCGAAAAAGTCTGCTGGCATTGGCCTATGTGGGAAGAGGGCATGAAACTCTTCTTTGAGCAGAGGTTCGTCTAAAGCGTAGCCCGGCACCCAGCTGTTGGCACTGGCCGGGGTGCCCTCCTTGGCGAGAAGGTATTCTACCCCCTCTTCCCCCCATCTGGAGTCCAAAATCTCTGTGACTTCGTTGATGCGCTCCTCCTGTGCCACTCCCCCTTGCCCGGTTCTCTCTCGGAGCGGACCCGGTGCCGTTCCTGGTTCCTGAAACCTGTGAGGTGCCTTGTAGGGAGTGAGCACCGATCTGTGGAACACCGGATGCATTCTGGAACCCTCCGGAAGAGCCAGCCTGAAAGCCACCGGGTTGACCTGTTCGTCGACTTGGTAGGGCCCCAGTTGTTTATGCCCTAGTTTCTTCTTCGCCAACGACCTGGCCGGCACTGCGTGGGCTGCTAACCAGACCCAGTCTCCCACATGGATCTCTTCGCCAACCCTTCTGTGTTTGTCCGCTTGTACCTTGTATGCGTGTTTAGCCAGCTCCAGGTGCCGCCGCAGCTGATCGTGGACCTCCTGCAACTCCGACGCGAACGCATCTGCTGTCTGCGGCTCCCCCTCCCCCATTCTTTCCAGTCCCGGGAAGGTTCTAGGGTGCCTCCCGTTGTTGGCGAAGAACGGCGTGACCCCCGTGGACACGTGCTTCGTGTTGTTGTAGGCGAACTCGGCGAGAGGCAGGTAATCCACCCACGTCGCAGGCTGTTGATTCACATAACATCTCAGGTACTGCTGCATGATGGCATTGACCCGCTCCGCTTGCCCGTTGGTCTGCGGGTGTCTAGCCGACGCCAGGTTGATCTTGACGTTCAGGAAGCCCATCAGCCTCTGCCAGAAGTTTGAGATGAACTGTCGCCCTCGGTCGGACAGAATAGACCGCGGCAGACCGTGAACCTTGAACACGTGGTCTATGAACAGTTTGGCGGTTTGTTCCGCCGTGGCCACCTTCGCACACGGAATGAAATGTGCCATCTTGGAGAACAAATCCACCACCACCAGCACAGCCGTCTTGCCCCTCGAGCTGGGCAGATCCGTGACAAAGTCCAGGGCCACTCTCTCCCATGGCTCGAACGGAGTTTGCAGCGGTTCCAGCAGTCCGGCCGGCGGTCTGTGCACTGGTTTGGACCTCTGGCAGGTGTCACACCTCGCCACGTAGTCCGCGACTTCCCCTCTCATTCCGGGCCACCAGAAGTCTCTGGCTACTAATTCCACCGTCTTCTCCTTGCCAAAGTGCCCGGCAGTGGGCGCGTCGTGCAGCTGCTGCAGTACCTTGGCGCGAAGTTCGTCTCCCGGCACGTAGATGGCCCCTTTACGGATGAGCAAACCATCTCGCAGCTGGAACTCGTCGGTCGCTGCCGTGCCCCTGTGCACCTCTGCCATCTTTGCTTGCGCGAAGGAGTCATCCTGCAACGCTCGTCGCACCGCATCCAGGTCAACTGTCGCCGCCGCGCACGCCCACACTGTCGGTGCGAAGATGTGCATGGCGGCCGCTGGCGTTGCCTCCTCCAGATACTGTGGCTTACGGGAGAGAGCATCCGCCATGATGTTGGTGTCCCCCGGGACATACTCTATTCGGAAGTCGAAATTCGCAAAGAACTCAGCCCAACGTATCTGCCTCTGGTTCAGGAACTGTGCCGTGCGCCAGTGCTCTAGATTCTTGTGGTCCGTGCAGACCTGCACCGTGTGCTTGGCGCCGATCAGGAAGTGCCTCCACGCTTTGAACGCTGCATGAATGGCCAGCAACTCCCTGTCCCAGATGGTGTAGTTCTGTTCGGACTTGCTGAGCTTCCTTGAGTAAAACGCTCCCGGCCTCCAAACCCCCTGCGGGTCTTTCTGCAGCAGGACTGCTCCCACGGCTCTGTCCGAAGCGTCTGTCTCCACCCTCATCGGCCTGCTGGGGTTGACATGAAGCAGCTGCTCTTCCGACGCGAAGAGACGCTTGAGTGCCTGAAAGGACTGCTCCGCCTGCTCTGTCCAGATGAACTTCTTTTTCTTGGAGCTGAGCGTGTCCGTGATGGCCGCTGTCTGCATGGCAAAGCCTTTGATAAACTTGCGATAGAAGTTCGCGAAGCCGACAAACCGTTGGACCTCCTTCCGGTTGCGTGGGCTTTTCCAATCCAACACTGCTCAGACCTTGGCGCTGTCCATGGCGAGCCCTTTATCAGACAACTTGTAGCCCAGGAAATCCACCTCGGTCACGTCGAATTGGCACTTCTCCAGCTTGGCGTAAAGCCTATGTTGCTGTAGCCTGCTCAGCACTTCCTTGACGTGTCTGTCATGATCCTGCTGCGATTCCGAAAAGATCAGGATGTCATCCAAGAAACAGACGCACGTCTTGTAGAGGAGCCCCGCCAACACGTGATGCATGAAAGCTTGAAAAACGTGGGAGCCATTTTGCAATCCAAAAGGCATAACTCTATATTCGTAGGTGCCCAGGGGCGTGAACATGGCTGTCTTCCACTCATCTCCCTCCCGCATGCGAATGAGGTTGTATGCCCCTCGCAGGTCCAACTTGGTGAACACTCTGCCCTTCCGTACCTTTGCGAGGAGGTCGTCGATTCGGGGCATGGGGAAGTCCGATGGCTTGGTCACACTGTTCAAGATGCGAAAGTCCACTACAAGTCTTTTTTGGGGCGTGTCCCGCTTCTTAACAAAGAATACCGGACTGCCCCCCGCTGCCTTGGACTCTCGGATGAAACCGCGCTCCAAATTATGATCTATGAACTCTTTGAGTTCCTGCAGTTCGTCCTCAGACATGGAATACAGCTTCCCTTTGGGCAGCGCCGCCCCCGGCAGCAGGTCAATTTTGCAGTCATATGGTCTGTGGGGGGGTAGCCTGTCTGCCTCCTTCTCGCAGAAAACCTCCAAAAATTCTGCGTACTTGTGGGGAACCACTTGCAGCGTGCCTAGCTGCCGCTGTGACTCCTCTTCCCCTCCTTCCTGCCTGGGCACGATGCAGTGTTCAGCGCAAAAGGAAGAGCCGAAGGTCAGCTGCCTCTGGTACCAAGCCAGCGTCGGGCTGTGCTTGTCCAGCCAACTCATGCCCAATACAATGGGCGTGTCCGATAGTTGAGTGACATTGAAGCTGATGATTTCCCTGTGATTCCCAAGTCGCATCACCATTGGTGGCGTCTGCTTCACCACTTGCCCCCCTAGCAGCTCCCTGCCATCCACCGTGACAACCTGCAGGGGCAGCGTGGCAGGCAGCAACTGTATAGCGTGCCGGTCGACAAAGTCCTGCCCTATAAAGTCCGCATTGCTTCCGGAGTCAATGGTGATTGGCACGTCCATGGTGATTCCATTGGGCAGCTGGAGCGACGCCGTGAGCCTCACTACCGGTTTGGGCGGGAGGGGGTCCATGGGCTGTAAAATCTCTGGGGACTGCTTCACTGACACGTCTGGCTGGGCCCCAGTGCCTCTTCCTCCAACCAGACTCCGTCGTTTCCCTGCTGTGGTTGTCCTTGCTGCGTTGCTGCAGTTACCATTGCTGAGGCTGCAGTGTGCTTGTGGAGCCTCTGGGGACACTCTTTCGCCATATGCTGTGGATCATCGCAGATGTAACACTTCCTGTTCCCTCTAGGAGGCTTCGCTTTCACTGGTGCCGGTGCTAGGGCTCTGGCTGCTGACTGAGCCCTTGCACCTCCAACCTCCATAGGTTCCGCTCCTCCTCCTGGCGGAGGCGTGGATTGCGCACGCGCTGCTTCTCTGGGAAGGAAGGAGGAGCCCCTGGCTGGTTCGCGCCCTCCACGCCCTTCGTCCCTGCTCCACGGACGTCCTTCCAGCCGCACCCCCACCGCCAGCGCCCTCTGAACGATCTCCTGCGTGGTCCGGGGTCTCTCCCCCCTCGCAATTTCATCTTTAACCGAGCCGTGCAATCCCTCCCAAAACAGGTCTCTTACAGGAGCCGAATCTCTGTCCCATTCCAGGGCACTGACCAAAGCGAAAAAGCGGGCATGGTACTGCCTTACGCTGGCCCTCCCTTGCTTCAGTCCATGTATCTGCTGCCGAGCATGATCCACGTCAATGCTTGATAAAAAGCACCCATCCATCGCTTTAATAAAGGCATCCGCATTTTGGAGCGCCGGATCCTTATCTCTCCACAAATTGCGCAGCCATGCTTTAGCATCTCCATGCAAATGGGACATGATGAATCCCACCTTCTCTTGCTCATCTCTAAAGTCTTTGTTCAGCAGTTGCAGTGCACACATTACATCTGCTCTAAAGTTGGGGTACTGTTGCAAATTCCCATCGAAGTGAGAGACCAGACCGCCTGTTCGTCTCCCCAACCCAATCCCCTCCGGTTTGGGTGTCAGTTGCCCTTGCTTCGTAAGCACTTCCAACCTGACCTGGAGATCCCTGTAGGCGGCAGCTGCGTCCTCCTCTCTCTTCCTGGATGCAAGAGCCTCGGCATTCAGTCGTGTCACTGCTTCTCTGAGTTCCACTATCTGCTGTTCGGCCGTCATGTTGTCTGCCGTTCGTGAGCTCGCTAGTAGGCACCCGCTTTCTCTCCTCTCCGCGAGGACGTAGATGCCCACAATCTAGAGATGGAGCTTACTGTCAGAGCTGCTTCCAGATCCTAGCTCACAGAGGATCACGCTAGCCAGCGATCATTAAATAAAAGTCTTTATTGAGTTACAGTTTCCATTCTCAAGCTGCTGCGTGCAACTCTACGTCTCATGGTTAGATCGGCGAAGCTCCATCTGAGTCTCCGCCCCTTGTACACCAACTTAATATCCTAGCCTTGCTCCACCTTTTCCGCCTGACTGTTCTTCTCTGGGTCCCTCTGCCCCCCGGGGTCTCTTCCTTCCGGGATTCCTCTGACGCTGACGCTGACCCCCCTGACTCTTCTCCCTCCTTTCGGCGGGCTTTAGGACCTGGCTCCCTTTCCGGGCTGCCTACTGCGCCACTTTCCTGTGCATTTGAACTTGGCACGCGCGCCCAACCTTCCACCTTCCGTCTGACCGTTTCTTCGCTCCCCGATGGAGGTGTGGCCACTCCTGACTCGTGCCCTCCCCCCTGTTGTGAGCTGCCAGCGCTTGATCCCTGGCGCCCTTCCTCTTCCCTGCTCTCTGGCGGTGACGCTGGTCCTGATTTCCAACTGCTCCCCTCTGAGTCCCCTCTGGCTCTATCTTCCTGGGGTGTCCCCCTAGGCTCCCCCCTTGCCCTGGCCACTGGTGCTCCTTTCTGTGAATCTTCTGATTCACTGGAAAGACTCGGAGATCTCGGGTCGTCGTCATCACTCATCTTTTCTTCTGCCTCCTCTCCCTCGCTCTCTGTTTCCTCCCTTGCCCTTGCCTCTGCTCCTGAACCCCTGACAGACAGTGTTGTGTTTTTTGGTCTCATTACACACACTTTGCGATTTCTGGGTCAATGTGCATTAACACCAAAGAACACGAAATAAGCAAAATCCAAGATTCTTCTTTCTATGTTGCTGCAACCCAAAACAACCTGTTTGGCTTTGTTTAGGCTTATTACACTTTGCTTTGCTATTTGTGGGGGACTGAACACCGAAAGAACAATGCAAGCTAATTCGTGCTCTTTCTATTGACATGGAACCAAAACACCTATGCTTGGTTTGCGCTGATAATAAACATGTCTGTCAGAGCTGCTTCCAGATCCTAGCTCACAGAGGATCACGCTAGCCAGCGATCATTAAACAAAAGTCTTTATTGAGTTACAGTTTCCATTCTCAAGCTGCTGCGTGCAACTCTACGTCTCATGGTTAGATCGGCGAAGCTCCATCTGAGTCTCCGCCCCCTGTACACCAGTTTAAGACTCTAGCCTTACTCCACCTCTTCCGTCTCTCCTTTCTCCTCTGGGTCCTGCTACCCCCCGGGGTCCCTTCCTTCCTGGATTCTTCTGACGCTGACGTTGACCCCCCTGACTCCTCCCCGTCTTTTCGGCGGGCTTTGGGACCTGGCTCCCTATCCGGGCTGCCAACTGCACCGCCCTCCTGTACATTTGAACTTGGCGCGCGCGCCCAGCCTTCAACCTTCCTCTCGACCGTTTCCTCGCTCCCCGATGGAGGCGTGGCCAATCCTGACTCATATCCTCCCACTGGCAGTGCGCCGCCTGATCCCGATGCCTGGGACTCCTCCCCCCTACTGCACTCTGGTGTGGACGCTGGTCCTGATTTCCAACTGCTGCTCTCTGAGTCCCCTCTGGCCCCTTCTTCCTGGGGTGTCCCCCTCGGCACCCCCCTTGCTCTGACCATGGGAGCCCCTTTCTGTGAATCTTCCGATTCGCTGGAAAGACTCAGAGACCTCGGACCGCTGTCATCGCTAACATTTCCTTCGGACTCCTCCCCCTCGCTCTCTATTTCCTCCCTTTCCTGTGCCTCTGCTCCTGAACCCCTGACATCCATCCCCCCTCGAAGCCCCCCCTTCCCCCCTCCCCTCCTTCAGGTGTGGGTACTGGGTGCTCCGTCGTTGTGGGGGTGAGTGCCGGATACAGTTCGTCCCCCGTGACGTGCATCCAGCCGGATAAGTCCGGCTCGTCCTCCGTGCTCTCGCCGACCTCGATTTCCTCTGCTTCCATCTCTTTGCCGCCGTGCTCGAACCCAAGGTCCTCCCCCAACACGTCCATGTCCGTCTCTCCCCCGGTCTCCTCCGGGGACGTTGCCTGCCAAGGACCCCCCAGCCACTTCCTGCGCCACTGCTCCTCTGGTCGATCGTCCCACCAATAGGAACGGTCTGAGGCAGACCCCGAGGGTGATCCCTCCGGGGAACGTGTTTCTAGTGCCGGTTCCTCGGCCGAGGTGAACCCCTGGAATGTGCTGGCTGAAAATGTGGGTGTGAAAAGCCAGTCGTCGAAATACTCGGCTGGCATGGGCCTGTGTGGGAAAAGGGCATGAAACTCGTCCTTGAGAAGAGGTTCGTCCAAGGCATAGTCTGGCACCCAACTGTTGGCGCTGGCCGGGGTACCTTCTCTGGCGAGAAGATATTCTACTCCCTCTTCCCCCCATCTCGAGTCTAAAATCTCTGTGACCTCGTTGACGGGTTCCCGCCTTGGCGACCCCCCCCTTGTGGGCGTCTCCCTGAACGGGTCTGGTGCCGTGCCTGGCTCCTGAAATCTATGAGGTGCTTTGTAGGGCGTGAGCACTGATCTATGGAAAACTGGGTGCATTCTGGATCCCTCCGGCAGTGTCAACCGGAAGGCCACTGGATTGACCTGTGCCTCGACTTGGTAAGGTCCTAGCTGCTTATGCCCTAGCTTCTTCTTCGCTAACGATCTGGCCGGCACTGCCTGGGCTGCTAACCAAACCCAGTCTCCCACCTGTATGTCTTCCCCAACCCTTCTGTGCTTGTCAGCCTGCAGTTTGTATGCGTGCTTTGCTAGTTCTAACTGCCTCCGAAGCTGTTCGTGAACCTCCTGCAACTCTGATGCTAAGGCTTCCGCTGCCTGTGGCTCCCCCTCCCCCGCTCTCGCTAATCCCGGGAAGGTTCTGGGATGCCTCCCGTTGTTGGCGAAGAACGGTGTCACCCCCGTGGACACGTGCTTCGTGTTGTTGTAGGCGAACTCAGCGAGCGGCAGGTAGTCCACCCATGTTGCCGGCTGCTGATTTGCGTAGCATCGCAGGTACTGCTGCATGATGGCGTTGACTCGCTCCGCTTGTCCGTTCGTCTGCGGGTGTCTCGCCGACGCTAGGTTGATCTTGACGTTCAGGAAACCCATCAGCTTCTGCCAGAAGTTCGAGATGAACTGTCGCCCCCGGTCGGACAGGATAGACCGTGGCAGACCGTGAACCCTGAACACGTGGTCTATGAACAGTTTGGCGGTCTGTTCCGCCGTGGCCACCTTCGCGCACGGAATGAAGTGGGCCATTTTGGTGAACATGTCCACCACCACTAGCACTGCCGTCTTGCCCCTCGAGCTGGGTAGATCCGTGACAAAGTCCAGGGCCACCCTCTCCCACGGTTCGAGCGGTGTCTGCAGCGGTTCGAGCAGTCCCGCCGGCGGTTTGTGCACTGACTTGGCCCTTTGGCAGGTGTCGCACCTCGAGACGTAATCCGCGACTTCCCCCCGCATCTTGGGCCACCAAAAATCTCTGGCTACTAATTCTACCGTCTTCTCTTTGCCAAAGTGCCCGGCGGTGGGTGCGTCGTGCAACTGCTGCAGTACTTTCGCGCGGAGGTCGTCTCCCGGTACGTAGAGGGCCCCTCTGCGGATGAGCAATCCGTCGCGTATCTGGAACTCGTCGTCCTCCGCCGTGCCCCTGTGCACCTCCTCCATCTTGGCTTGTGCGAAGGGGTCCTCCTGCAGTGCTCGACGTACAGCATCCAGGTCCACGGTTGCTGAAGCGCACGCCCACGCTTTCGGTGCGAAAATGTGCTTGGCCGCTGCTGGTGCCGCCTCCTCGAGGTATTGCGGCTTTCTGGACAGTGCATCCGCCATGATGTTGTTGTCGCCTGGGATGTACTCTATCCTGAAGTCGAAATCCGCAAAGAACTCCGCCCATCGTATGTGCCTCTGGTTCAGGAACCTTGCCGTGCGCCAGTACTCCAGGTTTTTATGGTCCGTGCGGACCTGCACTGTGTGTTTGGCTCCAATGAGGAAGTGCCGCCACGCCTTGAATGCTGCATGAATGGCCAGCAACTCCCTGTCCCAGATGGCGTAGTTCTGCTCTGACTTGCTGAGCTTCCTGGAGTAGAAGGCACACGGTCTCCAGTCCCCATGCGGGTCTTGCTGCAACAGTACTGCTCCCACGGCTCTGTCTGAGGCGTCCGTTTCAACCCTCATCGGTCTGCTGGGATTCACATGCAGTAGCTGCTCTTCGGACGAGAAGAGACGCTTGAGTTTCTGAAAGGACTGCTCCGCTTGCTCCGTCCAGATGAACTTCTTCTTCTTGGAGCTGAGCGTGTCGGTAATGGCCGCCGTCTGCATCGCGAACCCCTTGATGAACTTGCGGTAAAAGTTGGCGAAACCGACAAACCGCTGGACCTCCTTCCGATTGCGCGGGCTCTTCCAGTCCAACACTGAGCGAACCTTGGCGCTGTCCATGGCGAGCCCCTTGTCCGACAACTTGTAGCCCAGGAAATCTACCTCCTTCATGTCGAACTGGCACTTCTCCAGCTTGGCGTACAGCCTGTGCTCCTGCAGTCTCTGCAGAACTTCCTTGACGTCTCCCTCGTGGGTCTCCTCTGATTCTGAAAATATCAGGATGTCGTCCAGGAAGCAGACGCATTTCTTGTAGAGGAGACCCGCCAATACGTGATGCATGAAGGCTTGAAAACAGTGGCAGCCATTTTGTAATCCAAAGGGCATAACTCTGTATTCATAGGTGCCCAGGGGCGTGAACATGGCCGTCTTCCATTCGTCGCCCTCCCGTATGCGAATCAGGTTGTACGCCCCTCGCAGATCCAACTTTGTGAAAACGCGTCCTTTCCTCACCGTTGCGAGCAGGTCATCTATCTTGGGCATGGGAAAGGCTGTGGGCTTGGTTTTCGAGTTCAAAATTCTATAGTCCACCACAAGCCTTTTTTGGGGCGTGTCCTTCTTCTTCACAAAGAATACAGGACTGCCCCCCACTGCCTTCGACTCCTGGATGAAACCGCGCTTCAAGTTGAGGTCTATGAACTCCCTGAGTTCCTGCAGCTCGTCTTCAGACATGGAATACAGTTTCCCGGTTGGCAGCGTCGCTCCTGGCAGGAGGTCAATCTTGCAGTCATAGGACCTGTGGGGAGGCAGCTTGTCCGCTTCCTTCTCGCAGAAAACCTCCAAAAACGCTGCGTACTTGAGTGGCACTGCTTGCAGCGTGCCTAATTGTAGCTGCGGGTCATCCTCTTCCCCTTCCGGGCTAGGCAGAATGCAATGTTCCGCACAGTATGAGGAGCCGAAGGTCAGTTGTCGCTGGTACCACGCCAATGCTGGGCTGTGCCTGTGCAGCCAACTCATGCCTAATACTATAGGCGTGTCCGACAGTTGGGTGACATTGAAGCTGATGACTTCTCGGTGATTCCCAATTTGCATCACCATCGGAGGCGTTTGCTGCACCACCTGCCCCCCCAGCAATTCCCTGCCATCCACCGTGACAACCTTCAGAGGCAGCGTGGCTGGCAGGAGTGCTATGTTGTGCTCTTGAATGAAATCCAGTCCTATGAAGTCTGCGTTACTACCAGAGTCAATGGTAATCGGCACTTCCATAGTGAGTCCATTGGGTAGTTGGAGCGATGCTGTGAGCTGCACCACTGGTTTGGGCGGGAGGGGGTCTGTGGGCTGCAAAATCTCTGGGGACGGCTTCATTGACTTGTCTGGCTGGGCCCCAGTGCCTCTTCCTCCAACCAGACTCTGTCGTTTCCCTGCTGTGGTTCTCTCTGCTGAGTTGCGTCTGTTACTGTTGCTGAGGCTGCAGTGTGCTTGTGGAGCCTCTGGGGACACTCTTTCGCCATGTGCTGAGCACTGTCGCAGATGTAGCACTTCCTGTTCCCTCTAGGAGGCTTCGCTTTGACTGCTCCCGGTGTTAGGGCTCTGGTTGCTGACTGAGCCCTGGCGCCTCCAATTTCCATCGGTTCCTCTCCCCCTCCCTGCGGAGGTGTGGATTGCGCACGCGCTGCATCCTTGGGAAAGAGGGGAGGTGCTCTCACTGGCGTACGTCCCCAACGTCCTTCTTCTCTGTTCCATGGACGTTCTTCCAGACGCACCCCAATTTGCAGCGCCCACCGGACAACCTCCTGAGTGCTCTTTGGTCTCTCCCCCCTTGCAATCTCATCTTTCACATTTGCATTCAAGCCTTCCCAAAAAAGGTCTCTGGCTGGGGCAGAATCCTTCTCCCATCCCAGCGCATGGACTAATGCAAAAAAGCGGGAATGGTACTGCCTTACACTGGCTCTGCCTTGTTTGAGCCCATGTATGTCTTTTCTGGCGATATCAATGTCTATATTTGATAAAAAACACAAATCCATCGCTTTAATGAATGCATCCGCATTTTGGAGCGCCGGATCCTTATCTCTCCACAGATTGCGCAGCCACGCTTTAGCTTCCCCATGCAAATGGGACAAGATAAACCCCACCTTCTCTTGCTCATCTCTAAAGTCTTTATCCAGCAGTTCCAGCGCAAACAGCACGTCTGCTCGGAAGTTAGGGTACTGCTGCAAATTCCCATCGAAATGAGATACCAGGCTGCCTCCTCTTTTCCCCAGCCCAATCCCCTCTGATTTGGGTCTCGGTTGCCCCTGCTTAGCAAGCACTTCCAACCTGGCTTGGAGATCCCTGCAGGCGGCAGCCGCTTCCTCTTCCCTTTTCCTGGATGCGAGTACCTCCGCGTTGAGTTGTGTCACTGCATCTTGCAGGGCTGCTAGTTGCTGTTCTGTAGTCATCTTGCCTGACTTTTGTGAGCTCGCGAAGCACCAATCTTCTTCCCTCGCTGCGTCCACTCACGTTACGAGGTTTTTGGTGCAAAACTTTTTGAGATGGAGCTTACTGTCAGAGCTGGCTCCAGGTCCCAGCTCACAGAGGACCAACGCTAGCCGGCAGTAATGTACAAAAGTCTTTATTGAAGTACAGTTTCCATTTTCAAGCCGCAGCGCCCCAGCTCTACGTCTAGGGGTTAGATCGGCGAAGCTCCATCTGAGTCTCCGCCCCCTGTACACCAGTTTAAGATTCTAGCCTTACTCCACCTCTTCCGTCTCTCCTTTCTCCTCTGGGTCCTGCTACCCCCCGGGGTCCCTTCCTTCCTGGATTCTTCTGACGCTGACGTTGACCCCCCTGACTCCCCCTCTTTTCGGCGGGCTTTGGGACCTGGCTCCCTATCCGGGCTGCCAACTGCGCCGCCCTCCTGTACATTTGAACTTGGCGCGCGCGCCCAGCCTTCAACCTTCCTCTCGACCGTTTCCTCGCTCCCCGATGGAGGCGTGGCCAATCCTGACTCATGTCCTCCCACTGGCAGTGCGCCGCCTGATCCCGATGCCTGGGACTCCTCCCCCCTACTGCACTCTGGTGTGGACGCTGGTCCTGATTTCCAACTGCTGCTCTCTGAGTCCCCTCTGGCCCCTTCTTCCTGGGGTGTCCCCCTCGGCACCCCCCTTGCTCTGACCATGGGAGCCCCTTTCTGTGAATCTTCCGATTCGCTGGAAAGACTCAGAGACCTCGGACCGCTGTCATCGCTAACATTTCCTTCGGACTCCTCCCCCTCGCTCTCTATTTCCTCCCTTTCCTGTGCCTCTGCTCCTGAACCCCTGACAGTGTGCATCAGAATCACCCCCAACCAAAGCATAATGGTCTTTTGGGTTCCTACATAAAAAGAAGATGATAAAGCTCTGATTGGGCTTATTTCAAATTGGTGTTTGGGGGGTTAGAATTCACAATCACCCAAAAATCGCAGTGACATGTTTATTATGAGACCAAACCAAGCATAGGTGTTTTGGTTCCATCTCTATAGAAAGAGCACGAATAAGCTTCCATTGTTCTTTCGGTGTTCAGTCCCCCACAAATAGCAAAGCAAAGTGTAATAAGCCTAAAGAAAGCCAAACAGGTTGTTTTGGGTTGCAGCAACATAGAAAGAAGAATCTTGGATTTTGCTTATTTCGTGTTCTTTGGTGTTAATGCACATTGACCCAGAAATCGCAAAGTGTGTGTAATGAGACCAAAATAACACAACACTGTCTTTTCGCTTCCATATGCGTAGAAGGAAGACAAATGAGCTTTGATTGTGCTTATTTCAATTCGCATGGGGTTTTATGGGAGTGCACCAGAATCAACCCCAACCAAAGTAAAAAGGTCTTTTGAGTTCCATCTACATAAAAAGAAGATGATAAAGCTCTGATTGGGCTTATTTCAAATAGGTGTTTTGGGGGTTAGAATGCACAATCACCCAAAAATCGCAGAGTGACATGTTTATTATCAGCGCAAACCAAGCATAGGTGTTTTGGTTCCATGTCAATAGAAAGAGCACGAATAAGCTTCCATTGTTCTTTCGGTGTTCAGTCCCCCACAAATAGCAAAGCAAAGTGTAATAAGCCTAAACAAAGCCAAACAGGTTGTTTTGGGTTGCAGCAACATAGAAAGAAGAATCTTGGATTTTGCTTATTTCGTGTTCTTTGGTGTTAATGCACATTGACCCAGAAATCGCAAAGTGTGTGTAATGAGACCAAAAAACACAACACTGTCTGTCAGGGGTTCAGGAGCAGAGGCAAGGGCAAGGGAGGAAACAGAGAGCGAGGGAGAGGAGGCAGAAGAAAAGATGAGTGATGACGACGACCCGAGATCTCCGAGTCTTTCCAGTGAATCAGAAGATTCACAGAAAGGAGCACCAGTGGCCAGGGCAAGGGGGGAGCCTAGGGGGACACCCCAGGAAGATAGAGCCAGAGGGGACTCAGAGGGGAGCAGTTGGAAATCAGGACCAGCGTCACCGCCAGAGAGCAGGGAAGAGGAAGGGCGCCAGGGATCAAGCGCTGGCAGCTCACAACAGGGGGGAGGGCACGAGTCAGGAGTGGCCACACCTCCATCGGGGAGCGAAGAAACGGTCAGACGGAAGGTGGAAGGTTGGGCGCGCGCGCCAAGTTCAAATGCACAGGAAAGTGGCGCAGTAGGCAGCCCGGAAAGGGAGCCAGGTCCTAAAGCCCGCCGAAAGGAGGGAGAAGAGTCAGGGGGGTCAGCGTCAGCGTCAGAGGAATCCCGGAAGGAAGAGACCCCGGGGGGCAGAGGGACCCAGAGAAGAACAGTCAGGCGGAAAAGGTGGAGCAAGGCTAGGATATTAAGTTGGTGTACAAGGGGCGGAGACTCAGATGGAGCTTCGCCGATCTAACCATGAGACGTAGAGTTGCACGCAGCAGCTTGAGAATGGAAACTGTAACTCAATAAAGACTTTTATTTAATGATCGCTGGCTAGCGTGATCCTCTGTGAGCTAGGATCTGGAAGCAGCTCTGACAGTAAGCTCCATCTCTAGATTGTGGGCATCTACGTCCTCGCGGAGAGGAGAGAAAGCGGGTGCCTACTCGCGAGCTCACGAACGGCAGACAACATGACGGCCGAACAGCAGATAGTGGAACTCAGAGAAGCAGTGTCGCGCCTGAATGCCGAGGCTCTTGCATCCAGGAAGAGAGAGGAGGACGCAGCTGCCGCCTACAGGGATCTCCAGGTCAGGTTGGAAGTGCTTACGAAGCAAGGGCAACTGACACCCAAACCGGAGGGGATTGGGTTGGGGAGACGAACAGGCGGTCTGGTCTCTCACTTCGATGGGAATTTGCAACAGTACCCCAACTTTAGAGCAGATGTAATGTGTGCACTGCAACTGCTGAACAAAGACTTTAGAGATGAGCAAGAGAAGGTGGGATTCATCATGTCCCATTTGCATGGAGATGCTAAAGCATGGCTGCGCAATTTGTGGAGAGATAAGGATCCGGCGTTCCAAAATGCGGATGCCTTTATTAAAGCGATGGATGGGTGCTTTTTATCAAGCATTGACGTGGATCTTGCTCGGCAGCAGATACATGGACTGAAGCAAGGGAGGGCCAGCGTAAGGCAGTACCATGCCCGCTTTTTCGCTTTGGTCAGTGCCCTGGAATGGGACAGAGATTCGGCTCCTGTAAGAGACCTGTTTTGGGAGGGATTGCACGGCTCGGTTAAAGATGAAATTGCGAGGGGGGAGAGACCCCGGACCACGCAGGAGATCGTTCAGAGGGCGCTGGCGGTGGGGGTGTGGCTGGAAGGACATCCGTGGAGCAGGGACGAAGGGCGTGGAGGGCGCGAACCAGCCAGGGGCTCCTCCTTCCTTCCCAGAGAAGCAGCGCGTGCGCAATCCACGTCTCCGCCAGGAGGAGGAGCGGAACCTATGGAGGTTGGAGGTGCAAGGGCTCAGTCAGCAGCCAGAGCCCTAGCACCGGCACCAGTGAAAGCGAAGCCTCCTAGAGGGAACAGGAAGTGTTACATCTGCGATGATCCACAGCATATGGCGAAAGAGTGTCCCCAGAGGCTCCACAAGCACACTGCAGCCTCAGCAATGGTAACTGCAGCAACGCAGCAAGGACAACCACAGCAGGGAAACGACGGAGTCTGGTTGGAGGAAGAGGCACTGGGGCCCAGCCAGACGTGTCAGTGAAGCAGTCCCCAGAGATTTTACAGCCCATGGACCCCCTCCCGCCCAAACCGGTAGTGAGGCTCACCGCGTCGCTCCAGCTGCCCAATGGAATCACCATGGACGTGCCAATCACCATTGACTCCGGAAGCAATGCGGACTTTATAGGGCAGGACTTTGTCGACCGGCACGCTATACAGTTGCTGCCTGCCACGCTGCCCCTGCAGGTTGTCACGGTGGATGGCAGGGAGCTGCTAGGGGGGCAAGTGGTGAAGCAGACGCCACCAATGGTGATGCGACTTGGGAATCACAGGGAAATCATCAGCTTCAATGTCACTCAACTATCGGACACGCCCATTGTATTGGGCATGAGTTGGCTGGACAAGCACAGCCCGACGCTGGCTTGGTACCAGAGGCAGCTGACCTTCGGCTCTTCCTTTTGCGCTGAACACTGCATCGTGCCCAGGCAGGAAGGAGGGGAAGAGGAGTCACAGCTGCAGCTAGGCACGCTGCAAGCGGTTCCCCACAAGTACGCAGAATTTTTGGAGGTTTTCTGCGAGAAGGAGGCAGACAGGCTACCCCCCCACAGACCATATGACTGCAAAATTGACCTGCTGCCGGGGGCGGCGCTGCCCAAAGGGAAGCTGTATTCCATGTCTGAGGACGAACTGCAGGAACTCAAAGAGTTCATAGATCATAATTTGGAGCGCGGTTTCATCCGAGAGTCCAAGGCAGCGGGGGGCAGTCCGGTATTCTTTGTTAAGAAGCGGGACACGCCCCAAAAAAGACTTGTAGTGGACTTTCGCATCTTGAACAGTGTGACCAAGCCATCGGACTTCCCCATGCCCCGAATCGACGACCTCCTCGCAAAGGTACGGAAGGGCAGAGTGTTCACCAAGTTGGACCTGCGAGGGGCATACAACCTCATTCGCATGCGGGAGGGAGATGAGTGGAAGACAGCCATGTTCACGCCCCTGGGCACCTACGAATATAGAGTTATGCCTTTTGGATTGCAAAATGGCTCCCACGTTTTTCAAGCTTTCATGCATCACGTGTTGGCGGGGCTCCTCTACAAGACGTGCGTCTGTTTCTTGGATGACATCCTGATCTTTTCGGAATCGCAGCAGGAGCATGACAGACACGTCAAGGAAGTGCTGAGCAGGCTACAGCAACATAGGCTTTACGCCAAGCTGGAGAAGTGCCAATTCGACGTGACCGAGGTGGATTTCCTGGGCTACAAGTTGTCTGATAAAGGGCTCGCCATGGACAGCGCCAAGGTCCGAGCAGTGTTGGACTGGAAAAGCCCACGCAACCGGAAGGAGGTCCAACGGTTTGTCGGTTTCGCGAACTTCTATCGCAAGTTTATCAAAGGCTTTGCGATGCAGACAGCGGCCATCACGGACACGCTCAGCTCCAAGAAAAAGAAGTTCATCTGGACAGAGCAGGCGGAGCAGTCCTTTCAGGCACTCAAGCGTCTCTTCGCGTCGGAAGAGCAGCTGCTTCATGTCAACCCCAGCAGGCCGATGAGGGTGGAGACAGACGCTTCGGACAGAGCCGTGGGAGCAGTCCTGCTGCAGAAAGACCCGCAGGGGGTTTGGAGGCCGGGAGCGTTTTACTCAAGGAAGCTCAGCAAGTCCGAACAGAACTACACCATCTGGGACAGGGAGTTGCTGGCCATTCATGCAGCGTTCAAAGCGTGGAGGCACTTCCTGATCGGCGCCAAGCACACGGTGCAGGTCTGCACGGACCACAAGAATCTAGAGCACTGGCGCACGGCACAGTTCCTGAACCAGAGGCAGATACGTTGGGCTGAGTTCTTTGCGAATTTCGACTTCCGAATAGAGTATGTCCCGGGGGACACCAACATCATGGCGGATGCTCTCTCCCGTAAGCCACAGTATCTGGAGGAGGCAACGCCAGCGGCCGCCATGCACATCTTCGCACCGACAGTGTGGGCGTGCGCGGCGGCAACAGTTGACCTGGATGCGGTGCGACGAGCGTTGCAGGATGACTCCTTCGCGCAAGCAAAGATGGCAGAGGTGCACAGGGGCACGGCAGCGACCGACGAGTTCCAGCTGCGAGATGGTTTGCTCATCCGTAAAGGGGCCATCTACGTGCCGGGAGACGAACTTCGCGCCAAGGTACTGCAGCAGCTGCACGACGCGCCCACTGCCGGGCACTTTGGCAAGGAGAAGAC
Source organism: Podarcis pityusensis (assembly GCF_964106645.2). Classification (NCBI taxonomy): domain Eukaryota; kingdom Metazoa; phylum Chordata; class Lepidosauria; order Squamata; family Lacertidae; genus Podarcis; species Podarcis pityusensis. Next base: position 100,380,374 of record NC_138032.1, on the reverse strand, counting down.
GGTGGAATTAGTAGCCAGAGACTTCTGGTGGCCCGGAATGAGAGGGGAAGTCGCGGACTACGTGGCGAGGTGTGACACCTGCCAGAGGTCCAAACCAGTGCACAGACCGCCGGCCGGACTGCTGGAACCGCTGCAAACTCCGTTCGAGCCATGGGAGAGAGTGGCCCTGGACTTTGTCACGGATCTGCCCAGCTCGAGGGGCAAGACGGCTGTGCTGGTGGTGGTGGATTTGTTCTCCAAGATGGCACATTTCATTCCGTGTGCGAAGGTGGCCACGGCGGAACAAACCGCCAAACTGTTCATAGACCACGTGTTCAAGGTTCACGGTCTGCCGCGGTCTATTCTGTCCGACCGAGGGCGACAGTTCATCTCGAACTTCTGGCAGAGGCTGATGGGCTTCCTGAACGTCAAGATCAACCTGGCGTCGGCTAGACACCCGCAGACCAACGGGCAAGCGGAGCGGGTCAATGCCATCATGCAGCAGTACCTGAGATGTTATGCGAATCAACAGCCTGCGACGTGGGTGGATTACCTGCCTCTCGCCGAGTTCGCCTACAACAACACGAAGCACGTGTCCACGGGGGTCACGCCGTTCTTCGCCAACAACGGGAGGCACCCTAGAACCTTCCCGGGACTGGAAAGAATGGGGGAGGGGGAGCCGCAGACAGCAGATGCGTTCGCGTCGGAGTTGCAGGAGGTCCACGATCAGCTGCGGCGGCACCTGGAGCTGGCTAAACACGCATACAAGGTACAAGCGGACAAACACAGAAGGGTTGGCGAAGAGATCCATGTGGGAGACTGGGTCTGGTTAGCAGCCCACGCAGTGCCGGCCAGGTCGTTGGCGAAGAAGAAACTAGGGCATAAACAACTGGGGCCCTACCAAGTCGACGAACAGGTCAACCCGGTGGCTTTCAGGCTGGCTCTTCCGGAGGGTTCCAGAATGCATCCGGTGTTCCACAGATCGGTGCTCACTCCCTACAAGGCACCTCACAGGTTTCAGGAACCAGGAACGGCACCGGGTCCGCTCCGAGAGAGAACCGGGCAAGGGGGAGTGGCACAGGAGGAGCGCATCAACGAAGTCACGGAGATTTTGGACTCCAGATGGGGGGAAGAGGGGGTAGAATACCTTCTCGCCAAGGAGGGCACCCCGGCCAGTGCCAACAGCTGGGTGCCGGGCTACGCTTTAGACGAACCTCTGCTCAAAGAAGAGTTTCATGCCCTCTTCCCACATAGGCCAATGCCAGCAGACTTTTTCGACGACTGGCTTTTCACGCCCACGCTTTCAGCCAGCACGTTCCGGGGGTTCGACTCGGACGAGGAACCGACACGAGACACCCGTTCCCCGGAGGGGTCACCCTCGGGATCTGCTTCAGAACCCTCGTATTGGTGGGATGATCGACCAGAGGAGCAGTTCCGCAGAAGGTGGCTGGAGGGTCCAGGACGAGCAACGTCTCCAGAAGGCAACGAGGGAGAGACGGACATGGACGTTTTCGGGGACGACCCGGGTTTCGAGCACGGCGGCACAGAGATGGAAGCGGAGGTGACCGTCGTCAACGAGAGCAGGGAGGAAGAACCGGAAGACTTCGGATGGCGGCCCGCCACGGGAAGCGAACTGTATCCGACATTCGTCCCCCTGACACGGCAGCACCCAGATCCCGCACCGGAAGGAGGGGAGGGGGGAAGAGGGGGCTTCGAGGGGGGGATGGATGTCAGGGGTTCAGGAGCAGAGGCAAGGGCAAGGGAGGAAACAGAGAGCGAGGGAGAGGAGGCAGAAGAAAAGATGAGTGATGACGACGACCCGAGATCTCCGAGTCTTTCCAGTGAATCAGAAGATTCACAGAAAGGAGCACCAGTGGCCAGGGCAAGGGGGGAGCCTAGGGGGACACCCCAGGAAGATAGAGCCAGAGGGGACTCAGAGGAGAGCAGTTGGAAATCAGGACCAGCGTCACCGCCAGAGAGCAGGGAAGAGGAAGGGCGCCAGGGATCAAGCGCTGGCAGCTCACAACAGGGGGGAGGGCACGAGTCAGGAGTGGCCACACCTCCATCGGGGAGCGAAGAAACGGTCAGACGGAAGGTGGAAGGTTGGGCGCGCGTGCCAAGTTCAAATGCACAGGAAGGTGGCGCAGTAGGCAGCCCGGAAAGGGAGCCAGGTCCTAAAGCCCGCCGATAGGAGGGAGAAGAGTCAGGGGGGTCAGCGTCAGCGTCAGAGGAATCCCGGAAGGAAGAGACCCCGGGGGGCAGAGGGACCCAGAGAAGAACAGTCAGGCGGAAAAGGTGGAGCAAGGCTAGGATATTAAGTTGGTGTACAAGGGGCGGAGACTTAGATGGAGCTTCGCCGATCTAACCATGAGACGTAGAGTTGCACGCAGCAGCTTGAGAATGGAAACTGTAACTCAATAAAGACTTTTATTTAATGATCGCTGGCTAGCGTGATCCTCTGTGAGCTAGGATCTGGAAGCAGCTCTGACAACAACATTGTCTTTTCGCTTTCATATGCCTAGAAAGAAGACAAATAAGCTTTGATTGTTCTTATTTCAATTCGCATGGGGTTTTATGGGTGTGCACCAGAATCACCCCCAACCAAAGCAAAAAGTTCTTTTGGGTTCCATCTACATAAAAAGAAGATGATAAAGCTCTGATTGGGCTTATTTCAAATTGGTGTTGTCAGGGGTTCAGGGACAGAGGCACAGGGTAGGCAGGAGATGGAGAGCGATGGGGATGAATCCCAGGACAGCGAGGAAGAGGATGACAATGACTCAAGAGATTCCATGAGTCTTTCCAGTGAATCAGAGGATTCCCAGAAGGGGGCGCCGGTGGTCAAGGCCAGGGGAGCCCCAGGGGGGATGTGTCAGGAGCAGGGGGCCAGCGGGGGATCCCAAAGTGGCAGCTGGGCGTCAGGACCAGCCTCCCCGCCAGAGTGCAGCGAAGGGGGTGGAGGTTTCAGTGTATCAGGGGAAGCGGCTCCGGCAGCAGAGAAAGGAGGGAGGTCGGAGCAAGCCACCCTCCCGGAAGGGGAGGGGAGTAGTGAAGGGAGTAGTGTAGCTGTTAAAAGGAAGGTTAGAGGTTGGGCGCGCGCGCCAAGTTCAAATGTAGAGGCGCGCGGAAGTACAGGGAGCCCGGAGGAGGGGCCAGGTCCCAAAGCCCGCAGGAGGGGGCAAGAGCAGTCTGATTCCGCGTCAGAGGAATCCAGGAGGGGCGAAACCCAAGCGGGCAGAAAGACCCTGCGGAAAAGGAAAGAGAGAAAGAGGTGGAGCAGCGCAAGCCTCTTAAACTGGTGCAGGGGAGGGACGGATTCAGAGGGGACTTCAGCGGTCTAAGCCTAGCAGACGTAGGGCTGCGCGCCTCGGATCTGAAGCAAACAATGAACTGCAATAAACACTTTTGTATATAAGAAGAGATAGGCGTTGGTCTTTTGTGAGCTGAGACTTGAGGCAGCCTTGACAGTAAGTCCCCTGTCCTGCACCGCAAAATTTTTTTTTTTTTGCAAAGCTCACGAAGTTTGGCAGACATGACTACTGAGGAGCAGATAACGACCCTGCAAAACGCAGTCGCTGAACTCTCCGTTGCAGTACGGGTCTCTCAGAAGACAGTTGCCGAAGCAGAAGCGCGATGCCAGGATCTGCAAGCCAGGTGGGATCAGGCATGCAAACAGGGGTTCCCGGGGTCCAGATCAGAGGGGATCGGGCTCGGACGGAGGGGAGGCAATTTAGTAGCCCACTTCGATGGGAACCTGAAGCATTATCCCAATTTCAGAGCAGACGTCGTATACGCGCTGCATTTGCTTCGAAAAGACTTCAAAGATGAGGAGGAGAAAGTAGGCTTTATTGTGTCCCATTTGCATGGGGAAGCTAGAACCTGGTTACGCAATTTGTGGCGCGAAGATGGTCTTGCCCGCAGGGACTCTGACGAATTTATCAAAGCCATGGACGCTTGCTTCCAATCTACCGTTGACGTTGATGTGGCGCGCCAGGAGATGCATGGATTGCGGCAGGGCAAGGCTACAGTGCGTCAGTACCATTCTCGCTTTTTTGCATTGCTGAATGTGCTGGGCTGGGAAAAGGACTCCCTGGCAGTAAGAGACTTGTTCTGGGAGGGGCTTCATGGCTCAGTAAAAGATGAGCTGGCTAGGGGAGACAGACCTCAAACCCTAGCAGACGTCGTGCAGAGGGCACTCACGATAGGGGTGCGCCACGAAGAACGCCCTTGGCACAGTGAGGAGGGGCGTCACGTCCGCCCACCAGCTAGAGTGCCTCCTTTTCTTCCCAGGGACCTGGGACGTACAAATCCCTCGCCTATGCTGAAGGGAGGGGAGGAACCAATGGAGCTGGGTGGTGCAAAGGCTCAGACAGCTGCCGGAGCCTCAGCGTCCGGAGCAGTCAAGGCGAAGCCTCCTAGAGGGACCAGGAAGTGTTACATCTGTGACAGTGCACAGCACATGGCTAAAGAGTGTCCCCAGAGGCTTCAGAAGCACACTGCAGCCTTAGCAACAGTAACAGGGGAAGCGTTCCAAGGAGAACAGTTTCAGGGAAACGAGAATGCCTGGTTGGAAGCAGAGATGCTGGGGCTCCGCCAGGCAAGTCAGTGAAGCAGTCCCCAGCGCTTTTGCAGCCTACAGACCCCTTACCACCCAAGCCAGTGGTACAGCTCACTGCTACTCTCCAGCTACCTAATGGACTCACCCTGGAAGTCCCCATTACGATTGACTCAGGGAGCAACGCAGACTTCGTGGGGATGCAGTTCATCAAGCAGCATCGCATAGCGCTACTACCAGCCACGCTGCCTCTGAACGTCGTCACGGTAGATGGCAGGAAGTTGCTGGGTGGGCAAGTGGTACAACAGACGCCACCCATGCTGCTGAAAATTGGGAATCATCGCGAGGTCATCAGTTTCAATGTCACCCAACTATCAGACACGCCTATAGTGTTAGGCATGAGTTGGCTGGATAGACACAGCCCATCATTAGCGTGGTACCAGCGGCAGCTCACCTTTGGCTCATCCTACTGCGCACAACATTGCATCCAGACCGGCCAGGAGGAGGAGGGCCAGGAGGAAGGGCAACAGTTGCATCTAGGCATGGTGCAGGCAGTGCCCCACAAGTACAAGGGGTTTTTGGAGGTCTTCTGCGAAAAGGAAGCTGACCAATTACCACCCCACCGGCCCTACGACTGTGCAATTGACCTCTTACCAGGGGCGACGCTGCCGACTGCGAAGCTGTATTCCATGTCTGAAGATGAGATGCAGGAACTCCGGGAGTTCATAGATCACAATTTGAAGCGGGGATTCATCCGAGAATCCAAGGCAGTGGGGGGCAGTCCTGTGTTTTTCGTGAAGAAGAAGGACACGCCCCAAAAAAGGCTCATTGTGGACTATAGGGCCATCAACTCGATGACAAAGCCCAAGGCCTTCCCCATGCCCAAGATTGACGACCTGCTCGCGACGGTGAGGAAGGGGAGGATCTTCACCAAGTTGGATCTACGCGGAGCATACAATCTAATACGCATGAGGGAAGGTGACGAGTGGAAGAGGGCCATGTTCACGCCGCTGGGCACCTATGAATACAGAGTTATGCCGTTTGGTCTCCAAAATGGCTCCCACTGTTTCCAAGCATTCATGCACCACGTGCTAGCGGGACTCCTCTACAAGAAGTGCGTATGCTTCCTCGACGACATTCTGATCTTTTCAGAATCGCAGGAGACTCACGAGAGAGACGTAAAGGAGGTCCTGCAGAGGCTACGGGAGCACAGACTCTACGCCAAACTGGAGAAGTGCCAGTTCGACGTGACGGAGGTGGATTTCCTGGGCTACCGGCTGTCCGACAAGGGACTAGCCATGGACAGCGCCAAAGTCCGCGCGGTGTTGGACTGGAATAGCCCGCACAATCGGAAGGAGGTCCAGAGGTTTGTCGGCTTCGCCAACTTTTACCGCAAGTTCATCAGGGGTTTCGCGAAAGAGACGGCAGCTATCACGGACGCCCTCAGTTCCAAGAAGAAAAAGTTCACCTGGACGGACCAGGCGGAGCAGTCCTTCAGGAGACTTAAGAGTCTCTTCGCGTCCGAAGACCAGCTGCTACACGTGAATCCCGGCAGGCCCATGCGGGTTGAGACTGACGCATCTGACAGAGCAGTGGGGGCCGTCCTCTTGCAGGAAGATCCGCAAGGGAACTGGAGGCCCTGCGCTTTCTATTCCCGGAAGCTCAGCAAGTCGGAACAGAACTACACCATCTGGGACAGGGAGTTGTTGGCCATCCACGCGGCTTTCAAGGCGTGGCGGCACTTCCTCATCGGAGCCAAGCACACCGTGCAGGTCCGCACGGACCACAAGAACCTAGAGTATTGGCGCACGGCGAAGCTCCAGAGCCAGAGGCACATGAGATGGGCGGAGTTCTTTGCGGATTTCGATTTCCGGCTAGAGTATATCCCGGGAGACAACAACGTCATAGCGGATGCGCTCTCCAGGAAACCGCAGTATCTCGAGGAAGCGGCACCAGTGGCAGCCAGGCACATTTTCGCACCGCAAGCGTGGGCGTGCGCTTCTGCCGCCGTGGACCTGGACGCGGTACGACGCGCGCTACAGACGGATCCGTTCGCACAATCCAAGATGGAGGAGATGCGAAGAGGGACAGCAAAGGACGGCGAATTCCAGATACGCGACGGCCTGCTGACCCACAAAGGTGCTCTCTACGTGCCGGGAGACGATCTACGCGCGAAGGTTTTACAGCAGTTACACGACGCACCCAGTGCGGGTCACTTCGGCAAAGAAAAGACGGCGGACTTAGTAGCCAGAGACTTTTGGTGGCCCCAGATGCGGGGAGAGGTCGCGGATTACGTCGCCAGGTGTGACACTTGTCAGAGGTCCAAGCCAGTGCACAAGAAGCCAGCGGGATTGCTGGAACCGCTGGAGACGCCACTACAGCCGTGGGAAAGGGTGGCGCTGGACTTTGTTACTGATCTGCCCAGTTCGCGGGGCAAGACGGCGGTGCTGGTGGTTGTAGATCTGTTCACCAAGATGGCGCACTTCATTCCTTGCGCGAAGGTGGCAACAGCGGAACAGACCGCCAAGCTGTTCATAGACCACGTGTTCCGGGTGCACGGCTTACCACGGTCCATCCTGTCCGACCGGGGTCGCCAATTCATTTCCAGTTTCTGGCAGAAGCTCCTGGGCATCCTGAATGTCAAGATCAACTTAGCGTCGGCGAGACACCCGCAAACCAACGGCCAAGCGGAGAGGGTCAACGCCATCATGCAGCAGTACCTGCGATGTTACGCCAATCAAAAGCCTGCAACTTGGGTGGACTGCTTACCGATGGCCGAGTTTGCCTACAACAACACGAAGCACGCGTCAACGGGGGTGACACCGTTCTTCGCCAACAATGGGCGACATCCCAGAACCTTCCCGGCGTTGGAGACAACGACGCAGGGGGAGTCGCAGGGAGCTGAGCATTTAGCAGCAGAATTGCAGGAGGTCCACGAGGAGCTACGACGGCACTTGGAACTAGCTAAACACGCCTACAAAGTGCAGGCAGACAGGCACAGGAGGGCAGGAGAAGACATCCAGGTGGGGGACTGGGTATGGTTAGCAGCCCAGGTGGTGCCGGCCAAGTCGTTAGCTCAGAAGAAGCTAGGACACAAACAGCTAGGGCCATACCAAGTTGAGGGCAGGATCAATCCCGTAGCTTTTCGGTTGACCCTCCCAGAAGATTCCCGAATGCACCCGGTCTTTCATAGGTCGGTGCTTACACCCTACAAGGCCCCACACAGATTTCAGGAGCCAGGGATGGCACCAGACCCACGTAGAAAGTCACCAGGGGGGGGGAAGTCACCGAGGACCCCGACACTCAACGAGGTCACGGAAATTCTGGACTCGAGATGGGGGGAGGAGGGAGTGGAATACCTCCTCGCCAGGGAAGGTACCCCGGCCAGCGCCAACAGTTGGGTGCCAGATTATGCTCTGGAGGAACCTCTTCTTAAAGACGAGTTCCATGCACTCTTCCCACACAGGCCCATGCCAGCGGAGTATTTTGACGACTGGCTTTTTACGCCCACACTTTCAGGCAGCACCTTCCGGGGGTCCTCCTCCGCAGAGGAGAACACGCCGGAATCGAGCCCTCCAAGGGGATCGTGCTCGGGGGTGGACACGGACCGCTCTTATTGGTGGGATGATCAACCAGAAGTGGGGTGGCGAAGGGGGCCTTGGCAAGCAGCATCGCCTGAAGTAACAGGGGGAGGGAAGGGTTTGGATGTGTTGGGGGAGGACCCCGGTTTCGAGCACTCATACACTGAACTGGAAGCAGAGGAGATCGACGTCGACGAACTGTATCCAGCATCTACCCCCGCTACAACGGAGCTCCCGGAACCTGCGCCCGAGCAGCGGGAGGGGGGAAGGGGGGGCTTCGAGGGGGGGATGGATGTCAGGGGTTCAGGGACAGAGGCACAGGGTAGGCAGGAGATGGAGAGCGATGGGGATGAATCCCAGGACAGCGAGGAAGAGGATGACAATGACTCTAGAGATTCCATGAGTCTTTCCAGCGAATCAGAGGATTCCCAGAAGGGGGCGCCGGTGGTCAAGGCCAGGGAAGCCCCAGGGGGGACGTGTCAGGAGCAGGGGGCCAGCAGGGGATCCCAAAGTAGCAGCTGGGCGTCAGGACCAGCTTCCCCGCCAGAGTGCAGCGAAGGGGGTGGAGCTTTCAGTGTATCAGGGGAAGCGGCTCCGGCAGCAGAGAAAGGAGGGAGGTCGGAGCAAGCCACCCTCCCGGAAGGGGAGGGGAGTAGTGAAGGGAGTAGTGTAGCTGTTAAAAGGAAGGTTAGAGGTTGGGCGCGCGCGCCAAGTTCAAATGTAGAGGCGCGCGGAAGTACAGGGAGCCCGGAGGAGGGGCCAGGTCCCAAAGCCCGCAGGAGGGGGCAAGAGCAGTCTGATTCCGCGTCAGAGGAATCCAGGAGGGGCGAAACCCCAGCGGGCAGAAAGACCCTGCGGAAAAGGAAAGAGAGAAAGAGGTGGAGCAGCGCAAGCCTCTTAAACTGGTGCAGGGGAGGGACGGATTCAGAGGGGACTTCAGCGGTCTAAGCCTAGCAGATGTAGGGCTGCGCGCCTCGGATGTGAAGCAAACAATGAACTGCAATAAACACTTTTGTATATAAGAAGAGATAGTCGTTAGTCTTTTGTGAGCTGAGACTTGAGGCAGCCTTGACAGGTGTTTTTGGGGTTAGAATGCACATTCACCCAAAAATCGCAGTGACATGTTTATTATCAGCCCAAACCAAGCATAGGTGTTTTGGTTCCATCTCAATAGAAAGAGGACGAATAAGTTTGCATTGTTCTTTCGGTGTTCAGTAACCCACAAATAGGAAAGCAAAGTGTAATAAGCCTAAACAAAGCCAAACAGGTTGTTTTGGGTTGCAGCAACATAGAAGGAAGAATCTTGGATTTTGCTTATTTCGTGTTCTTTGGTGTTAATGCACTTTGAGCCAGAAATCACAAAGTGTGTGTAATGAGACCAAAATAACACAACACTGTCTTTCCGCTTCCATATGCGTAGAAAGAAGACAAATAAGCTTTGATTGTGCTTATTTCAATTCGCATGGGGTTTTATGGGTGTGCACCAGAATCACCCCCAACCAAAGCAAAAAGGTCTTTTGGGTTCCATCTACATAAAAAGAAGATGATAAAGCTCTGATTGGGCTTATTTCAAATTGGTGTTTTTGGGGTTAGAATGCAAATTCACCCAAAAATCGCAGAGTGACATGTTTATTATCAGCCCAAACCAAGCATAGGTGTTTTGGTTCCATCTCAATAGAAAGAGTACGAATAAGCTTGCATTGTTCTTTCGGTGTTCAGTCCCCCACAAATAGCAAAGCAAAGTGTAATGAGCCTAAACAAAGCCAAACAGGTTGTTTTGGGTTGCAGCAACATAGAAGGAAGAATCTTGGATTTTGCTTATATCGTGTTCTTTGGTGTTAATGCACTTTGAGCCAGAAATCACAAAGTGTGTGTAATGAGACCAAAATAACACAACACTGTCTTTCCGCTTCCATATGCGTAGAAAGAAGACAAATAAGCTTTGATTGTGCTTATTTCAATTCGCATGGGGTTTTATGGGTGTGCACCAGAATCACCCCCAACCAAAGCAAAAAGGTCTTTTGGGTTCCATCTACATAAAAAGAAGATGATAAAGCTCTGATTGGGCTTATTTCAAATAGGTGTTTTTGGGGTTAGAATGCACATTCACCCAAAAATCGCAGAGTGACATGTTTATTATCAGCCCAAACCAAGCATAGGTGCTTTGGTTCCATCTCAATAGAAAGAGGACGAATAAGCTTGCATTGTTCTTTCGGTGTTCAGTCACCCACAAATAGCAAAGGAAAGTGTAATAAGCCTAAACAAAGCCAAACAGGTCGTTTTGGGTTGCAGCAACATAGAAAGAAGAATCTTGGATTTTGCTTATTTCGTGTTCTTTAGTGTTAATGCACATTGACCCAGAAATCGCAAAGTGTGTGTAATGAGACCAAAATAACACAACATTGTCTTTTCGCTTCCATATGCCTAGAAAGAAGACAAATAAGCTTTGATTGTGCTTATTTCAATTCGCATGGGGTTTTATGGGTGTGCACCAGAATCACCCCCAACCAAAGCAAAATGGTCTTTTGGGTTCCATCTACATAAAAAGAAGATGAGAAAGCTCTGATTGGGCTTATTTCAAATAGGTGTTTTTGGGGTTAGAATGGACATTCACCCCAAAATCGCAGAGTGACATGTTTATTATCAGCCCAAACCAAGCATAGGTGTTTTGGTTCCATCTCAATAGAAAGAGGACGAATAAGCTTGCATTCTTCTTGCGGTGTTCAGTCCCCCACAAATAGCAAAGCAAAGTGTAATAAGCCTAAACAAAGCCAAACAGGTCGTTTTGGGTTGCAGCAACATAGAAAGAAGAATCTGGGATTTCGCTTAATTCATCGTGTTCTTTGGTGTTTATGCACATTGTCCCAGAAATCTCAATGTTTGTGTAATGAGACCAAAATAACACAACATTGTCTTTTCGCTTCCATATGCCTAGAAAGAAGACAAATAAGCTTTGATTGTGCTTATTTCAATTCGCATGGGGTTTTATGGGTGTGCACCAGAATCACCCCCAACCAAAGCAAAAAGGTCTTTTGGGTTCCATCTACATAAAAAGAAGATGAGAAAGCTCTGATTGGGCTTATTTCAAATTGGTGTTTTTGGGGTTAGAATGCACATTCACCCAAAAATCGCAGTGACATGTTTATTATCAGCCCAAACCAAGCATAGGTGTTTTGGTTCCATCTCAATAGAAAGAGGACGAATAACCTTGCATTGTTCTTGCGGTGTTCAGTCCCCCACAAATAGCAAAGCAAAGTGTAATAAGGCTAAACAAAGCCAAACAGGTTGTTTTGGGTTGCAGCAACATAGAAAGAAGAATCTTGGATTTTGCTTATTTCGTGTTCTTTGGTGTTGTCAGAGCTGCTTCCAGATCCTAGCTCACCGAGGATCACGCTAGCCAGCGATCATTAAATAAAAGTCTTTATTGAGTTACAGTTTCCATTCTCAAACTGCTGCGTGCAACTCTACGTCTCATGGTTAGATCGGCGAAGCCCCATCTGAGTCTCCGCCCCTTGTACACCAACTTAATATCCTAGCCTTGCTCCACCTTTTCCGCCTGACTGTTCTTCTCTGGGCCCCTCTGCCCCCCGGGGTCTCTTCCTTCCGGGATTCCTCTGACGCTGACCCCCCTGACTCTTCTCCCTCCTTTCGGCGGGCTTTAGGACCTGGCTCCCTTTCCGGGCTGCCTACTGCGCCACCTTCCTGTGCATTTGAACTTGGCACGCGCGCCCAACCTTCCACCTTCCGTCTGACCGTTTCTTCGCTCCCCGATGGAGGTGTGGCCACTCCTGACTCGTGCCCTCCCCCCTGTTGTGAGCTGCCAGCGCTTGATCCCTGGCGCCCTTCCTCTTCCCTGCTCTCTGGCGGTGACGCTGGTCCTGATTTCCAACTGCTCCCCTCTGAGTCCCCTCTGGCTCTATCTTCCTGGGGTGTCCCCCTAGGCTCCCCCCTTGCCCTGGCCACTGGTGCTCCTTTCTGTGAATCTTCTGATTCACTGGAAAGACTCGGAGATCTCGGGTCGTCGTCATCACTCATCTTTTCTTCTGCCTCCTCTCCCTCGCTCTCTGTTTCCTCCCTTGCCCTTGCCTCTGCTCCTGAACCCCTGACATCCATCCCCCCCTCGAAGCCCCCTCTTCCCCCCTCCCCTCCTTCCGGTGCGGGATCTGGGTGCTGCCGTGTCAGGGGGACGAATGTCGGATACAGTTCGCTTCCCGTGGCGGGCCGCCATCCGAAGTCTTCCGGTTCTTCCTCCCTGCTCTCGTTGACGACGGTCACCTCCGCTTCCATCTCTGTGCCGCCGTGCTCGAAACCCGGGTCGTCCCCGAAAACGTCCATGTCCGTCTCTCCCTCGTTGCCTTCTGGAGACGTTGCTCGTCCTGGACCCTCCAGCCACCTTCTGCGGAACTGCTCCTCTGGTCGATCATCCCACCAATACGAGGGTTCTGAAGCAGATCCCGAGGGTGACCCCTCCGGGGAACGGGCGTCTCGTGTCGGTTCCTCGTCCAAGTCGAACCCCCGGAACGTGCTGGCTGAAAGCGTGGGCGTGAAAAGCCAGTCGTCGAAAAAGTCTGCTGGCATTGGCCTGTGTGGGAAGAGGGCATGAAACTCTTCTTTGAGCAGAGGTTCGTCTAAAGCGTAGCCCGGCACCCAGCTGTTGGCACTGGCCGGGGTGCCCTCCTTGGCGAGAAGGTATTCTACCCCCTCTTCCCCCCATCTGGAGTCCAAAATCTCTGTGACTTCGTTGATGCGCTCCTCCTGTGCCACTCCCCCTTGCCCGGTTCTCTCTCGGAGCGGACCCGGTGCCGTTCCTGGTTCCTGAAACCTGTGAGGTGCCTTGTAGGGAGTGAGCACCGATCTGTGGAACACCGGATGCATTCTGGAACCCTCCGGAAGAGCCAGCCTGAAAGCCACCGGGTTGACCTGTTCTTCGACTTGGTAGGGCCCCAGTTGTTTATGCCCTAGTTTCTTCTTCGCCAACGACCTGGCCGGCACTGCGTGGGCTGCTAACCAGACCCAGTCTCCCACATGGATCTCTTCGCCAACCCTTCTGTGTTTGTCCGCTTGTACCTTGTATGCGTGTTTAGCCAGCTCCAGGTGCCGCCGCAGCTGATCGTGGACCTCCTGCAACTCCGACGCGAACGCATCTGCTGTCTGCGGCTCCCCCTCCCCCATTCTTTCCAGTCCCGGGAAGGTTCTGGGGTGCCTCCCGTTGTTGGCGAAGAACGGCGTGACCCCCGTGGACACGTGCTTCGTGTTGTTGTAGGCGAACTCGGCGAGAGGCAGGTAATCCACCCACGTCGCAGGCTGTTGATTCGCATAACATCTCAGGTACTGCTGCATGATGGCATTGACCCGCTCCGCTTGCCCGTTGGTCTGCGGGTGTCTAGCCGACGCCAGGTTGATCTTGACGTTCAGGAAGCCCATCAGCCTCTGCCAGAAGTTCGAGATGTACTGTCGCCCTCGGTCGGACAGAATAGACCGCGGCAGACCGTGAACCTTGAACACGTGGTCTATGAACAGTTTGGCGGTTTGTTCCGCCGTGGCCACCTTCGCACACGGAATGAAATGTGCCATCTTGGAGAACAAGTCCACCACCACCAGCACAGCCGTCTTGCCCCTCGAGCTGGGCAGATCCGTGACAAAGTCCAGGGCCACTCTCTCCCATGGCTCGAACGGAGTTTGCAGCGGTTCCAGCAGTCCGGCCGGCGGTCTGTGCACTGGTTTGGACCTCTGGCAGGTGTCACACCTCGCCACGTAGTCCGCGACTTCCCCTCTCATTCCGGGCCACCAGAAGTCTCTGGCTACTAATTCCACCGTCTTCTCCTTGCCAAAGTGCCCGGCAGTGGGCGCGTCGTGCAGCTGCTGCAGTACCTTGGCGCGAAGTTCGTCTCCCGGCACGTAGATGGCCCCTTTACGGATGAGCAAACCATCTCGCAGCTGGAACTCGTCGGTCGCTGCCGTGCCCCTGTGCACCTCTGCCATCTTTGCTTGCGCGAAGGAGTCATCCTGCAACGCTCGTCGCACCGCATCCAGGTCAACTGTTGCCGCCGCGCACGCCCACACTGTCGGTGCGAAGATGTGCATGGCGGCCGCTGGCGTTGCCTCCTCCAGATACTGTGGCTTACGGGAGAGAGCATCCGCCCTGATGTTGGTGTCCCCCGGGACATATTCTATTCGGAAGTCGAAATTCGCAAAGAACTCAGCCCAACGTATCTGCCTCTGGTTCAGGAACTGTGCCGTGCGCCAGTGCTCTAGATTCTTGTGGTCCGTGCAGACCTGCACCGTGTGCTTGGCGCCGATCAGGAAGTGCCTCCACGCTTTGAACGCTGCATGAATGGCCAGCAACTCCCTGTCCCAGATGGTGTAGTTCTGTTCGGACTTGCTGAGCTTCCTTGAGTAAAACGCTCCCGGCCTCCAAACCCCCTGCGGGTCTTTCTGCAGCAGGACTGCTCCCACGGCTCTGTCTGAAGCGTCTGTCTCCACCCTCATCGGCCTGCTGGGGTTGACATGAAGCAGCTGCTCTTCCGACGCGAAGAGACGCTTGAGTGCCTGAAAGGACTGCTCCGCCTGCTCTGTCCAGATGAACTTCTTTTTCTTGGAGCTGAGCGTGTCCGTGATGGCCGCTGTCTGCATCGCAAAGCCTTTGATAAACTTGCGATAGAAGTTCGCGAAGCCGACAAACCGTTGGACCTCCTTCCGGTTGCGTGGGCTTTTCCAATCCAACACTGCTCGGACCTTGGCGCTGTCCATGGCGAGCCCTTTATCAGACAACTTGTAGCCCAGGAAATCCACCTCCGTCACGTCGAATTGGCACTTCTCCAGCTTGGCGTAAAGCCTATGTTGCTGTAGCCTGCTCAGCACTTCCTTGACGTGTCTGTCATGCTCCTGCTGCGATTCCGAAAAGATCAGGATGTCATCCAAGAAACAGACGCACGTCTTGTAGAGGAGCCCCGCCAACACGTGATGCATGAAAGCTTGAAAAACGTGGGAGCCATTTTGCAATCCAAAAGGCATAACTCTATATTCGTAGGTGCCCAGGGGCGTGAACATGGCTGTCTTCCACTCATCTCCTTCCCGCATGCGAATGAGGTTGTATGCCCCTCGCAGGTCCAACTTGGTGAACACTCTGCCCTTCCGTACCTTTGCGAGGAGGTCGTCGATTCGGGGCATGGGGAAGTCCGATGGCTTGGTCACACTGTTCAAGATGCGAAAGTCCACTACAAGTCTTTTTTGGGGCGTGTCCCTCTTCTTAACAAAGAATACCGGACTGCCCCCCGCTGCCTTGGACTCTCGGATGAAACCGCGCTCCAAATTATGATCTATGAACTCTTTGAGTTCCTGCAGTTCGTCCTCAGACATGGAATACAGCTTCCCTTTGGGCAGCGCCGCCCCCGGCAGCAGGTCAATTTTGCAGTCATATGGTCTGTGGGGGGGTAGCCTGTCTGCCTCCTTCTCGCAGAAAACCTCCAAAAATTCCGCGTACTTGTGGGGAACCGCTTGCAGCGTGCCTAGCTGCAGCTGTGACTCCTCTTCCCCTCCTTCCTGCCTGGGCACGATGCAGTGTTCAGCGCAAAAGGAAGAGCCGAAGGTCAGCTGCCTCTGGTACCAAGCCAGCGTCGGGCTGTGCTTGTCCAGCCAACTCATGCCCAATACAATGGGCGTGTCCGATAGTTGAGTGACATTGAAGCTGATGATTTCCCTGTGATTCCCAAGTCGCATCACCATTGGTGGCGTCTGCTTCACCACTTGCCCCCCTAGCAGCTCCCTGCCATCCACCGTGACAACCTGCAGGGGCAGCGTGGCAGGCAGCAACTGTATAGCGTGCCGGTCGACAAAGTCCTGCCCTATAAAGTCCGCATTGCTTCCGGAGTCAATGGTGATTGGCACGTCCATGGTGATTCCATTGGGCAGCTGGAGCGACGCGGTGAGCCTCACTACCGGTTTGGGCGGGAGGGGGTCCATGGGCTGTAAAATCTCTGGGGACTGCTTCACTGACACGTCTGGCTGGGCCCCAGTGCCTCTTCCTCCAACCAGACTCCGTCGTTTCCCTGCTGTGGTTGTCCTTGCTGCGTTGCTGCAGTTACCATTGCTGAGGCTGCAGTGTGCTTGTGGAGCCTCTGGGGACACTCTTTCGCCATATGCTGTGGATCATCGCAGATGTAACACTTCCTGTTCCCTCTAGGAGGCTTCGCTTTCACTGCTGCCGGTGCTAGGGCTCTGGCTGCTGACTGAGCCCTTGCACCTCCAACCTCCATAGGTTCCGCTCCTCCTCCTGGCGGAGGCGTGGATTGCGCACGCGCTGCTTCTCTGGGAAGGAAGGAGGAGCCCCTGGCTGGTTCGCGCCCTCCACGCCCTTCGTCCCTGCTCCACGGACGTCCTTCCAGCCGCACCCCCACCGCCAGCGCCCTCTGAACGATCTCCTGCGTGGTCCGGGGTCTCTCCCCCCTCGCAATTTCATCTTTAACCGAGCCGTGCAATCCCTCCCAAAACAGGTCTCTTACAGGAGCCGAATCTCTGTCCCATTCCAGGGCACTGACCAAAGCGAAAAAGCGGGCATGGTACTGCCTTACGCTGGCCCTCCCTTGCTTCAGTCCATGTATCTGCTGCCGAGCAAGATCCACGTCAATGCTTGATAAAAAGCACCCATCCATCGCTTTAATAAAGGCATCCGCATTTTGGAGCGCTGGATCATTATCTCTCCACAAATTGCGCAGCCATGCTTTAGCATCTCCATGCAAATGGGACATGATGAATCCCACCTTCTCTTGCTCATCTCTAAAGTCTTTGTTCAGCAGTTGCAGTGCACACATTACATCTGCTCTAAAGTTGGGGTACTGTTGCAAATTCCCATCGAAGTGAGAGACCAGACCGCCTGTTCGTCTCCCCAACCCAATCCCCTCCGGTTTGGGTGTCAGTTGCCCTTGCTTCGTAAGCACTTCCAACCTGACCTGGAGATCCCTGTAGGCGGCAGCTGCGTCCTCCTCTCTCTTCCTGGATGCAAGAGCCTCGGCATTCAGTCGTGTCACTGCTTCTCTGAGTTCCACTATCTGCTGTTCGGCCGTCATGTTGTCTGCCGTTCGTGAGCTCGCTAGTAGGCACCCGCTTTCTCTCCTCTCCTCGAGGACGTAGATGCCCACAATCTGGAGATGGGGCTTACTGTCAGAGCTGCTTCCAGATCCTAGCTCACCGAGGATCACGCTAGCCAGCGATCATTAAATAAAAGTCTTTATTGAGTTACAGTTTCCATTCTCAAACTGCTGCGTGCAACTCTACGTCTCATGGTTAGATCGGCGAAGCCCCATCTGAGTCTCCGCCCCTTGTACACCAACTTAATATCCTAGCCTTGCTCCACCTTTTCCGCCTGACTGTTCTTCTCTGGGTCCCTCTGCCCCCCGGGGTCTCTTCCTTCCGGGATTCCTCTGACGCTGACGCTGACCCCCCTGACTCTTCTCCCTCCTTTCGGCGGGCTTTAGGACCTGGCTCCCTTTCCGGGCTGCCTACTGCGCCACCTTCCTGTGCATTTGAACTTGGCACGCGCGCCCAACCTTCCACCTTCCGTCTGACCGTTTCTTCGCTCCCCGATGGAGGTGTGGCCACTCCTGACTCGTGCCCTCCCCCCTGTTGTGAGCTGCCAGCGCTTGATCCCTGGCGCCCTTCCTCTTCCCTGCTCTCTGGCGGTGACGCTGGTCCTGATTTCCAACTGCTCCCCTCTGAGTCCCCTCTGGCTCTATCTTCCTGGGGTGTCCCCCTAGGCTCCCCCCTTGCCCTGGCCACTGGTGCTCCTTTCTGTGAATCTTCTGATTCACTGGAAAGACTCGGAGATCTCGGGTCGTCGTCATCACTCATCTTTTCTTCTGCCTCCTCTCCCTCGCTCTCTGTTTCCTCCCTTGCCCTTGCCTCTGCTCCTGAACCCCTGACAGGTGTTAATGCACATTGACCCAGAAATCGCAAAGTGTGTGTAATGAGACCAAAATAACACATTATCTTTTCGCTTCCATATGCGTAGAAAGAAGACAAATAAGCTTTGATTGTGCTTATTTCAATTCGCATGGGGTTTTATGGGAGTGCATCAGAATCACCCCCAACCAAAGCAAAAAGGTCTTTTGGGTTCCATCTACATAAAAAGAAGATGATAAAGCTCTGATTGGGCTTATTTCAAATTGGTGTTTTGGGGGTTAGAATGTACAATCACCCAAAAAATCGCAGAGTGACATGTTTGTTATCAGCCCAAACCAAGCATAGGTGTTTTGGTTCCATCTCAATAGAAAGAGGACGAATAAGCTTGCATTCTTCTTGCGGTGTTCAGTCCCCCACAAATAGCAAAGCAAAGTGTAATAAGCCTAAACAAAGCCAAACAGGTACTTTTGGGTTCCAGTTACATAGAAAGAAGGCTCTTTGATTTCGCTTAATTCGTGTTCTTTGGTGTTAATGCACATTGACCCAGAAATCGCAAAGTGTGTGTAATGAGACCAAAATAACACAACATTGTCTTTTCGCTTCCATATGCCTAGAAAGAAGACAAATAATCATTGATCGTGCTTATTTCAATTCGCATGGGGTTTTATGGGTGTGCACCAGAATCACCCCCAACCAAAGCAAAAAGGTCTTTTGGGTTCCATCTACATAAAAAGAAGATGAGAAAGCTCTGATTGGGCTTATTTCAAATTGGTGTTTTTGGGGTTAGAATGGACATTCACCCCAAAATCGCAGAGTGACATGTTTATTATCAGCCCAAACCAAGCATAGGTGTTTTGGTTCCATCTCAATAGAAAGAGGACGAATAAGCTTGCATTCTTCTTGCGGTGTTCAGTCCCCCACAAATAGCAAAGCAAAGTGTAATAAGCCTAAACAAAGCCAAACAGGTCGTTTTGGGTTGCAGCAACATAGAAAGAAGAATCTTGGATTTCGCTTAATTCATCGTGTTCTTTGGTGTTTATGCACATTGTCCCAGAAATCTCAATGTTTGTGTAATGAGACCAAAATAACACAACATTGTCTTTTCGCTTCCATATGCCTAGAAAGAAGACAAATAAGCTTTGATTGTGCTTATTTCAATTCGCATGGGGTTTTATGGGTGTGCACCAGAATCACCCCCAACCAAAGCAAAAAGGTCTTTTGGGTTCCATCTACATAAAAAGAAGATGAGAAAGCTCTGATTGGGCTTATTTCAAATTGGTGTTTTGGGGGTTAGAATGTACAATCACCCAAAAATCGCAGTGACATGTTTATTATCAGCCCAAACCAAGCATAGGTGCTTTGGTTCCATCTCAATAGAAAGTGGACGAATAAGCTTGCATTGTTCTTTCGGTGTTCAGTCACCCACAAATAGCAAAGGAAAGTGTAATAAGCCTAAACAAAGCCAAACAGGTCGTTTTGGGTTGCAGCAACATAGAAAGAAGAATCTTGGATTTTGCTTATTTCGTGTTCTTTAGTGTTAATGCACATTGACCCAGAAATCGCAAAGTGTGTGTAATGAGACCAAAATAACACAACATTGTCTTTTCGCTTCCATATGCCTAGAAAGAAGACAAATAAGCTTTGATTGTGCTTATTTCAATTCGCATGGGGTTTTATGGGTGTGCACCAGAATCACCCCCAACCAAAGCAAAATGGTCTTTTGGGTTCCATCTACATAAAAAGAAGATGAGAAAGCTCTGATTGGGCTTATTTCAAATAGGTGTTTTTGGGGTTAGAATGGACATTCACCCCAAAATCGCAGAGTGACATGTTTATTATCAGCCCAAACCAAGCATAGGTGTTTTGGTTCCATCTCAAGAGAAAGAGGACGAATAAGCTTGCATTCTTCTTGCGGTGTTCAGTCCCCCACAAATAGCAAAGCAAAGTGTAATAAGCCTAAACAAAGCCAAACAGGTCGTTTTGGGTTGCAGCAACATAGAAAGAAGAATCTTGGATTTCGCTTAATTCATCGTGTTCTTTGGTGTTTATACACATTGTCCCAGAAATCTCAATGTTTGTGTAATGAGACCAAAATAACACAACATTGTCTTTTCGCTTCCATATGCCTAGAAAGAAGACAAATAAGCTTTGATTGTGCTTATTTCAATTCGCATGGGGTTTTATGGGTGTGCACCAGAATCACCCTCAACCAAAGCAAAAAGGTGTTTTGGGTTCCATCTACATAAAAAGAAGATGATAAAGCTCTGATTGGGCTTATTTCAAATTGGTGTTTTTGTGGTTAGAAGGCACATTCACCCAAAAATCGCAGTGATATGTTTATTATCAGCCCAAACCAAGCATAGGTGTTTTGGTTCCATCTCAATAGAAAGAGGACGAATAACCTTGCATTGTTCTTGCGGTGTTCAGTCCCCCACAAATAGCAAACAAAGTGTAATAAGGCTAAACAAAGCCAAACAGGTTGTTTTGGGTTGCAGCAACATAGAAAAAAGAATCTTGGATTTTGCTTATTTCGTGTTCTTTGGTGTTAATGCACATTGACACAGAAATCGCAAAGTGTGTGTAATGAGACCAAAATAACACATTATCTTTTCGCTTCCATATGCCTAGAAAGAAGACAAATAAGCTTTGATTGTGCTTATTTCAATTCGCATGGGGTTTTACGGGAGTGCACCAGAATCACCCCCAACCAAAGCAAAAAGGTCTTTTGGGTTCCATCTACATAAAAAGAAGATGATAAAGCTCTGATTGGGCTTATTTCAAATTGGTGTTTTGGGGGTTAGAATGTACAATCACCCAAAAAATCGCAGAGTGACATGTTTGTTATCAGCCCAAACCAAGCATAGGTGTTTTGGTTCCATCTCAATAGAAAGAGGACGAATAAGATTGCATTGTTCTTTCTGTGTTCAGTCACCCACAAACAGCAAAGCAAAGTGTAATAAGCCTAAACAAAGCCAAACAGGTTGTTTTGGGTTGCAGCAACATAAAAAGAAGAATCTTGGATTTTGCTTATTTCGTGTTCTTTGGTGTTAATGCCCATTCACCCAGAAATCGCAAAGTGTGTGTGTCAGGGGTTCAGGAGCAGAGGCAAGGGCAAGGGAGGAAACAGAGAGCGAGGGAGAGGAGGCAGAAGAAAAGATGAGTGATGACGACGACCCGAGATCTCCGAGTCTTTCCAGTGAATCAGAAGATTCACAGAAAGGAGCACCAGTGGCCAGGGCAAGGGGGGAGCCTAGGGGGACACCCCAGGAAGATAGAGCCAGAGGGGACTCAGAGGGGAGCAGTTGGAAATCAGGACCAGCGTCACCGCCAGAGAGCAGGGAAGAGGAAGGGCGCCAGGGATCAAGCGCTGGCAGCTCACAACAGGGGGGAGGGCACGAGTCAGGAGTGGCCACACCTCCATCGGGGAGCGAAGAAACGGTCAGACGGAAGGTGGAAGGTTGGGCGCGCGTGCCAAGTTCAAATGCACAGGAAGGTGGCGCAGTAGGCAGCCCGGAAAGGGAGCCAGGTCCTAAAGCCCGCCGAAAGGAGGGAGAAGAGTCAGGGGGTCAGCGTCAGCGTCAGAGGAATCCCGGAAGGAAGAGACCCCGGGGGGCAGAGGGACCCAGAGAAGAACAGTCAGGCGGAAAAGGTGGAGCAAGGCTAGGATATTAAGTTGGTGTACAAGGGGCGGAGACTCAGATGGGGCTTCGCCGATCTAACCATGAGACGTAGAGTTGCACGCAGCAGCTTGAGAATGGAAACTGTAACTCAATAAAGACTTTTATTTAATGATCGCTGGCTAGCGTGATCCTCTGTGAGCTAGGATCTGGAAGCAGCTCTGACAGTGTGTAATGAGACAAAAAAACACAACACTGTCTTTGCGCTTCCATATGCGTAGAAGGAAGACAAATAAGCTTTGATTGTGCTTATTTCAATTCGCATGGGGTTTTATGGGTGTGCACCAGAATCACCCCCAACCAAAGCAAAATGGTCTTTTGGGTTCCATCTACATAAAAAGAAGATGAGAAAGCTCTGATTGGGCTTATTTCAAATAGGTGTTTTTGGGGTTAGAATGGACATTCACCCAAAAATCGCACAGTGACATGTTTATTATCAGCCCAAACCAAGCATAGGTGTTTTGGTTCCATCTCAATAGAAAGAGGACGAATAAGCTTGCATTCTTCTTGCGGTGTTCAGTCCCCCACAAATAGCAAAGCAAAGTGTAATAAGCCTAAACAAAGCCAAACAGGTTGTTTTGGGTTGCAGCAACATAGAAAGAAGAATCTTGGATTTTGCTTACTTCGTGTTCTTTGGTGTTAATGCACATTGACCCAGAAATCGCAAAGTGTGTGTAATGAGACCAAAATAACACAACACTGTCTTTTCGCTTCCATATGCGTAGAAAGAAGACAAATAGGCTTTGATTGTGTTTATTTCGATTCGCATGGGGTTTTATGGGTGTGCACCAGAATCACCCCCAACCAAAGCAAGAAGGTCTTTTGGGTTCCATCTACATAAAAAGAAGATGATAAAGCTCTGATTGGGCTTATTTCAAATTGGTGTTTTGGGGGTTAGAATGTACAATCACCCAAAAAATCGCAGAGTTACATGTTTGTTATCAGCCCAAACCAAGCATAGGTGTTTTGGTTCCATCTCAATAGAAAGAGGACGAATAACCTTGCATTGTTCTTTCTGTGTTCAGTCACCCACAAACAGCAAAGCAAAGTGTAATAAGCCTAAACAAAGCCAAACAGGTTGTTTTGGGTTGCAGCAACATAGAAAGAAGAATCTTGGATTTTGCTTATTTCGTGTTCTTTGGTGTTAATGCCCATTCACCCAGAAATCGCAAAGTGTGTGTAATGAGACAAAAAAACACAACACTGTTGTCAGAGCTGGCTCCAGGTCCCAGCTCACAGAGGACCAACGCTAGCCGGCAGTAATGTACAAAAGTCTTTATTGAAGTACAGTTTCCATTTTCAAGCCGCAGCGCCCCAGCTCTACGTCTAGGGGTTAGATCGGCGAAGCTCCATCTGAGTCTCCGCCCCCTGTACACCAGTTCAAGATTCTAGCCTTACTCCACCTCTTCCGTCTCTCCTTTCTCCTCTGGGTCCTGCTACCCCCCGGGGTCCCTTCCTTCCTGGATTCTTCTGACGCTGACGTTGACCCCCCTGACTCCTCCCCCTCTTTTCGGCGGGCTTTGGGACCTGGCTCCCTATCCGGGCTGCCAACTGCGCCGCCCTCCTGTACATTTGAACTTGGCGCGCGCGCCCAGCCTTCAACCTTCCTCTCGACCGTTTCCTCGCTCCCCGATGGAGGCGTGGCCAATCCTGACTCATGTCCTCCCACTGGCAGTGCGCCGCCTGATCCCGATGCCTGGGACTCCTCCCCCCTACTGCACTCTGGTGTGGACGCTGGTCCTGATTTCCAACTGCTGCTCTCTGAGTCCCCTCTGGCCCCTTCTTCCTGGGGTGTCCCCCTAGGCACCCCCCTTGCTCTGACCATGGGAGCCCCTTTCTGTGAATCTTCCGATTCGCTGGAAAGACTCAGAGACCTCGGACCGCTGTCATCGCTAACATTTCCTTCGGACTCCTCCCCCTCGCTCTCTATTTCCTCCCTTTCCTGTGCCTCTGCTCCTGAACCCCTGACATCCATCCCCCCCTCGAAGCCCCCCCTTCCCCCCTCCCCTCCTTCAGGTGTGGGTACTGGGTGCTCCGTCGTTGTGGGGGTGAGTGCCGGATACAGTTCGTCCCCCGTGGCGTGCATCCAGCCGGATAAGTCCGGCTCGTCCTCCGTGCTCTCGCCGACCTCAATTTCCTCTGCTTCCATCTCTTTGCCGCCGTGCTCGAACCCAAGGTCCTCCCCCAACAGGTCCATGTCCGTCTCTCCCCCGGTCTCCTCCGGGGACGTTGCCTGCCAAGGACCCCCCAGCCACTTCCTGCGCCACTGCTCCTCTGGTCGATCGTCCCACCAATAGGAACGGTCTGAGGCAGACCCCGAGGGTGATTCCTCCGGGGAACGTGTTTCTAGTGCCGGTTCCTCGGCCGAGGTGAACCCCTGGAATGTGCTGGCTGAAAATGTGGGTGTGAAAAGCCAGTCGTCGAAATACTCGGCTGGCATGGGCCTGTGTGGGAAAAGGGCATGAAACTCGTCCTTGAGAAGAGGTTCGTCCAAGGCATAGTCTGGCACCCAACTGTTGGCGCTGGCCGGGGTACCTTCTCTGGCGAGAAGATATTCTACTCCCTCTTCCCCCCATCTCGAGTCTAAAATCTCTGTGACCTCGTTGACGGGTTCCCGCCTTGGCGACCCCCCCCTTGTGGGCGTCTCCCTGAACGGGTCTGGTGCCGTGCCTGGCTCCTGAAATCTATGAGGTGCTTTGTAGGGCGTGAGCACTGATCTATGGAAAACTGGGTGCATTCTGGATCCCTCCGGCAGTGTCAACCGGAAGGCCACTGGATTGACCTGTGCCTCGACTTGGTAAGGTCCTAGCTGCTTATGCCCTAGCTTCTTCTTCGCTAACGATCTGGCCGGCACTGCCTGGGCTGCTAACCAAACCCAGTCTCCCACCTGTATGTCTTCCCCAACCCTTCTGTGCTTGTCGGCCTGCAGTTTGTATGCGTGCTTTGCTAGTTCTAACTGCCTCCGAAGCTGTTCGTGAACCTCCTGCAACTCTGATGCTAAGGCTTCCGCTGCCTGTGGCTCCCCCTCCCCCGCTCTCGCTAATCCCGGGAAGGTTCTGGGATGCCTCCCGTTGTTGGCGAAGAACGGTGTCACCCCCGTGGACACGTGCTTCGTGTTGTTGTAGGCGAACTCAGCGAGCGGCAGGTAGTCCACCCATGTTGCCGGCTGCTGATTTGCGTAGCATCGCAGGTACTGCTGCATGATGGCGTTGACTCGCTCCGCTTGTCCGTTCGTCTGCGGGTGTCTCGCCGACGCTAGGTTGATCTTGACGTTCAGGAAACCCATCAGCTTCTGCCAGAAGTTCGAGATGAACTGTCGCCCCCGGTCGGACAGGATAGACCGTGGCAGACCGTGAACCCTGAACACGTGGTCTATGAACAGTTTGGCGGTCTGTTCCGCCGTGGCCACCTTCGCGCACGGAATGAAGTGGGCCATTTTGGTGAACATGTCCACCACCACTAGCACTGCCGTCTTGCCCCTCGAGCTGGGTAGATCCGTGACAAAGTCCAGGGCCACCCTCTCCCACGGTTCGAGCGGTGTCTGCAGCGGTTCGAGCAGTCCCGCCGGCGGTTTGTGCACTGACTTGGCCCTTTGGCAGGTGTCGCACCTCGAGACGTAATCCGCGACTTCCCCCCGCATCTTGGGCCACCAAAAATCTCTGGCTACTAATTCTACCGTCTTCTCTTTGCCAAAGTGCCCGGCGGTGGGTGCGTCGTGCAACTGCTGCAGTACTTTCGCGCGGAGGTCGTCTCCCGGTACGTAGAGGGCCCCTCTGCGGATGAGCAATCCGTCGCGTATCTGGAACTCGTCGTCCTCCGCCGTGCCCCTGTGCACCTCCTCCATCTTGGCTTGTGCGAAGGGGTCCTCCTGCAGTGCTCGACGTACAGCATCCAGGTCCACGGTTGCTGAAGCGCACGCCCACGCTTTCGGTGCGAAAATGTGCTTGGCCGCTGCTGGTGCCGCCTCCTCGAGGTATTGAGGCTTTCTGGACAGTGCATCCGCCATGATGTTGTTGTCGCCTGGGATGTACACTATCCTGAAATCGAAATCCGCAAAGAACTCCGCCCATCGTATGTGCCTCTGGTTCAGGAACCTTGCCGTGCGCCAGTACTCCAGGTTTTTATGGTCCGTGCGGACCTGCACTGTGTGTTTGGCTCCAATGAGGAAGTGCCGCCACGCCTTGAATGCTGCATGAATGGCCAGCAACTCCCTGTCCCAGATGGCGTAGTTCTGCTCTGACTTGCTGAGCTTCCTGGAGTAGAAGGCACACGGTCTCCAGTCCCCATGCGGGTCTTGCTGCAACAGTACTGCTCCCACGGCTCTGTCTGAGGCGTCCGTTTCAACCCTCATCGGTCTGCTGGGATTCACATGCAGTAGCTGCTCTTCGGACGAGAAGAGACGCTTGAGTTTCTGAAAGGACTGCTCCGCTTGCTCCGTCCAGATGAACTTCTTCTTCTTGGAGCTGAGCGTGTCGGTAATGGCCGCCATCTGCATCGCGAACCCCTTGATGAACTTGCGGTAAAAGTTGGCGAAACCGACAAACCGCTGGACCTCCTTCCGATTGCGCGGGCTCTTCCAGTCCAACACTGAGCGAACCTTGGCGCTGTCCATGGCGAGCCCCTTGTCCGACAACTTGTAGCCCAGGAAATCTACCTCCTTCATGTCGAACTGGCACTTCTCCAGCTTGGCGTACAGCCTGTGCTCCTGCAGTCTCTGCAGAACTTCCTTGACGTCTCCCTCGTGGGTCTCCTCTGATTCTGAAAATATCAGGATGTCGTCCAGGAAGCAGACGCATTTCTTGTAGAGGAGACCCGCCAATACGTGATGCATGAAGGCTTGAAAACAGTGGCAGCCATTTTGTAATCCAAAGGGCATAACTCTGTATTCATAGGTGCCCAGGGGCGTGAACATGGCCGTCTTCCATTCGTCGCCCTCCCGTATGCGAATCAGGTTGTACGCCCCTCGCAGATCCAACTTTGTGAAAACGCGTCCTTTCCTCACCGTTGCGAGCAGGTCATCTATCTTGGGCATGGGAAAGGCTGTGGGCTTGGTTTTCGAGTTCAAAATTCTATAGTCCACCACAAGCCTTTTTTGGGGCGTGTCCTTCTTCTTCACAAAGAATACAGGACTGCCCCCCACTGCCTTCGACTCCTGGATGAAACCGCGCTTCAAGTTGAGGTCTATGAACTCCCTGAGTTCCTGCAGCTCGTCTTCAGACATGGAATACAGTTTCCCGGTTGGCAGCGTCGCCCCTGGCAGGAGGTCAATCTTGCAGTCATAGGACCTGTGGGGAGGCAGCTTGTCCGCTTCCTTCTCGCAGAAAACCTCCAAAAACGCTGCGTACTTGAGTGGCACTGCTTGCAGCGTGCCTAATTGTAGCTGCGGGTCATCCTCTTCCCCTTCCGGGCTAGGCAGAATGCAATGTTCCGCACAGTATGAGGAGCGGAAGGTCAGTTGTCGCTGGTACCACGCCAATGCTGGGCTGTGCCTGTGCAGCCAACTCATGCCTAATACTATAGGCGTGTCCGACAGTTGGGTGACATTGAAGCTGATGACTTCTCGGTGATTCCCAATTTGCATCACCATCGGAGGCGTTTGCTGCACCACCTGCCCCCCCAGCAATTCCCTGCCATCCACCGTGACAACCTTCAGAGGCAGCGTGGCTGGCAGGAGTGCTATGTTGTGCTCTTGAATGAAATCCAGTCCTATGAAGTCTGCGTTACTGTCAGAGTTGCTTCCAGATCCTAGCTCACAGAGGATCACGCTAGCCAGCGATCATTAAATAAAAGTCTTTATTGAGTTACAGTTTCCATTCTCAAGCTGCTGCGTGCAACCCTACGTCTAATGGTTAGATCGGCGAAGCTCCATCTGAGTCTCCGCCCCTTGTACACCAACTTAATATCCTAGCCTTGCTCCACCTTTTCCGCCTGACTGTTCTTCTCTGGGTCCCTCTGCCCCCCGGGGTCTCTTCCTTCCGGGATTCCTCTGACGCTGACGCTGACCCCCCTGACTCTTCTCCCTCCTTTCGGCGGGCTTTAGGACCTGGCTCCCTTTCCGGGCTGCCTACTGCGCCACCTTCCTGTGCATTTGAACTTGGCGCGCGCGCCCAACCTTCCACCTTCCGTCTGACCGTTTCTTCGCTCCCCGATGGAGGTGTGGCCACTCCTGACTCGTGCCCTCCCCCCTGTTGTGAGCTGCCAGCGCTTGATCCCTGGCGCCCTTCCTCTTCCCTGCTCTCTGGCGGTGACGCTGGTCCTGATTTCCAACTGCTCCCCTCTGAGTCCCCTCTGGCTCTATCTTCCTGGGGTGTCCCCCTAGGCTCCCCGTTGCCCTGGCCACTGGTGCTCCTTTCTGTGAATCTTCTGATTCACTGGAAAGACTCGGAGATCTCGGGTCGTCGTCATCACTCATCTTTTCTTCTGCCTCCTCTCCCTCGCTCTCAGTTTCCTCCCTTGCCCTTGCCTCTGCTCCTGAACCCCTGACAGTTACTACCAGAGTCAATGGTAATCGGCACTTCCATAGTGAGTCCATTGGGTAGTTGGAGCGATGCTGTGAGCTGCACCACTGGTTTGGGCGGGAGGGGGTCTGTGGGCTGCAAAATCTCTGGGGACGGCTTCATTGACTTGTCTGGCTGGGCCCCAGTGCCTCTTCCTCCAACCAGACTCTGTCGTTTCCCTGCTGTGGTTCTCTCTGCTGAGTTGCATCTGTTACTGTTGCTGAGGCTGCAGTGTGCTTGTGGAGCCTCTGGGGACACTCTTTCGCCATGTGCTGAGCACTGTCGCAGATGTAGCACTTCCTGTTCCCTCTAGGAGGCTTCGCTTTGACTGCTCCCGGTGTTAGGGCTCTGGTTGCTGACTGAGCCCTGGCGCCTCCAATTTCCATCGGTTCCTCTCCCCCTCCCTGCGGAGGTGTGGATTGCGCACGCGCTGCATCCTTGGGAAAGAGGGGAGGTGCTCTCACTGGCGTACGTCCCCAACGTCCTTCTTCTCTGTTCCATGGACGTTCTTCCAGACGCACCCCAATTTGCAGCGCCCGCCGGACAACCTCCTGAGTGCTCTTTGGTCTCTCCCCCCTTGCAATCTCATCTTTCACATTTGCATTCAAGCCTTCCCAAAAAAGGTCTCTGGCTGGGGCAGAATCCTTCTCCCATCCCAGCTGTCAGAGTTGCTTCCAGATCCTAGCTCACAGAGGATCACGCTAGCCAGCGATCATTAAATAAAAGTCTTTATTGAGTTACAGTTTCCATTCTCAAGCTGCTGCGTGCAACCCTACGTCTAATGGTTAGATCGGCGAAGCTCCATCTGAGTCTCCGCCCCTTGTACACCAACTTAATATCCTAGCCTTGCTCCACCTTTTCCGCCTGACTGTTCTTCTCTGGGTCCCTCTGCCCCCCGGGGTCTCTTCCTTCCGGGATTCCTCTGACGCTGACCCCCCTGACTCTTCTCCCTCCTTTCGGCGGGCTTTAGGACCTGGCTCCCTTTCCGGGCTGCCTACTGCGCCACCTTCCTGTGCATTTGAACTTGTCGCGCGCGCCCAACCTTCCACCTTCCGTCTGACCGTTTCTTCGCTCCCCGATGGAGGTGTGGCCACTCCTGACTCGTGCCCTCCCCCCTGTTGTGAGCTGCCAGCGCTTGATCCCTGGCGCCCTTCCTCTTCCCTGCTCTCTGGCGGTGACGCTGGTCCTGATTTCCAACTGCTCCCCTCTGAGTCCCCTCTGGCTCTATCTTCCTGGGGTGTCCCCCTAGGCTCCCCGTTGCCCTGGCCACTGGTGCTCCTTTCTGTGAATCTTCTGATTCACTGGAAAGACTCGGAGATCTCGGGTCGTCGTCATCACTCATCTTTTCTTCTGCCTCCTCTCCCTCGCTCTCAGTTTCCTCCCTTGCCCTTGCCTCTGCTCCTGAACCCCTGACAGTTACTACCAGAGTCAATGGTAATCGGCACTTCCATAGTGAGTCCATTGGGTAGTTGGAGCGATGCTGTGAGCTGCACCACTGGTTTGGGCGGGAGGGGGTCTGTGGGCTGCAAAATCTCTGGGGACGGCTTCATTGACTTGTCTGGCTGGGCCCCAGTGCCTCTTCCTCCAACCAGACTCTGTCGTTTCCCTGCTGTGGTTCTCTCTGCTGAGTTGCATCTGTTACTGTTGCTGAGGCTGCAGTGTGCTTGTGGAGCCTCTGGGGACACTCTTTCGCCATGTGCTGAGCACTGTCGCAGATGTAGCACTTCCTGTTCCCTCTAGGAGGCTTCGCTTTGACTGCTCCCGGTGTTAGGGCTCTGGTTGCTGACTGAGCCCTGGCGCCTCCAATTTCCATCGGTTCCTCTCCCCCTCCCTGCGGAGGTGTGGATTGCGCACGCGCTGCATCCTTGGGAAAGAGGGGAGGTGCTCTCACTGGCGTACGTCCCCAACGTCCTTCTTCTCTGTTCCATGGACGTTCTTCCAGACGCACCCCAATTTGCAGCGCCCGCCGGACAACCTCCTGAGTGCTCTTTGGTCTCTCCCCCCTTGCAATCTCATCTTTCACATTTGCATTCAAGCCTTCCCAAAAAAGGTCTCTGGCTGGGGCAGAATCCTTCTCCCATCCCAGCTGTCAGAGTTGCTTCCAGATCCTAGCTCACAGAGGATCACGCTAGCCAGCGATCATTAAATAAAAGTCTTTATTGAGTTACAGTTTCCATTCTCAAGCTGCTGCGTGCAACCCTACGTCTAATGGTTAGATCGGCGAAGCTCCATCTGAGTCTCCGCCCCTTGTACACCAACTTAATATCCTAGCCTTGCTCCACCTTTTCCGCCTGACTGTTCTTCTCTGGGTCCCTCTGCCCCCCGGGGTCTCTTCCTTCCGGGATTCCTCTGACGCTGACCCCCCTGACTCTTCTCCCTCCTTTCGGCGGGCTTTAGGACCTGGCTCCCTTTCCGGGCTGCCTACTGCGCCACCTTCCTGTGCATTTGAACTTGTCGCGCGCGCCCAACCTTCCACCTTCCGTCTGACCGTTTCTTCGCTCCCCGATGGAGGTGTGGCCACTCCTGACTCGTGCCCTCCCCCCTGTTGTGAGCTGCCAGCGCTTGATCCCTGGCGCCCTTCCTCTTCCCTGCTCTCTGGCGGTGACGCTGGTCCCGATTTCCAACTGCTCCCCTCTGAGTCCCCTCTGGCTCTATCTTCCTGGGGTGTCCCCCTAGGCTCCCCCCTTGCCCTGGCCACTGGTGCTCCTTTCTGTGAATCTTCTGATTCACTGGAAAGACTCGGAGATCTCGGGTCGTCGTCATCACTCATCTTTTCTTCTGCCTCCTCCCCCTCGCTCTCTGTTTCCTCCCTTGCCCTTGCCTCTGCTCCTGAACCCCTGACATCCATCCCCCCCTCGAAGCCCCCTCTTCCCCCCTCCCCTCCTTCCGGTGCGGGATCTGGGTGCTGCTGTGTCAGGGGGACGAATGTCGGATACAGTTCGCTTCCCGTGGCGGGCCGCCTTCCGAAGTCTTCCGGTTCTTCCTCCCTGCTCTCGTTGACGACGGTCACCTCCGCTTCCATCTCTGTGCCGCCGTGCTCGAAACCCGGGTCGTCCCCGAAAACGTCCATGTCCGTCTCTCCCTCGTTGCCTTCTGGAGACGTTGCTCGTCCTGGACCCTCCAGCCACCTTCTGCGGAACTGCTCCTCTGGTCGATCATCCCACCAATACGAGGGTTCTGAAGCAGATCCCGAGGGTGACCCCTCCGGGGAACGGGCGTCTCGTGTCGGTTCCTCGTCCGAGTCGAACCCCCGGAACGTGCTGGCTGAAAGCGTGGGCGTGAAAAGCCAGTCGTCGAAAAAGTCTGCTGGCATTGGCCTATGTGGGAAGAGGGCATGAAACTCTTCTTTGAGCAGAGGTTCGTCTAAAGCGTAGCCCGGCACCCAGCTGTTGGCACTGGCCGGGGTGCCCTCCTTGGCGAGAAGGTATTCTACCCCCTCTTCCCCCCATCTGGAGTCCAAAATCTCCGTGACTTCGTTGATGCGCTCCTCCTGTGCCACTCCCCCTTGCCCGGTTCTCTCTCGGAGCGGACCCGGTGCCGTTCCTGGTTCCTGAAACCTGTGAGGTGCCTTGTAGGGAGTGAGCACCGATCTGTGGAACACCGGATGCATTCTGGAACCCTCCGGAAGAGCCAGCCTGAAAGCCACCGGGTTGACCTGTTCTTCGACTTGGTAGGGCCCCAGTTGTTTATGCCCTAGTTTCTTCTTCGCCAACGACCTGGCCGGCACTGCGTGGGCTGCTAACCAGACCCAGTCTCCCACATGGATCTCTTCGCCAACCCTTCTGTGTTTGTCCGCTTGTACCTTGTATGCGTGTTTAGCCAGCTCCAGGTGCCGCCGCAGCTGATCGTGGACCTCCTGCAACTCCGACGCGAACGCATCTGCTGTCTGCGGCTCCCCCTCCCCCATTCTTTCCAGTCCCGGGAAGGTTCTGGGGTGCCTCCCGTTGTTGGCGAAGAACGGCGTGACCCCCGTGGACACGTGCTTCGTGTTGTTGTAGGCGAACTCGGCGAGAGGCAGGTAATCCACCCACGTCGCAGGCTGTTGATTCGCATAACATCTCAGGTACTGCTGCATGATGGCATTGACCCGCTCCGCTTGCCCGTTGGTCTGCGGGTGTCTAGCCGACGCCAGGTTGATCTTGACGTTCAGGAAGCCCATCAGCCTCTGCCAGAAGTTCGAGATGAACTGTCGCCCTCGGTCGGACAGAATAGACCGCGGCAGACCGTGAACCTTGAACACGTGGTCTATGAACAGTTTGGCGGTTTGTTCCGCCGTGGCCACCTTCGCACACGGAATGAAATGTGCCATCTTGGAGAACAAGTCCACCACCACCAGCACAGCCGTCTTGCCCCTCGAGCTGGGCAGATCCGTGACAAAGTCCAGGGCCACTCTCTCCCATGGTTCGAACGGAGTTTGCAGCGGTTCCAGCAGTCCGGCCGGCGGTCTGTGCACTGGTTTGGCCCTCTGGCAGGTGTCACACCTCGCCACGTAGTCCGCGACTTCCCCTCTCATTCCGGGCCACCAGAAGTCTCTGGCTACTAATTCCACCGTCTTCTCCTTGCCAAAGTGCCCGGCAGTGGGCGCGTCGTGCAGCTGCTGCAGTACCTTGGCGCGAAGTTCGTCTCCCGGCACGTAGATGGCCCCTTTACGGATGAGCAAACCATCTCGCAGCTGGAACTCGTCGGTCGCTGCCGTGCCCCTGTGCACCTCTGCCATCTTTGCTTGCGCGAAGGAGTCATCCTGCAACGCTCGTCGCACCGCATCCAGGTCAACTGTTGCCGCCGCGCACGCCCACACTGTCGGTGCGAAGATGTGCATGGCGGCCGCTGGCGTTGCCTCCTCCAGATACTGTGGCTTACGGGAGAGAGCATCCGCCATGATGTTGGTGTCCCCCGGGACATACTCTATTCGGAAGTCGAAATTCGCAAAGAACTCAGCCCAACGTATCTGCCTCTGGTTCAGGAACTGTGCCGTGCGCCAGTGCTCTAGATTCTTGTGGTCCGTGCAGACCTGCACCGTGTGCTTGGCGCCGATCAGGAAGTGCCTCCACGCTTTGAACGCTGCATGAATGGCCAGCAACTCCCTGTCCCAGATGGTGTAGTTCTGTTCGGACTTGCTGAGCTTCCTTGAGTAAAACGCTCCCGGCCTCCAAACCCCCTGCGGGTCTTTCTGCAGCAGGACTGCTCCCACGGCTCTGTCCGAAGCGTCTGTCTCCACCCTCATCGGCCTGCTGGGGTTGACATGAAGCAGCTGCTCTTCCGACGCGAAGAGACGCTTGAGTGCCTGAAAGGACTGCTCCGCCTGCTCTGTCCAGATGAACTTCTTTTTCTTGGAGCTGAGCGTGTCCGTGATGGCCGCTGTCTGCATGGCAAAGCCTTTGATAAACTTGCGATAGAAGTTCGCGAAGCCGACAAACCGTTGGACCTCCTTCCGGTTGCGTGGGCTTTTCCAATCCAACACTGCTCGGACCTTGGCGCTGTCCATGGCGAGCCCTTTATCAGACAACTTGTAGCCCAGGAAATCCACCTCGGTCACGTCGAATTGGCACTTCTCCAGCTTGGCGTAAAGCCTATGTTGCTGTAGCCTGCTCAGCACTTCCTTGACGTGTCTGTCATGCTCCTGCTGCGATTCCGAAAAGATCAGGATGTCATCCAAGAAACAGACGCACGTCTTGTAGAGGAGCCCCGCCAACACGTGATGCATGAAAGCTTGAAAAACGTGGGAGCCATTTTGCAATCCAAAAGGCATAACTCTATATTCGTAGGTGCCCAGGGGCGTGAACATGGCTGTCTTCCACTCATCTCCTTCCCGCATGCGAATGAGGTTGTATGCCCCTCGCAGGTCCAACTTGGTGAACACTCTGCCCTTCC
Organism: Podarcis pityusensis; assembly: GCF_964106645.2. Taxonomy (NCBI): domain Eukaryota; kingdom Metazoa; phylum Chordata; class Lepidosauria; order Squamata; family Lacertidae; genus Podarcis; species Podarcis pityusensis. Next base: position 100,346,320 of record NC_138032.1, on the reverse strand, counting down.
GTACCTTTGCGAGGAGGTCGTCGATTCGGGGCATGGGGAAGTCCGATGGCTTGGTCACACTGTTCAAGATGCGATAGTCCACTACAAGTCTTTTTTGGGGCGTGTCCCGCTTCTTAACAAAGAATACCGGACTGCCCCCCCGCTGCCTTGGACTCTCGGATGAAACCGCGCTCCAAATTATGATCTATGAACTCTTTGAGTTCCTGCAGTTCGTCCTCAGACATGGAATACAGCTTCCCTTTGGGCATCGCCGCCCCCGGCAGCAGGTCAATTTTGCAGTCATATGGTCTGTGGGGGGGTAGCCTGTCTGCCTCCTTCTCGCAGAAAACCTCCAAAAATTCTGCGTAATTGTGGGGAACCGCTTGCAGCGTGCCTAGCTGCAGCTGTGACTCCTCTTCCTCTCCTTCCTGCCGGGGCACGATGCAGTGTTCAGCGCAAAAGGAAGAGCCGAAGGTCAGCTGCCTCTGGTACCAAGCCAGCGTCGGGCTGTGCTTGTCCAGCCAACTCATGCCCAATACAATGGGCGTGTCCGATAGTTGAGTGACATTGAAGCTGATGATTTCCCTGTGATTCCCAAGTCGCATCACCATTGGTGGCGTCTGCTTCACCACTTGCCCCCCTAGCAGCTCCCTGCCATCCACCGTGACAACCTGCAGGGGCAGCGTGGCAGGCAGCAACTGCATAGCGTGCCGGTCAACAAAGTCCTGCCCTATAAAGTCCGCATTGCTTCCTGAGTCAATGGTGATTGGCACGTCCATGGTGATTCCATTGGGCAGCTGGAGAGATGCGGTGAGCCTCACTACTGGTTTGGGCGGGAGGGGGTCCATGGGCTGTAAAATCTCTGGGGACTGCTTCACTGAGACGTCTGGCTGGCCCCCAGTGCCTCTTCCTCCAGCCAGACTCCGTCGTTTCCCTGCTGTGGTTCTCCTTGCTGCGTTGCTGCAGTTACCATTGCTGAGGCTGCAGTGTGCTTGTGGAGCCTCCGGGGACACTCTTTCGCCATATGCTGTGGATCATCGCAGATGTAACATTTCCTGTTCCCTCTAGGAGGCTTCGCTTTCACTGTTGCCGGTGCTAGGGCTCTGGCTGCTGACTGAGCCCTTGCACCTCCAACCTCCATAGGTTCCGCCCCTCCTCCTGGCGGAGGCGTGGATTGCGCACGCGCTGCTTCTCTGGGAAGGAAGGAGGAGCCCCTGGCTGGTTCGCGCCCTCCGCGCCCTTCGTCCCTGCTCCACGGACGTTCTTCCAGCCTCACCCCCACCGCCAACGCCCTCTGAACGATCTCCTGCGTGGTCCGGGGTCTCTCCCCCCTCGCAATTTCATCTTTAACCGAGCCGTGCAATCCCTCCCAAAACAGGTCTCTTACAGGAGCCGAATCTCTGTCCCATTCCAGGGCACTGACCAAAGCGAAAAAGCGGGCATGGTACTGCCTTACGCTGGCCCTCCCTTGCTTCAGTCCATGTATCTGCTTCCGAGCAAGATCCACGTCAATGCTTGATAAAAAGCACCCATCCATCGCTTTAATAAAGGCATCCGCATTTTGGAGCGCCGGATCCTTATCTCTCCACAAATTGCGCAGCCATGCTTTAGCATCTCCATGCAAATGGGACATGATGAATCCCACCTTCTCTTGCTCATCTCTAAAGTCATTGTTCAGCAGTTGCAGTGCACACATTACATCTGCTCTAAAGTTGGGGTACTGTTGCAAATTCCCATCGAAGTGAGAGACCAGACCGCCTGTTCGTCTCCCCAACCCAATCCCCTCCGGTTTGGGTGTCAGTTGCCCATGCTTCGTAAGCACTTCCAACCTGACCTGGAGATCCCTGTAGGCGGCAGCTGCGTCCTCCTCTCTCTTCCTGGATGCAAGAGCCTCGGCATTCAGTCGTGACACTGCTTCTCTGAGTTCCGCTATCTGCTGTTCGGTCATCATTTTGTCTGCCGTTCGTGAGCTCGCTAGTAGGCACCCGCTTTCTCTCCTCTCCGCGAGGCTGTAGATGCCCACAATTTAGAGGACGGAGCTTACTGTCAGAGTTGCTTCCAGATCCTAGCTCACAGAGGATCACGCTAGCCAGCGATCATTAAATAAAAGTCTTTATTGAGTTACAGTTTCCATTCTCAAGCTGCTGCGTGCAACCCTACGTCTAATGGTTAGATCGGCGAAGCTCCGTCTGAGTCTCCGCCCCTTGTACACCAACTTAATATCCTAGCCCTGCTCCACCTTTTCCGCCTGACTGTTCTTCTCTGGGTCCCTCTGCCCCCCGGGGTCTCTTCCTTCCGGGATTCCTCTGACGCTGACGCTGACCCCCCTGACTCTTCTCCCTCCTTTCGGCGGGCTTTAGGACCTGGCTCCCTTTCCGGGCTGCCTACTGCGCCACCTTCCTGTGCATTTTAACTTGGCGCGCCCGCCCAACCTTCCACCTTCCGTCTGACCGTTTCTTCGCTCCCCGATGGAGGTGTGGCCACTCCTGACTCGTGCCCTCCCCCCTGTTGTGAGCTCACAGCGCTTGATCCCTGGCGCCCTTCCTCTTCCCTGCTCTCTGGCGGTGACGCTGGTCCCGATTTCCAACTGCTCCCCTCTGAGTCCCCTCTGGCTCTATCTTCCTGGGGTGTCCCCCTAGGCTCCCCCCTTGCCCTGGCCACTGGTGCTCCTTTCTGTGAATCTTCTGATTCACTGGAAAGACTCGGAGATCTCGGGTCGTCGTCATCACTCATCTTTTCTTCTGCCTCCTCCCCCTCGCTCTCTGTTTCCTCCCTTGCCCTTGCCTCTGCTCCTGAACCCCTGACAGAACCCAAAAGACCTTTTTGCTTTGGTTGGGGGTGATTCTGGTGCACACCCATAAAACCCCATGCGAATTGAAATAAGCACGATCAATGATTATTTGTCTTCTTTCTAGGCATATGGAAGCGAAAAGACAATGTTGTGTTATTTTGGTCTCATTACACACACATTGCGATTTCTGGGTCAATGTGCATTAACACCAAAGAACACGAATTAAGCGAAATCAAAGAGCCTTCTTTCTATGTAACTGGAACCCAAAAGTACCTGTTTGGCTTTGTTTAGGCTTATTACACTTTGCTTTGCTATTTGTGGGGGACTGAACACCGCAAGAAGAATGCAAGCTTATATGACGACGACCCGAGATCTCCGAGTCTTTCCAGTGAATCAGAAGATTCACAGAAAGGAGCACCAGTGGCCAGGGCAAGGGGGGAGCCTAGGGGGACACCCCAGGAAGATAGAGCCAGAGGGGACTCAGAGGGGAGCAGTTGGAAATCGGGACCAGCGTCACCGCCAGAGAGCAGGGAAGAGGAAGGGCGCCAGGGATCAAGCGCTGGCAGCTCACAACAGGGGGGAGGGCACGAGTCAGGAGTGGCCACACCTCCATCGGGGAGCGAAGAAACGGTCAGACGGAAGGTGGAAGGTTGGGCGCGCGCGCCAAGTTCAAATGCTCAGGAAAGTGGCGCAGTAGGCAGCCGGGAAAGGGAGCCAGGTCCTAAAGCCCACCGAAAGGAGGGAGAAGAGTCAGGGGGGTCAGCGTCAGCATCAGAGGAATCCCGGAAGGAAGAGACCCCGGGGGGGCAGAGGGACCCAGAGAAGAACAGTCAGGCGGAAAAGGTGGAGCAAGGCTAGGATATTAAGTTGGTGTACAAGGGGCGGAGACTCAGATGGAGCTTCGCCGATCTAACCATGAGACGTAGGGTTGCACGCAGCAGCTTGAGAATGGAAACTGTAACTCAATAAAGACTTTTATTTAATGATCGCTGGCTAGCGTGATCCTCTGTGAGCTAGGATCTGGAAGCAACTCTGACAAAGCCCCTGGGCACCTATGAATACAGAGTTATGCCCTTTGGATTACAAAATGGCTGCCACTGTTTTCAAGCCTTCATGCATCACGTATTGGCGGGTCTCCTCTACAAGAAATGCGTCTGCTTCCTGGACGACATCCTGATATTTTCAGAATCAGAGGAGACCCACGAGGGAGACGTCAAGGAAGTTCTGCAGAGACTGCAGGAGCACAGGCTGTACGCCAAGCTGGAGAAGTGCCAGTTCGACATGAAGGAGGTAGATTTCCTGGGCTACAAGTTGTCGGACAAGGGGCTCGCCATGGACAGCGCCAAGGTTCGCTCAGTGTTGGACTGGAAGAGCCCGCGCAATCGGAAGGAGGTCCAGCGGTTTGTCGGTTTCGCCAACTTTTACCGCAAGTTCATCAAGGGGTTCGCGATGCAGACGGCGGCCATTACCGACACGCTCAGCTCCAAGAAGAAGAAGTTCATCTGGACGGAGCAAGCGGAGCAGTCCTTTCAGAAACTCAAGCGTCTCTTCTCGTCCGAAGAGCAGCTACTGCATGTGAATCCCAGCAGACCGATGAGGGTTGAAACGGACGCCTCAGACAGAGCCGTGGGAGCAGTACTGTTGCAGCAAGACCCGCATGGGGACTGGAGACCGTGTGCCTTCTACTCCAGGAAGCTCAGCAAGTCAGAGCAGAACTACGCCATCTGGGACAGGGAGTTGCTGGCCATTCATGCAGCATTCAAGGCGTGGCGGCACTTCCTCATTGGAGCCAAACACACAGTGCAGGTCCGCACGGACCATAAAAACCTGGAGTACTGGCGCACGGCAAGGTTCCTGAACCAGAGGCACATACGATGGGCGGAGTTCTTTGCGGATTTCGACTTCAGGATAGAGTACATCCCAGGCGACAACAACATCATGGCGGATGCACTGTCCAGAAAGCCGCAATACCTCGAGGAGGCGGCACCAGCAGCGGCCAAGCACATTTTCGCACCGAAAGCGTGGGCGTGCGCTTCAGCAACCGTGGACCTGGATGCTGTACGTCGAGCACTGCAGGAGGACCCCTTCGCACAAGCCAAGATGGAGGAGGTGCACAGGGGCACGGCGGAGGACGACGAGTTCCAGATACGCGACGGATTGCTCATCCGCAGAGGGGCCCTCTACGTACCGGGAGACGACCTCCGCGCGAAAGTACTGCAGCAGTTGCACGACGCACCCACCGCCGGGCACTTTGGCAAAGAGAAGACGGTAGAATTAGTAGCCAGAGATTTTTGGTGGCCCAAGATGCGGGGGGAAGTCGCGGATTACGTCTCGAGGTGCGACACCTGCCAAAGGGCCAAGTCAGTGCACAAACCGCCGGCGGGACTGCTCGAACCGCTGCAGACACCGCTCGAACCGTGGGAGAGGGTGGCCCTGGACTTTGTCACGGATCTACCCAGCTCGAGGGGCAAGACGGCAGTGCTAGTGGTGGTGGACATGTTCACCAAAATGGCCCACTTCATTCCGTGCGCGAAGGTGGCCACGGCGGAACAGACCGCCAAACTGTTCATAGACCACGTGTTCAGGGTTCACGGTCTGCCACGGTCTATCCTGTCCGACCGGGGGCGACAGTTCATCTCGAACTTCTGGCAGAAGCTGATGGGTTTCCTGAACGTCAAGATCAACCTAGCGTCGGCGAGACACCCGCAGACGAACGGACAAGCGGAGCGAGTCAACGCCATCATGCAGCAGTACCTGCGATGCTACGCAAATCAGCAGCCGGCAACATGGGTGGACTACCTGCCGCTCGCTGAGTTCGCCTACAACAACACGAAGCACGTGTCCACGGGGGTGACACCGTTCTTCGCCAACAACGGGAGGCATCCCAGAACCTTCCCGGGATTAGCGAGAGCGGGGGAGGGGGAGCCACAGGCAGCGGAAGCCTTAGCATCAGAGTTGCAGGAGGTTCACGAACAGCTTCGGAGGCAGTTAGAACTAGCAAAGCACGCATACAAACTGCAGGCCGACAAGCACAGAAGGGTTGGGGAAGACATACAGGTGGGAGACTGGGTTTGGTTAGCAGCCCAGGCAGTGCCGGCCAGATCGTTAGCGAAGAAGAAGCTAGGGCATAAGCAGCTAGGACCTTACCAAGTCGAGGCACAGGTCAATCCAGTGGCCTTCCGGTTGACACTGCCGGAGGGATCCAGAATGCACCCAGTTTTCCATAGATCAGTGCTCACGCCCTACAAAGCACCTCATAGATTTCAGGAGCCAGGCATGGCACCAGACCCGTTCAGGGAGACGCCCACAAGGGGGGGGTCGCCAAGGCGGGAACCCGTCAACGAGGTCACAGAGATTTTAGACTCGAGATGGGGGGAAGAGGGAGTAGAATATCTTCTCGCCAGAGAAGGTACCCCGGCCAGCGCCAACAGTTGGGTGCCAGACTATGCCTTGGACGAACCTCTTCTCAAGGACGAGTTTCATGCCCTTTTCCCACACAGGCCCATGCCAGCCGAGTATTTCGACGACTGGCTTTTCACACCCACATTTTCAGCCAGCACATTCCAGGGGTTCACCTCGGCCGAGGAACCGGCACTAGAAACACGTTCCCCGGAGGGATCACCCTCGGGGTCTGCCTCAGACCGTTCCTATTGGTGGGACGATCGACCAGAGGAGCAGTGGCGCAGGAAGTGGCTGGGGGGTCCTTGGCAGGCAACGTCCCCGGAGGATACCGGGGGAGAGACGGACATGGACGTTGTCAGGGGTTCAGGAGCAGAGGCAAGGGCAAGGGAGGAAACAGAGAGCGAGGGAGAGGAGGCAGAAGAAAAGATGAGTGATGACGACGACCCGAGATCTCCGAGTCTTTCCAGTGAATCAGAAGATTCACAGAAAGGAGCACCAGTGGCCAGGGCAAGGGGGGAGCCTAGGGGGACACCCCAGGAAGATAGAGCCAGAGGGGACTCAGAGGGGAGCAGTTGGAAATCAGGACCAGCGTCACCGCCAGAGAGCAGGGAAGAGGAAGGGCGCCAGGGATCAAGCGCTGGCAGCTCACAACAGGGGGGAGGGCACGAGTCAGGAGTGGCCACACCTCCATCGGGGAGCGAAGAAACGGTCAGACGGAAGGTGGAAGGTTGGGCGCGCGCAACAAGTTCAAATGCACAGGAAGGTGGCGCAGTAGGCAGCCCGGAAAGGGAGCCAGGTCCTAAAGCCCGCCGAAAGGAGGGAGGAGAGTCAGGGGGGTCAGCGTCAGCGTCAGAGGAATCCCGGAAGGAAGAGACCCCGGGGGGCAGAGGGACCCAGAGAAGAACAGTCAGGCGGAAAAGGTGGAGCAAGGCTAGGATATTAAGTTGGTGTACAAGGGGCGGAGACTCAGATGGAGCTTCGCCGATCTAACCATGAGACGTAGAGTTGCACGCAGCAGCTTGAGAATGGAAACTGTAACTCAATAAAGACTTTTATTTAATGATCGCTGGCTAGCGTGATCCTCTGTGAGCTAGGATCTGGAAGCAGCTCTGACAGTAAGCTCCATCCCTAGATTGTGGGCATCTACGTCCTCGCGGAGAGGAGAGAAAGCGGGTGCCTACTAGCGAGCTCACGAACGGCAGACAACATGACGGCCGAACAGCAGATAGTGGAACTCAGAGAAGCAGTGACACGACTGAATGCCGAGGCTCTTGCATCCAGGAAGAGAGAGGAGGACGCAGCTGCCGCCTACAGGGATCTCCAGGTCAGGTTGGAAGTGCTTACGAAGCAAGGGCAACTGACACCCAAACCGGAGGGGATTGGGTTGGGGAGACGAACAGGCGGTCTGGTCTCTCACTTCGATGGGAATTTGCAACAGTACCCCAACTTTAGAGCAGATGTAATGTGTGCACTGCAACTGCTGAACAAAGACTTTAGAGATGAGCAAGAGAAGGTGGGATTCATCATGTCCCATTTGCATGGAGATGCTAAAGCATGGCTGCGCAATTTGTGGAGAGATAAGGATCCGGCGCTCCAAAATGCGGATGCCTTTATTAAAGCGATGGATGGGTGCTTTTTATCAAGCATTGACGTGGATCTTGCTCGGCAGGAGATACATGGACTGAAGCAAGGGAGGGCCAGCGTAAGGCAGTACCATGCCCGCTTTTTCGCTTTGGTCAGTGCCCTGGAATGGGACAGAGATTCGGCTCCTGTAAGAGACCTGTTTTGGGAGGGATTGCACGGCTCGGTTAAAGATGAAATTGCGAGGGGGGAGAGACCCCGGACCACGCAGGAGATCGTTCAGAGGGCGCTGGCGGTGGGGGTGCGGCTGGAAGGACGTCCGTGGAGCAGGGACGAAGGGCGTGGAGGGCGCGAACCAGCCAGGGGCTCCTCCTTCCTTCCCAGAGAAGCAGCGCGTGCGCAATCCACGCCTCCGCCAGGAGGAGGAGCGGAACCTATGGAGGTTGGAGGTGCAAGGGCTCAGTCAGCAGCCAGAGCCCTAGCACCGGCAGCAGTGAAAGCGAAGCCTCCTAGAGGGAACAGGAAGTGTTACATCTGCGATGATCCACAGCATATGGCGAAAGAGTGTCCCCAGAGGCTCCACAAGCACACTGCAGCCTCAGCAATGGTAACTGCAGCAACGCAGCAAGGACAACCACAGCAGGGAAACGACGGAGTCTGGTTGGAGGAAGAGGCACTGGGGCCCAGCCAGACGTGTCAGTGAAGCAGTCCCCAGAGATTTTACAGCCCATGGACCCCCTCCCGCCCAAACCGGTAGTGAAGCTCACCGCGTCGCTCCAGCTGCCCAATGGAATCACCATGGACGTGCCAATCACCATTGACTCCGGAAGCAATGCGGACTTTATAGGGCAGGACTTTGTCGACCGGCACGCTATACAGTTGCTGCCTGCCACGCTGCCCCTGCAGGTTGTCACGGTGGATGGCAGGGAGCTGCTAGGGGGGCAAGTGGTGAAGCAGACGCCACCAATGGTGATGCGACTTGGGAATCACAGGGAAATCATCAGCTTCAATGTCACTCAACTATCGGACACGCCCATTGTATTGGGCATGAGTTGGCTGGACAAGCACAGCCCGACGCTGGCTTGGTACCAGAGGCAGCTGACCTTCGGCTCTTCCTTTTGCGCTGAACACTGCATCGTGCCCAGGCAGGAAGGAGGGGAAGAGGAGTCACAGCTGCAGCTAGGCACGCTGCAAGCGGTTCCCCACAAGTACGCAGAATTTTTGGAGGTTTTCTGCGAGAAAGAGGCAGACAGGCTACCCCCCCACAGACCATATGACTGCAAAATTGACCTGCTGCCGGGGGCGGCGCTGCCCAAAGGGAAGCTGTATTCCATGTCTGAGGACGAACTGCAGGAACTCAAAGAGTTCATAGATCATAATTTGGAGCGCGGTTTCATCCGAGAGTCCAAGGCAGCGGGGGGCAGTCCGGTATTCTTTGTTAAGAAGCGGGACACGCCCCAAAAAAGACTTGTAGTGGACTTTCGCATCTTGAACAGTGTGACCAAGCCATCGGACTTCCCCATGCCCCGAATCGACGACCTCCTCGCAAAGGTACGGAAGGGCAGAGTGTTCACCAAGTTGGACCTGCGAGGGGCATACAACCTCATTCGCATGCGGGAGGGAGATGAGTGGAAGACAGCCATGTTCACGCCCTGGATTGCAAAATGGCTCCCACGTTTTTCAAGCTTTCATGCATCACGTGTTGGCGGGGCTCCTCTACAAGACGTGCGTCTGTTTCTTGGATGACATCCTGATCTTTTCGGAATCGCAGCAGGAGCATGACAGACACGTCAAGGAAGTGCTGAGCAGGCTACAGCAACATAGGCTTTACGCCAAGCTGGAGAAGTGCCAATTCGACGTGACGGAGGTGGATTTCCTGGGCTACAAGTTGTCTGATAAAGGGCTCGCCATGGACAGCGCCAAGGTCCGAGCAGTGTTGGATTGGAAAAGCCCACGCAACCGGAAGGAGGTCCAACGGTTTGTCAGCTTCGCGAACTTCTATCGCAAGTTTATCAAAGGCTTTGCCATGCAGACAGCGGCCATCACGGACACGCTCAGCTCCAAGAAAAAGAAGTTCATCTGGACAGAGCAGGCGGAGCAGTCCTTTCAGGCACTCAAGCGTCTCTTCGCGTCGGAAGAGCAGCTGCTTCATGTCAACCCCAGCAGGCCGATGAGGGTGGAGACAGACGCTTCGGACAGAGCCGTGGGAGCAGTCCTGCTGCAGAAAGACCCGCAGGGGGTTTGGAGGCCGGGAGCGTTTTACTCAAGGAAGCTCAGCAAGTCCGAACAGAACTACACCATCTGGGACAGGGAGTTGCTGGCCATTCATGCAGCGTTCAAAGCGTGGAGGCACTTCCTGATCGGCGCCAAGCACACGGTGCAGGTCTGCACGGACCACAAGAATCTAGAGCACTGGCGCACGGCACAGTTCCTGAACCAGAGGCAGATACGTTGGGCTGAGTTCTTTGCGAATTTCGACTTCCGAATAGAGTATGTCCCGGGGGACACCAACATCATGGCGGATGCTCTCTCCCGTAAGCCACAGTATCTGGAGGAGGCAACGCCAGCGGCCGCCATGCACATCTTCGCACCGACAGTGTGGGCGTGCGCGGCGGCAACAGTTGACCTGGATGCGGTGCGACGAGCGTTGCAGGATGACTCCTTCGCGCAAGCAACGATGGCAGAGGTGCACAGGGGCACGGCAGCGACCGACGAGTTCCAGCTGCGAGATGGTTTGCTCATCCGTAAAGGGGCCATCTACGTGCCGGGAGACGAACTTCGCGCCAAGGTACTGCAGCAGCTGCACGACGCGCCCACTGCCGGGCACTTTGGCAAGGAGAAGACGGTGGAATTAGTAGCCAGAGACTTCTGGTGGCCCGGAATGAGAGGGGAAGTCGCGGACTACGTGGCGAGGTGTGACACCTGCCAGAGGGCCAAACCAGTGCACAGACCGCCGGCCGGACTGCTGGAACCGCTGCAAACTCCGTTCGAGCCATGGGAGAGAGTGGCCCTGGACTTTGTCACGGATCTGCCCAGCTCGAGGGGCAAGACGGCTGTGCTGGTGGTGGTGGACTTGTTCTCCAAGATGGCACATTTCATTCCGTGTGCGAAGGTGGCCACGGCGGAACAAACCGCCAAACTGTTCATAGACCACGTGTTCAAGGTTCACGGTCTGCCGCGGTCTATTCTGTCCGACCGAGGGCGACAGTTCATCTCGAACTTCTGGCAGAGGCTGATGGGCTTCCTGAACGTCAAGATCAACCTGGCGTCGGCTAGACACCCGCAGACCAACGGGCAAGCGGAGCGGGTCAATGCCATCATGCAGCAGTACCTGAGATGTTATGCGAATCAACAGCCTGCGACGTGGGTGGATTACCTGCCTCTCGCCGAGTTCGCCTACAACAACACGAAGCACGTGTCCACGGGGGTCACGCCGTTCTTCGCCAACAACGGGAGGCACCCCAGAACCTTCCCGGGACTGGAAAGAATGGGGGAGGGGGAGCCGCAGACAGCAGATGCGTTCGCGTCGGAGTTGCAGGAGGTCCACGATCAGCTGCGGCGGCACCTGGAGCTGGCTAAACACGCATACAAGGTACAAGCGGACAAACACAGAAGACTCCAGATGGGGGGAAGAGGGGGTAGAATACCTTCTCGCCAAGGAGGGCACCCCGGCCAGTGCCAACAGCTGGGTGCCGGGCTACGCTTTAGACGAACCTCTGCTCAAAGAAGAGTTTCATGCCCTCTTCCCACATAGGCCAATGCCAGCAGACTTTTTCGACGACTGGCTTTTCACGCCCACGCTTTCAGCCAGCACGTTCCGGGGGTTCGACTCGGACGAGGAACCGACACGAGACACCCGTTCCCCGGAGGGGTCACCCTCGGGATCTGCTTCAGAACCCTCGTATTGGTGGGATGATCGACCAGAGGAGCAGTTCCGCAGAAGGTGGCTGGAGGGTCCAGGACGAGCAACGTCTCCAGAAGGCAACGAGGGAGAGACGGACATGGACGTTTTCGGGGACGACCCGGGTTTCGAGCACGGCGGCACAGAGATGGAAGCGGAGGTGACCGTCGTCAACGAGAGCAGGGAGGAAGAACCGGAAGACTTCGGATGGCGGCCCGCCACGGGAAGCGAACTGTATCCGACATTCGTCCCCCTGACACGGCAGCACCCAGATCCCGCACCGGAAGGAGGGGAGGGGGGAAGAGGGGGCTTTGAGGGGGGGATGGATGTCAGGGGTTCAGGAGCAGAGGCAAGGGCAAGGGAGGAAACAGAGAGCGAGGGAGAGGAGGCAGAAGAAAAGATGAGTGATGACGACGACCCGAGATCTCCGAGTCTTTCCAGTGAATCAGAAGATTCACAGAAAGGAGCACCAGTGGCCAGGGCAAGGGGGGAGCCTAGGGGGACACCCCAGGAAGATAGAGCCAGAGGGGACTCAGAGGGGAGCAGTTGGAAATCAGGACCAGCGTCACCGCCAGAGAGCAGGGAAGAGGAAGGGCGCCAGGGATCAAGCGCTGGCAGCTCACAACAGGGGGGAGGGCACGAGTCAGGAGTGGCCACACCTCCATCGGGGAGCGAAGAAACGGTCAGACGGAAGGTGGAAGGTTGGGCGCGCGTGCCAAGTTCAAATGCACAGGAAGGTGGCGCAGTAGGCAGCCCGGAAAGGGAGCCAGGTCCTAAAGCCCGCCGAAAGGAGGGAGAAGAGTCAGGGGGGTCAGCGTCAGCGTCAGAGGAATCCCGGAAGGAAGAGACCCCGGGGGGCAGAGGGACCCAGAGAAGAACAGTCAGGCGGAAAAGGTGGAGCAAGGCTAGGATATTAAGTTGGTGTACAAGGGGCGGAGACTCAGATGGAGCTTCGCCGATCTAACCATGAGACGTAGAGTTGCACGCAGCAGCTTGAGAATGGAAACTGTAACTCAATAAAGACTTTTATTTAATGATCGCTGGCTAGCGTGATCCTCTGTGAGCTAGGATCTGGAAGCAGCTCTGACAGACGTGTTGGGGGAGGACCTTGGGTTCGAGCATGGCGGCAAAGAGATCGAAGCAGAGGAAATTGAGGTCGGCGAGAGCACGGAGGACGAGCCGGACTTATCCGGCTGGATGCACGCCACGGGGGACGAACTGTATCCGGCACTCACCCCCACAACGACGGAGCACCCAGTACCCACACCTGAAGGAGGGGAGAGGGGAAGGGGGGGCTTCGAGGGGGGGATGGATGTCAGGGGTTCAGGAGCAGAGGCACAGGAAAGGGAGGAAATAGAGAGCGAGGGGGAGGAGTCCGAAGGAAATGTTAGCGATGACAGCGGTCCGAGGTCTCTGAGTCTTTCCAGCGAATCGGAAGATTCACAGAAAGGGGCTCCCATGGTCGGAGCAAGGGGGGTGCCTAGGGGGACACCCCAGGAAGAAGGGGCCAGAGGGGACTCAGAGAGCAGCTGTCAGAGTTGCTTCCAGATCCTAGCTCACAGAGGATCACGCTAGCCAGCGATCATTAAATAAAAGTCTTTATTGAGTTACAGTTTCCATTCTCAAGCTGCTGCGTGCAACCCTACGTCTAATGGTTAGATCGGCGAAGCTCCATCTGAGTCTCCGCCCCTTGTACACCAACTTAATATCCTAGCCTTGCTCCACCTTTTCCGCCTGACTGTTCTTCTCTGGGTCCCTCTGCCCCCCGGGGTCTCTTCCTTCCGGGATTCCTCTGACGCTGACGCTGACCCCCCTGACTCTTCTCCCTCCTTTCGGCGGGCTTTAGGACCTGGCTCCCTTTCCGGGCTGCCTACTGCGCCACCTTCCTGTGCATTTGAACTTGTTGCGCGCGCCCAACCTTCCACCTTCCGTCTGACCGTTTCTTCGCTCCCCGATGGAGGTGTGGCCACTCCTGACTCGTGCCCTCCCCCCTGTTGTGAGCTGCCAGCGCTTGATCCCTGGCGCCCTTCCTCTTCCCTGCTCTCTGGCGGTGACGCTGGTCCCGATTTCCAACTGCTCCCCTCTGAGTCCCCTCTGGCTCTATCTTCCTGGGGTGTCCCCCTAGGCTCCCCCCTTGCCCTGGCCACTGGTGCTCCTTTCTGTGAATCTTCTGATTCACTGGAAAGACTCGGAGATCTCGGGTTGTCGTCATCACCCATCTTTTCTTCTGCCTCCTCCCCCTCGCTCTCTGTTTCCTCCCTTGCCCTTGCCTCTGCTCCTGAACCCCTGACAGCAGCAGTTGGAAATCAGGACCAGCGTCCACACCAGAGTGCAGTAGGGGGGAGGAGTCCCAGGCATCGGGATCAGGCGGCGCACTGCCAGTGGGAGGACATGAGTCAGGATTGGCCACGCCTCCATCGGGGAGCGAGGAAACGGTCGAGAGCAAGGTTGAAGGCTGGGCGCGCGCGCCAAGTTCAAATGTACAGGAGGGCGGCGCAGTTGGCAGCCCGGATAGGGAGCCAGGTCCCAAAGCCCGCCGAAAAGAGGGGGAGGAGTCAGGGGGGTCAATGTCAGCGTCAGAAGAATCCAGGAAGGAAGGGACCCCGGGGGGTAGCAGGACCCAGAGGAGAAAGGAGAGACGGAAGAGGTGGAGTAAGGCTAGAATCTTAAACTGGTGTACAGGGGGCGGAGACTCAGATGGAGCTTCGCCGAACTAACCCCTAGACGTAGAGCTGGGGCACTGCGGCTTGAAAATGGAAACTGTACTTCAATAAAGACTTTTGTACATTACTGCCGGCTAGCGTTGGTCCTCTGTGAGCTGGGACCTGGAGCCAGCTCTGACAATTGTCTTTTCGCTTCCATATGCCTAGAAAGAAGACAAATAAGCTTTGATTTTGCTTATTTCAATTCGCATGGGGTTTTATGGGTGTGCACCAGAATCACCCCCAACCAAAGCAAAATGGTCTTTTGGGTTCCATCTACATAAAAAGAAGATGAGAAAGGTCTGATTGGGCTTATTTCAAATAGGTGTTTTTGGGGTTAGAATGGACATTCACCCCAAAATCGCAGCGTGACATGTTTATTATCAGCCCAAACCAAGAATAGGTGTTTTGGTTCCATCTCAATAGAAAGAGGACGAATAAGCTTCCATTGTTCTTTCGGTGTTCAGTCCCCCACAAATAGCAAAGCAAAGTGTAATAAGCCTAAAGAAGGCCAAACAGGTCGTTTTGGGTTGCAGCAACATAGAAAGAAGAATCTTGGATTTCGCTTAATTCATCGTGTTCTTTGGTGTTTATGCACATTGTCCCAGAAATCTCAATGTGTGTGTAATGAAACCAAAATAACACAACATTGTCTTTTCGCTTCCATATGCCTAGAAAGAAGACAAATAAGCTTTGATTGTGCTTATTTCAATTCGCAGGGGGTTTCATGGGTGTGCACCAGAATCACCCCCAACCAAAGCAAAAAGGTCTTTTGGGTTCCATCTACATAAAAAGAAGATGAGAAAGCTCTGATTGGGCTTATTTCAAATAGGTGTTTTTGGGGTTAGAAGGCACATTCACCCAAAAATCGCAGAGTGACATGTTTATTATCAGCCCAAACCAAGCATAGGTGCTTTGGTTCCATCTCAATAGAAAGTGGACGAATAAGCTTGCATTGTTCTTTCGGTGTTCAGTCCCCCACAAATAGCAAAGCAAAGTGTAATAAGCCTAAACAAAGCCAAACAGGTTGTTTTGGGTTGCAGCAACATAGAAAGAAGAATCTTGGATTTTGCTTATTTCGTGTTCTTTGGTGTTAATGCACATTGACCCAGAAATCGCAAAGTGTGTGTAATGAGACCAAAATAACACAACATTGTCTTTTCGCTTCCATATGCCTAGAAAGAAGACAAATAAGCTTTGATTTTGCTTATTTCAATTCGCATGGGGTTTTATGGGTGTGCACCAGAATCACCCCCAACCAAAGCAAAATGGTCTTTTGGGTTCCATCTACATAAAAAGAAGATGATAAAGCTCTGATTGGGGTTATTTCATATTGGTGTTTTTGGGTTTAGAATGCACATTCACCCAAAAATCGCAGAGTGACATGTTTATTATCAGCCCAAACCAAGCAAAGGTGTTTTGGTTCCATCTCAATAGAAAGAGGACGAATAAGCTTGCATTCTTCTTTCAGTGTTCAGTCCCCCACAAATAGCAAAGCAAAGTGTAATAAGCCTAAACAAAGCCAAACAGGTTGTTTTGGGTTGCAGCAACATAGAAAGAAGAATCTTGGATTTTGCTTATTTCGTGTTCTTTGGTGTTAATGCACATTGACCCAGAAATCGCAAAGTGTGTGTAATGAGACCAAAATAACACAACATTGTCTTTTCGCTTCCATATGCCTAGAAAGAAGACAAATAAGCTTTGATTTTGCTTATTTCAATTCGCATGGGGTTTTATGGGTGTGCACCAGAATCACCCCCAACCAAAGCAAAATGGTCTTTTGGGTTCCATCTACATAAAAAGAAGATGATAAAGCTCTGATTGGGGTTATTTCATATTGGTGTTTTTGGGTTTAGAATGCACATTCACCCAAAAATCGCAGAGTGACATGTTTATTATCAGCCCAAACCAAGCAAAGGTGTTTTGGTTCCATCTCAATAGAAAGAGGACGAATAAGCTTGCATTCTTCTTTCAGTGTTCAGTCCCCCACAAATAGCAAAGCAAAGTGTAATAAGCCTAAACAAAGCCAAACAGGTTGTTTTGGGTTGCAGCAACATAGAAAGAAGAATCTTGGATTTTGCTTATTTCGTGTTCTTTGGTGTTAATGCACATTGACCCAGAAATCGCAAAGTGTGTGTAATGAGACCAAAATAACACAACATTGTCTTTTCGCTTCCATATGCCTAGAAAGAAGACAAATAAGCTTTGATTGTGCTTATTTCAATTCGCATGGGGTTTTATGGGTGTGCACCAGAATCACCCCCAACCAAAGCAAAATGGTCTTTTGGGTTCCATCTACATAAAAAGAAGATGAGAAAGGTCTGATTGGGCTTATTTCAAATAGGTGTTTTTGGGGTTAGAATGGACATTCACCCCAAAATCGCAGCGTGACATGTTTATTATCAGCCCAAACCAAGCAAAGGTGTTTTGGTTCCATCTCAATAGAAAGAGGACGAATAAGCTTGCATTGTTCTTTCGGTGTTCAGTCACCCACAAATAGCAGAGCAAAGTGTAATAAGCCTAAACAAAGCTAAATAGGTACTTTTGGGTTGCAGCAACATAGAAAGAAGAATCTTGGATTTTGCTTATTTCGTGTTCTTTGGTGTTAATGCACATTGACCCAGAAATCGCAAAGTGTGTGTAATGAGACCAAAATAACACAACATTGTCTTTTCGCTTCCATATGCCTAGAAAGAAGACAAATAAGCTTTGATTTTGCTTATTTCAATTCGCATGGGGTTTTATGGGTGTGCACCAGAATCACCCCCAACCAAAGCAAAAAGGTCTTTTGGGTTCCATCTACATAAAAAGAAGATGATAAAGCTCTGATTGGGGTTATTTCATATTGGTGTTTTTGGGGTTAGAAGGCACATTCACCCAAAAATCGCAGAGTGACATGTTTATTATCAGCCCAAACCAAACAAAGGTGTTTTGGTTCCATCTCAATAGAAAGAGGACGAATAAGCTTGCATTCTTCTTTCAGTGTTCAGTCCCCCACAAATAGCAAAGCAAAGTGTAATAAGGCTAAACAAAGCCAAACAGGTTGTTTTGGGTTGCAGCAACATAGAAAGAAGAATCTTGGGTTTTGCTTATTTCGTGTTCTTTGGTGTTAATGCACATTGACTCAGAAATCGCAGCGTGTGTGTAATGAGACCAAAATAACACAACACCGTATTTTCGCTTCCATATGCGTAGAAAGAAGACAAATAAGCTTTGATTGTGCTTATTTCAATTCGCATGGGGTTTTGTCGGTGTGCATCAGAATCACCCCCAACCAAAGCATAAAGGTCTTTTGGGTTCCTACATAAAAAGAAGATGATAAAGCTCTGATTGGGCTTATTTCAAATTGGTGTTTTGGGGGTTAGAATGCACATTCACCCAAAAATCGCAGAGTGACATGTTTATTATCAGCCCAAACCAAGCATAGGTGCTTTGGTTCCATCTCAATAGAAAGAGGACGAATAAGCTTGCATTGTTCTTTCGGTGTTCAGTCACCCACAAATAGCAGAGCAAAGTGTAATAAGCCTAAACAAAGCTAAATAGGTACTTTTGGGTTCCAGTTACATAGAACGAAGGCTCTTTGCTTTCGCTTAATTCGTCGTGTTCTTTGGTGTTAATGCACATTGACCCAGAAATCGCAATGTGTGTGTAATGAGACCAAAATAACACAACATTGATTTTTCGCTTCCATATGCCTAGAAAGAAGACAAATAATCATTGATCGTGCTTATTTCAATTCGCATGGGGTTTTATGGGTGTGCACCAGAATCACCCCCAACCAAAGCAAAAAGGTCTTTTGGGTTCCATCTACATAAAAAGAAGATGATAAAGGTCTGATTGGGCTTATTTCAAATAGGTGTTTTTGGGGTTAGAAGGCACATTCACCCAAAAATCGGAGAGTGACATGTTTATTATCAGCCCAAACCAAGCATAGGTGCTTTGGTTCCATCTCAATAGAAAGTGGACGAATAAGCTTGCATTGTTCTTTCGGTGTTCAGTCCCCCACAAATAGCAAAGCAAAGTGTAATAAGGCTAAACAAAGCCAAACAGGTTGTTTTGGGTTGCAGCAACATAGAAAGAAGAATCTTGGATTTTGCTTATTTCGTGTTCTTTGGTGTTAATGCACATTGACCCAGAAATCGCAAAGTGTGTGTAATGAGACCAAAATAACACAACACCGTATTTTCGCTTCCATATGCGTAGAAAGAAGACAAATAAGCTTTGATTTTGCTTATTTCAATTCGCATGGGGTTTTATGGGTGTGCACCAGAATCACCCCCAACCAAAGCAAAAAGGTCTTTTGGGTTCCATCTACATAAAAAGAAGATGATAAAGCTCTGATTGGGCTTATTTCAAATAGGTGTTTTTGGGGTTAGAAGGCACATTCACCCAAAAATCGCAGAGTGACATGTTTATTATCAGCCCAAACCAAGCATAGGTGCTTTGGTTCCATCTCAATAGAAAGTGGACGAATAAGCTTGCATTGTTCTTTCGGTGTTCAGTCCCCCACAAATAGCAAAGCAAAGTGTAATAAGGCTAAACAAAGCCAAACAGGTTGTTTTGGGTTGCAGCAACATAGAAAGAAGAATCTTGGATTTTGCTTATTTCGTGTTCTTTGGTGTTAATGCACATTGACCCAGAAATCGCAAAGTGTGTGTAATGAGACCAAAATAACACAACACCGTATTTTCGCTTCCATATGCGTAGAAAGAAGACAAATAAGCTTTGATTTTGCTTATTTCAATTCGCATGGGGTTTTATGGGTGTGCACCAGAATCACCCCCAACCAAAGCAAAAAGGTCTTTTGGGTTCCATCTACATAAAAAGAAGATGATAAAGCTCTGATTGGGCTTATTTCAAATAGGTGTTTTTGGGGTTAGAAGGCACATTCACCCAAAAATCGCAGAGTGACATGTTTATTATCAGCCCAAACCAAGCATAGGTGCTTTGGTTCCATCTCAATAGAAAGTGGACGAATAAGCTTGCATTGTTCTTTCGGTGTTCAGTCCCCCACAAATAGCAAAGCAAAGTGTAATAAGCCTAAACAAAGCCAAACAGGTTGTTTTGGGTTGCAGCAACATAGAAAGAAGAATCTTGGATTTTGCTTATTTCGTGTTCTTTGGTGTTAATGCACATTGACTCAGAAATCGCATCGTGTGTGTAATGAGACCAAAATAACACAACACCGTATTTTCGCTTCCATATGCGTAGAAAGAAGACAAATAATCATTGATCGTGCTTATTTCAATTCGCATGGGGTTTTATGGGTGTGCACCAGAATCACCCCCAACCAAAGCAAAAAGGTCTTTTGGGTTCCATCTACATAAAAAGAAGATGATAAAGGTCTGATTGGGCTTATTTCAAATAGGTGTTTTTGGGGTTAGAAGGCACATTCACCCAAAAATCGGAGAGTGACATGTTTATTATCAGCCCAAACCAAGCATAGGTGCTTTGGTTCCATCTCAATAGAAAGTGGACGAATAAGCTTGCATTGTTCTTTCGGTGTTCAGTCCCCCACAAATAGCAAAGCAAAGTGTAATAAGGCTAAACAAAGCCAAACAGGTTGTTTTGGGTTGCAGCAACATAGAAAGAAGAATCTTGGATTTTGCTTATTTCGTGTTCTTTGGTGTTAATGCACATTGACCCAGAAATCGCAAAGTGTGTGTAATGAGACCAAAATAACACAACACCGTATTTTCGCTTCCATATGCGTAGAAAGAAGACAAATAAGCTTTGATTTTGCTTATTTCAATTCGCATGGGGTTTTATGGGTGTGCACCAGAATCACCCCCAACCAAAGCAAAAAGGTCTTTTGGGTTCCATCTACATAAAAAGAAGATGATAAAGCTCTGATTGGGCTTATTTCAAATAGGTGTTTTTGGGGTTAGAAGGCACATTCACCCAAAAATCGCAGAGTGACATGTTTATTATCAGCCCAAACCAAGCATAGGTGCTTTGGTTCCATCTCAATAGAAAGTGGACGAATAAGCTTGCATTGTTCTTTCGGTGTTCAGTCCCCCACAAATAGCAAAGCAAAGTGTAATAAGGCTAAACAAAGCCAAACAGGTTGTTTTGGGTTGCAGCAACATAGAAAGAAGAATCTTGGATTTTGCTTATTTCGTGTTCTTTGGTGTTAATGCACATTGACCCAGAAATCGCAAAGTGTGTGTAATGAGACCAAAATAACACAACACCGTATTTTCGCTTCCATATGCGTAGAAAGAAGACAAATAAGCTTTGATTTTGCTTATTTCAATTCGCATGGGGTTTTATGGGTGTGCACCAGAATCACCCCCAACCAAAGCAAAAAGGTCTTTTGGGTTCCATCTACATAAAAAGAAGATGATAAAGCTCTGATTGGGCTTATTTCATATTGGTGTTTTTGGGTTTAGAATGCACATTCACCCAAAAATCGCAGAGTGACATGTTTATTATCAGCCCAAACCAAGCATAGGTGCTTTGGTTCCATCTCAATAGAAAGTGGACGAATAAGCTTGCATTGTTCTTTCGGTGTTCAGTCCCCCACAAATAGCAAAGCAAAGTGTAATAAGCCTAAACAAAGCCAAACAGGTTGTTTTGGGTTGCAGCAACATAGAAAGAAGAATCTTGGATTTTGCTTATTTCGTGTTCTTTGGTGTTAATGCACATTGACCCAGAAATCGCAGCGTGTGTGTAATGAGACCAAAATAACACAACACCGTATTTTCGTTTCATATGCCTAGAAAGAAGACAAATATGCTTTGATTGTGCTTATTTCAATTCGCATGGGGTTTTATGGGTGTGCACCAGAATCACCCCCAACCAAAGCAAAATGGTCTTTTGGGTTCCATCTACATAAAAAGAAGATGATAAAGCTCTGATTGGGGTTATTTCATATTGGTGTTTTTGGGTTTAGAATGCACATTCACCCAAAAATCGCAGAGTGACATGTTATCAGCCCAAACCAAGCATAGGTGCTTTGGTTCCATCTCAATAGAAAGAGGACGAATAAGCTTGCATTGTTCTTTCGGTGTTCAGTCACCCACAAATAGCAGAGCAAAGTGTAATAAGCCTAAACAAAGCTAAATAGGTACTTTTGGGTTCCAGTTACATAGAACGAAGGCTCTTTGCTTTCGCTTAATTCGTCGTGTTCTTTGGTGTTAATGCACATTGACCCAGAAATCGCAATGTGTGTGTAATGAGACCAAAATAACACAACATTGATTTTTCGCTTCCATATGCCTAGAAAGAAGACAAATAATCATTGATCGTGCTTATTTCAATTCGCATGGGGTTTTATGGGTGTGCACCAGAATCACCCCCAACCAAAGCAAAAAGGTCTTTTGGGTTCCATCTACATAAAAAGAAGATGATAAAGGTCTGATTGGGCTTATTTCAAATAGGTGTTTTTGGGGTTAGAAGGCACATTCACCCAAAAATCGGAGAGTGACATGTTTATTATCAGCCCAAACCAAGCATAGGTGCTTTGGTTCCATCTCAATAGAAAGTGGACGAATAAGCTTGCATTGTTCTTTCGGTGTTCAGTCCCCCACAAATAGCAAAGCAAAGTGTAATAAGGCTAAACAAAGCCAAACAGGTTGTTTTGGGTTGCAGCAACATAGAAAGAAGAATCTTGGATTTTGCTTATTTCGTGTTCTTTGGTGTTAATGCACATTGACCCAGAAATCGCAGCGTGTGTGTAATGAGACCAAAATAACACAACACCGTATTTTCGTTTCATATGCCTAGAAAGAAGACAAATATGCTTTGATTGTGCTTATTTCAATTCGCATGGGGTTTTATGGGTGTGCACCAGAATCACCCCCAACCAAAGCAAAATGGTCTTTTGGGTTCCATCTACATAAAAAGAAGATGATAAAGCTCTGATTGGGGTTATTTCATATTGGTGTTTTTGGGTTTAGAATGCACATTCACCCAAAAATCGCAGAGTGACATGTTTATTATCAGCCCAAACCAAGCATAGGTGCTTTGGTTCCATCTCAATAGAAAGAGGACGAATAAGCTTGCATTGTTCTTTCGGTGTTCAGTCACCCACAAATAGCAGAGCAAAGTGTAATAAGCCTAAACAAAGCTAAATAGGTACTTTTGGGTTCCAGTTACATAGAACGAAGGCTCTTTGATTTCGCTAAATTCGTCGTGTTCTTTGGTGTTAATGCACATTGACCCAGAAATCGCAATGTGTGTGTAATGAGACCAAAATAACACAACATTGATTTTTCGCTTCCATATGCCTAGAAAGAAGACAAATAATCATTGATCGTGCTTATTTCAATTCGCATGGGGTTTTATGGGTGTGCACCAGAATCACCCCCAACCAAAGCAAAAAGGTCTTTTGGGTTCCATCTACATAAAAAGAAGATAAAGGTCTGATTGGGCTTATTTCAAATAGGTGTTTTTGGGGTTAGAAGGCACATTCACCCAAAAATCGCAGAGTGACATGTTTATTATCAGCCCAAACCAAGCATAGGTGCTTTGGTTCCATCTCAATAGAAAGTGGACGAATAAGCTTGCATTGTTCTTTCGGTGTTCAGTCCCCCACAAATAGCAAAGCAAAGTGTAATAAGCCTAAACAAAGCCAAACAGGTTGTTTTGGGTTGCAGCAACATAGAAAGAAGAATCTTGGATTTTGCTTATTTCGTGTTCTTTGGTGTTAATGCACATTGACTCAGAAATCGCATCGTGTGTGTAATGAGACCAAAATAACACAACACCGTATTTTCGCTTCCATATGCGTAGAAAGAAGACAAATAAGCTTTGATTGTGCTTATTTCAATTCGCATGGGGTTTTATGGGTGTGCACCAGAATCACCCCCAACCAAAGCAAAATGGTCTTTTGGGTTCCATCTACATAAAAAGAAGATGATAAAGCTCTGATTGGGGTTATTTCATATTGGTGTTTTTGGGTTTAGAATGCACATTCACCCAAAAATCGCAGAGTGACATGTTTATTATCAGCCCAAACCAAGCAAAGGTGTTTTGGTTCCATCTCCATAGAAAGAGGACGAATAAGCTTGCATTCTTCTTTCAGTGTTCAGTCCCCCACAAATAGCAAAGCAAAGTGTAATAAGCCTAAACAAAGCCAAACAGGTTGTTTTGGGTTGCAGCAACATAGAAAGACGAATCTTGGATTTTGCTTATTTCGTGTTCTTTGGTGTTAATGCACATTGACCCAGAAATCGCAAAGTGTGTGTAATGAGACCAAAATAACACAACACCGTATTTTCGCTTCCATATGCGTAGAAAGAAGACAAATAAGCTTTGATTGTGCTTATTTCAATTCGCATGGGGTTTTATGGGTGTGCACCAGAATCACCCCCAACCAAAGCAAAATGGTCTTTTGGGTTCTGTCAGGGGTTCAGGAGCAGAGGCACAGGAAAGGGAGGAAATAGAGAGTGAGGGGGAGGAGTCCGAAGGAAATGTTAGCGATGACAGCGGTCCGAGGTCTCTGAGGATTTCCAGCGAATCGGAAGATTCACAGAAAGGGGCTCCCATGGTCAGAGCAAGGGGGGTGCCTAGGGGGACACCCCAGGAAGAAGGGGCCAGAGGGGACTCAGAGAGCAGCAGTTGGAAATCAGGACCAGCGTCCACACCAGAGTGCAGTAGGGGGGAGGAGTCCCAGGCATCGGGATCAGGCGGCGCACTGCCAGTGGGAGGACATGAGTCAGGATTGGCCACGCCTCCATCGGGGAGCGAGGAAACGGTCAAGAGGAAGGTTGAAGGCTGGGCGCGCGCGCCAAGTTCAAATGTATAGGAGGGCGGCGCAGTTGGCAGCCCGGATAGGGAGCCAGGTCCCAAAGCCCGCCGAAAAGAGGGGGAGGAGTCAGGGGGGTCAACGTCAGCGTCAGAAGAATCCAGGAAGGAAGGGACCCCGGGGGGTAGCAGGACCCAGAGGAGAAAGGAGAGACGGAAGAGGTGGAGTAAGGCTAGAATCTTAAACTGGTGTACAGGGGGCGGAGACTCAGATGGAGCTTCGCCGATCTAACCCCTAGACGTAGAGCTGGGGCGCTGCGGCTTGAAAATGGAAACTGTACTTCAATAAAGACTTTTGTACATTACTGCCGGCTAGCGTTGGTCCTCTGTGAGCTGGGACCTGGAGCCAGCTCTGACAGGTTCCATCTACATAAAAAGAAGATGATAAAGCTCTGATTGGGGTTATTTCATATTGGTGTTTTTGGGTTTAGAATGCACATTCACCCAAAAATCGCAGAGTGACATGTTTATTATCAGCCCAAACCAAGCAAAGGTGTTTTGGTTCCATCTCAATAGAAAGAGGACGAATAAGCTTGCATTCTTCTTTCAGTGTTCAGTCCCCCACAAATAGCAAAGCAAAGTGTAATAAGCCTAAACAAAGCCAAACAGGTTGTTTTGGGTTGCAGCAACATAGAAAGAAGAATCTTGGATTTTGCTTATTTCGTGTTCTTTGGTGTTAATGCACATTGACTCAGAAATCGCAGCGTGTGTGTAATGAGACCAAAATAACACAACACCGTATTTTCGCTTCCATATGCGTAGAAAGAAGACAAATAAGCTTTGATTGTGCTTATTTCAATTCGCATGGGGTTTTATGGGTGTGCACCAGAATCACCCCCAACCAAAGCAAAATGGTCTTTTGGGTTCCATCTACATAAAAAGAAGATGATAAAGCTCTGATTGGGGTTATTTCATATTGGTGTTTTTGGGTTTAGAATGCACATTCACCCAAAAATCGCAGAGTGACATGTTTATTATCAGCCCAAACCAAGCATAGGTGCTTTGGTTCCATCTCAATAGAAAGAGGACTGTCAGAGTTGCTTCCAGATCCTAGCTCACAGAGGATCACGCTAGCCAGCGATCATTAAATAAAAGTCTTTATTGAGTTACAGTTTCCATTCTCAAGCTGCTGCGTGCAACCCTACGTCTAATGGTTAGATCGGCGAAGCCCCATCTGAGTCTCCGCCCCTTGTACACCAACTTAATATCCTAGCCTTGCTCCACCTTTTCCGCCTGACTGTTCTTCTCTGGGTCCCTCTGCCCCCCGGGGTCTCTTCCTTCCGGGATTCCTCTGACGCTGACGCTGACCCCCCTGACTCTTCTCCCTCCTTTCGGCGGGCTTTAGGACCTGGCTCCCTTTCCGGGCTGCCTACTGCGCCACCTTCCTGTGCATTTGAACTTGTCGCGCGCGCCCAACCTTCCACCTTCCGTCTGACCGTTTCTTCGCTCCCCGATGGAGGTGTGGCCACTCCTGACTCGTGCCCTCCCCCCTGTTGTGAGCTGCCAGCGCTTGATCCCTGGCGCCCTTCCTCTTCCCTGCTCTCTGGCGGTGACGCTGGTCCCGATTTCCAACTGCTCCCCTCTGAGTCCCCTCTGGCTCTATCTTCCTGGGGTGTCCCCCTAGGCTCCCCCCTTGCCCTGGCCACTGGTGCTCCTTTCTGTGAATCTTCTGATTCACTGGAAAGACTCGGAGATCTCGGGTCGTCGTCATCACTCATCTTTTCTTCTGCCTCCTCCCCCTCGCTCTCTGTTTCCTCCCTTGCCCTTGCCTCTGCTCCTGAACCCCTGACATCCATCCCCCCCTCGAAGCCCCCTCTTCCCCCCTCCCCTCCTTCCGGTGCGGGATCTGGGTGCTGCTGTGTCAGGGGGACGAATGTCGGATACAGTTCGCTTCCCGTGGCGGGCCGCCATCCGAAGTCTTCCGGTTCTTCCTCCCTGCTCTCGTTGACGACGGTCACTTCCGCTTCCATCTCTGTGCCGCCGTGCTCGAAACCCGGGTCGTCCCCGAAAACGTCCATGTCCGTCTCTCCCTCGTTGCCTTCTGGAGACGTTGCTCGTCCTGGACCCTCCAGCCACCTTCTGCGGAACTGCTCCTCTGGTCGATCATCCCACCAATACGAGGGTTCTGAAGCAGATCCCGAGGGTGACCCCTCCGGGGAACGGGCGTCTCGTGTCGGTTCCTCGTCCGAGTCGAACCCCCGGAACGTGCTGGCTGAAAGCGTGGGCGTGAAAAGCCAGTCGTCGAAAAAGTCTGCTGGCATTGGCCTGTGTGGGAAGAGGGCATGAAACTCTTCTTTGAGCAGAGGTTCGTCCAAAGCGTAGCCCGGCACCCAGCTGTTGGCACTGGCCGGGGTGCCCTCCTTGGCGAGAAGGTATTCTACCCCCTCTTCCCCCCATCTGGAGTCCAAAATCTCCGTGACTTCGTTGATGCGCTCCTCCTGTGCCACTCCCCCTTGCCCGGTTCTCTCTCGGAGCGGACCCGGTGCCGTTCCTGGTTCCTGAAACCTGTGAGGTGCCTTGTAGGGAGTGAGCACCGATCTGTGGAACACCGGATGCATTCTGGAACCCTCCGGAAGAGCCAGCCTGAAAGCCACCGGGTTGACCTGTTCTTCGACTTGGTAGGGCCCCAGTTGTTTATGCCCTAGTTTCTTCTTCGCCAACGACCTGGCCGGCACTGCGTGGGCTGCTAACCAGACCCAGTCTCCCACATGGATCTCTTCGCCAACCCTTCTGTGTTTGTCCGCTTGAACCTTGTATGCGTGTTTAGCCAGCTCCAGGTGCCGCCGCAGCTGATCGTGGACCTCCTGCAACTCCGACGCGAACGCATCTGCTGTCTGCGGCTCCCCCTCCCCCATTCTTTCCAGTCCCGGGAAGGTTCTGGGGTGCCTCCCGTTGTTGGCGAAGAACGGCGTGACCCCCGTGGACACGTGCTTCGTGTTGTTGTAGGCGAACTCGGCGAGAGGCAGGTAATCCACCCACGTCGCAGGCTGTTGATTCGCATAACATCTCAGGTACTGCTGCATGATGGCATTGACCCGCTCCGCTTGCCCGTTGGTCTGCGGGTGTCTAGCCGACGCCAGGTTGATCTTGACGTTCAGGAAGCCCATCAGCCTCTGCCAGAAGTTCGAGATGAACTGTCGCCCTCGGTCGGACAGAATAGACCGCGGCAGACCGTGAACCTTGAACACGTGGTCTATGAACAGTTTGGCGGTTTGTTCCGCCGTGGCCACCTTCGCACACGGAATGAAATGTGCCATCTTGGAGAACAAGTCCACCACCACCAGCACAGCCGTCTTGCCCCTCGAGCTGGGCAGATCCGTGACAAAGTCCAGGGCCACTCTCTCCCATGGTTCGAACGGAGTTTGCAGCGGTTCCAGCAGTCCGGCCGGCGGTCTGTGCACTGGTTTGGCCCTCTGGCAGGTGTCACACCTCGCCACGTAGTCCGCGACTTCCCCTCTCATTCCGGGCCACCAGAAGTCTCTGGCTACTAATTCCACCGTCTTCTCCTTGCCAAAGTGCCCGGCAGTGGGCGCGTCGTGCAGCTGCCGCAGTACCTTGGCGCGAAGTTCGTCTCCCGGCACGTAGATGGCCCCTTTACGGATGAGCAAACCATCTCGCAGCTGGAACTCGTCGGTCGCTGCCGTGCCCCTGTGCACCTCTGCCATCTTTGCTTGCGCGAAGGAGTCATCCTGCAACGCTCGTCGCACCGCATCCAGGTCAACTGTTGCCGCCGCGCACGCCCACACTGTCGGTGCGAAGATGTGCATGGCGGCCGCTGGCGTTGCCTCCTCCAGATACTGTGGCTTACGGGAGAGAGCATCCGCCATGATGTTGGTGTCCCCCGGGACATATTCTATTCGGAAGTCGAAATTCGCAAAGAACTCAGCCCAACGTATCTGCCTCTGGTTCAGGAACTGTGCCGTGCGCCAGTGCTCTAGATTCTTGTGGTCCGTGCAGACCTGCACCGTGTGCTTGGCGCCGATCAGGAAGTGCCTCCACGCTTTGAACGCTGCATGAATGGCCAGCAACTCCCTGTCCCAGATGGTGTAGTTCTGTTCGGACTTGCTGAGCTTCCTTGAGTAAAACGCTCCCGGCCTCCAAACCCCCTGCGGGTCTTTCTGCAGCAGGACTGCTCCCACGGCTCTGTCCGAAGCGTCTGTCTCCACCCTCATCGGCCTGCTGGGGTTGACATGAAGCAGCTGCTCTTCCGACGCGAAGAGACGCTTGAGTGCCTGAAAGGACTGCTCCGCCTGCTCTGTCCAGATGAACTTCTTTTTCTTGGAGCTGAGCGTGTCCGTGATGGCCGCTGTCTGCATCGCAAAGCCTTTGATAAACTTGCGATAGAAGTTCGCGAAGCCGACAAACCGTTGGACCTCCTTCCGGTTGCGTGGGCTTTTCCAATCCAACACTGCTCGGACCTTGGCGCTGTCCATGGCGAGCCCTTTATCAGACAACTTGTAGCCCAGGAAATCCACCTCCGTCACGTCGAATTGGCACTTCTCCAGCTTGGCGTAAAGCCTATGTTGCTGTAGCCTGCTCAGCACTTCCTTGACGTGTGTCAGGGGTTCAGGAGCAGAGGCAAGGGCAAGGGAGGAAACAGAGAGCGAGGGGGAGGAGGCAGAAGAAAAGATGAGTGATGACGACGACCCGAGATCTCCGAGTCTTTCCAGTGAATCAGAAGATTCACAGAAAGGAGCACCAGTGGCCAGGGCAAGGGGGGAGCCTAGGGGGACACCCCAGGAAGATAGAGCCAGAGGGGACTCAGAGGGGAGCAGTTGGAAATCGGGACCAGCGTCACCGCCAGAGAGCAGGGAAGAGGAAGGGCGCCAGGGATCAAGCGCTGGCAGCTCACAACAGGGGGGAGGGCACGAGTCAGGAGTGGCCACACCTCCATCGGGGAGCGAAGAAACGGTCAGACGGAAGGTGGAAGGTTGGGCGCGCGCGACAAGTTCAAATGCACAGGAAGGTGGCGCAGTAGGCAGCCCGGAAAGGGAGCCAGGTCCTAAAGCCCGCCGAAAGGAGGGAGAAGAGTCAGGGGGGTCAGCGTCAGCGTCAGAGGAATCCCGGAAGGAAGAGACCCCGGGGGGCAGAGGGACCCAGAGAAGAACAGTCAGGCGGAAAAGGTGGAGCAAGGCTAGGATATTAAGTTGGTGTACAAGGGGCGGAGACTCAGATGGGGCTTCGCCGATCTAACCATTAGACGTAGGGTTGCACGCAGCAGCTTGAGAATGGAAACTGTAACTCAATAAAGACTTTTATTTAATGATCGCTGGCTAGCGTGATCCTCTGTGAGCTAGGATCTGGAAGCAACTCTGACAGTAAGCCCCATCTCTTAAATTGTGGGCATCTACAGCCTCGCGGAGAGGAGAGAAAGCGGGTGCCTACTAGCGAGCTCACGAACGGCAGACAACATGACGGCCGAACAGCAGATAGTGGAACTCAGAGAAGCAGTGTCGCGCCTGAATGCCGAGGCTCTTGCATCCAGGAAGAGAGAGGAGGACGCAGCTGCCGCCTACAGGGATCTCCAGGTCAGGTTGGAAGTGCTTACGAAGCAAGGGCAACTGACACCCAAACCGGAGGGGATTGGGTTGGGGAGACGAACAGGCGGTCTGGTCTCTCACTTCGATGGGAATTTGCAACAGTACCCCAACTTTAGAGCAGATGTAATGTGTGCACTGCAACTGCTGAACAAAGACTTTAGAGATGAGCAAGAGAAGGTGGGATTCATCATGTCCCATTTGCATGGAGATGCTAAAGCATGGCTGCGCAATTTGTGGAGAGATAATGATCCAGCGCTCCAAAATGCGGATGCCTTTATTAAAGCGATGGATGGGTGCTTTTTGTCAAGCATTGACGTGGATCTTGCTCGGCAGCAGATACATGGACTGAAGCAAGGGAGGGCCAGCGTAAGGCAGTACCATGCCCGCTTTTTCGCTTTGGTCAGTGCTCTGGAATGGGACAGAGATTCGGCTCCTGTAAGAGACCTGTTTTGGGAGGGATTGCACGGCTCGGTTAAAGATGAAATTGCGAGGGGGGAGAGACCCCGGACCACGCAGGAGATCGTTCAGAGGGCGCTGGCGGTGGGGGTGCGGCTGGAAGGACGTCCGTGGAGCAGTGGCGAAGGGCGTGGAGGGCGCGAACCAGCCAGGGGCTCCTCCTTCCTTCCCAGAGAAGCAGCGCGTGCGCAATCCACGCCTCCGCCAGGAGGAGGAGCGGAACCTATGGAGGTTGGAGGTGCAAGGGCTCAGTCAGCAGCCAGAGCCCTAGCACCGGCAGCAGTGAAAGCGAAGCCTCCTAGAGGGAACAGGAAGTGTTACATCTGCGATGATCCACAGCATATGGCGAAAGAGTGTCCCCAGAGGCTCCACAAGCACACTGCAGCCTCAGCAATGGTAACTGCAGCAACGCAGCAAGGACAACCACAGCAGGGAAACGACGGAGTCTGGTTGGAAGAGGCACTGGGGCCCAGCCAGACGTGTCAGTGAAGCAGTCCCCAGAGATTTTACAGCCCATGGACCCCCTCCCGCCCAAACCGGTAGTGAGGCTCACCGCGTCGCTCCAGCTGCCCAATGGAATCACCATGGACGTGCCAATCACCATTGACTCCGGAAGCAATGCGGACTTTATAGGGCAGGACTTTGTCGACCGGCACGCTATACAGTTGCTGCCTGCCACGCTGCCCCTGCAGGTTGTCACGGTGGATGGCAGGGAGCTGCTAGGGGGGCAAGTGGTGAAGCAGACGCCACCAATGGTGATGCGACTTGGGAATCACAGGGAAATCATCAGCTTCAATGTCACTCAACTATCGGACACGCCCATTGTATTGGGCATGAGTTGGCTGGACAAGCACAGCCCGACGCTGGCTTGGTACCAGAGGCAGCTGACCTTCGGCTCTTCCTTTTGCGCTGAACACTGCATCGTGCCCAGGCAGGAAGGAGAGGAAGAGGAGTCACAGCTGCAGCTAGGCACGCTGCAAGCGGTTCCCCACAAGTACGCAGAATTTTTGGAGGTTTTCTGCGAGAAGGAGGCAGACAGGCTACCCCCCCACAGACCATATGACTGCAAAATTGACCTGCTGCCGGGGGCGGCGCTGCCCAAAGGGAAGCTGTATTCCATGTCTGAG
Organism: Podarcis pityusensis; assembly: GCF_964106645.2. NCBI lineage: Eukaryota > Metazoa > Chordata > Lepidosauria > Squamata > Lacertidae > Podarcis > Podarcis pityusensis. The sequence goes on along the minus strand of NC_138032.1, from coordinate 100,315,091 downwards.
GACGAACTGCAGGAACTCAAAGAGTTCATAGATCATAATTTGGAGCGCGGTTTCATCCGAGAGTCCAAGGCAGCGGGGGGCAGTCCGGTATTCTTTGTTAAGAAGAGGGACACGCCCCAAAAAAGACTTGTAGTGGACTTTCGCATCTTGAACAGTGTGACCAAGCCATCGGACTTCCCCATGCCCCGAATCGACGACCTCCTCGCAAAGGTACGGAAGGGCAGAGTGTTCACCAAGTTGGACCTGCGAGGGGCATACAACCTCATTCGCATGCGGGAGGGAGATGAGTGGAAGACAGCCATGTTCACGCCCCTGGGCACCTACGAATATAGAGTTATGCCTTTTGGATTGCAAAATGGCTCCCACGTTTTTCAAGCTTTCATGCATCACGTGTTGGCGGGGCTCCTCTACAAGACGTGCGTCTGTTTCTTGGATGACATCCTGATCTTTTCGGAATCGCAGCAGGAGCATGACAGACACGTCAAGGAAGTGCTGAGCAGGCTACAGCAACATAGGCTTTACGCCAAGCTGGAGAAGTGCCAATTCGACGTGACGGAGGTGGATTTCCTGGGCTACAAGTTGTCTGATAAAGGGCTCGCCATGGACAGCGCCAAGGTCCGAGCAGTGTTGGATTGGAAAAGCCCACGCAACCGGAAGGAGGTCCAACGGTTTGTCGGCTTCGCGAACTTCTATCGCAAGTTTATCAAAGGCTTTGCGATGCAGACAGCGGCCATCACGGACACGCTCAGCTCCAAGAAAAAGAAGTTCATCTGGACAGAGCAGGCGGAGCAGTCCTTTCAGGCACTCAAGCGTCTCTTCGCGTCGGAAGAGCAGCTGCTTCATGTCAACCCCAGCAGGCCGATGAGGGTGGAGACAGACGCTTCAGACAGAGCCGTGGGAGCAGTCCTGCTGCAGAAAGACCCGCAGGGGGTTTGGAGGCCGGGAGCGTTTTACTCAAGGAAGCTCAGCAAGTCCGAACAGAACTACACCATCTGGGACAGGGAGTTGCTGGCCATTCATGCAGCGTTCAAAGCGTGGAGGCACTTCCTGATCGGCGCCAAGCACACGGTGCAGGTCTGCACGGACCACAAGAATCTAGAGCACTGGCGCACGGCACAGTTCCTGAACCAGAGGCAGATACGTTGGGCTGAGTTCTTTGCGAATTTCGACTTCCGAATAGAATATGTCCCGGGGGACACCAACATCATGGCGGATGCTCTCTCCCGTAAGCCACAGTATCTGGAGGAGGCAACGCCAGCGGCCGCCATGCACATCTTCGCACCGACAGTGTGGGCGTGCGCGGCGGCAACAGTTGACCTGGATGCGGTGCGACGAGCGTTGCAGGATGACTCCTTCGCGCAAGCAAAGATGGCAGAGGTGCACAGGGGCACGGCAGCGACCGACGAGTTCCAGCTGCGAGATGGTTTGCTCATCCGTAAAGGGGCCATCTACGTGCCGGGAGACGAACTTCGCGCCAAGGTACTGCGGCAGCTGCACGACGCGCCCACTGCCGGGCACTTTGGCAAGGAGAAGACGGTGGAATTAGTAGCCAGAGACTTCTGGTGGCCCGGAATGAGAGGGGAAGTCGCGGACTACGTGGCGAGGTGTGACACCTGCCAGAGGGCCAAACCAGTGCACAGACCGCCGGCCGGACTGCTGGAACCGCTGCAAACTCCGTTCGAACCATGGGAGAGAGTGGCCCTGGACTTTGTCACGGATCTGCCCAGCTCGAGGGGCAAGACGGCTGTGCTGGTGGTGGTGGACTTGTTCTCCAAGATGGCACATTTCATTCCGTGTGCGAAGGTGGCCACGGCGGAACAAACCGCCAAACTGTTCATAGACCACGTGTTCAAGGTTCACGGTCTGCCGCGGTCTATTCTGTCCGACCGAGGGCGACAGTTCATCTCGAACTTCTGGCAGAGGCTGATGGGCTTCCTGAACGTCAAGATCAACCTGGCGTCGGCTAGACACCCGCAGACCAACGGGCAAGCGGAGCGGGTCAATGCCATCATGCAGCAGTACCTGAGATGTTATGCGAATCAACAGCCTGCGACGTGGGTGGATTACCTGCCTCTCGCCGAGTTCGCCTACAACAACACGAAGCACGTGTCCACGGGGGTCACGCCGTTCTTCGCCAACAACGGGAGGCACCCCAGAACCTTCCCGGGACTGGAAAGAATGGGGGAGGGGGAGCCGCAGACAGCAGATGCGTTCGCGTCGGAGTTGCAGGAGGTCCACGATCAGCTGCGGCGGCACCTGGAGCTGGCTAAACACGCATACAAGGTACAAGCGGACAAACACAGAAGGGTTGGCGAAGAGATCCATGTGGGAGACTGGGTCTGGTTAGCAGCCCACGCAGTGCCGGCCAGGTCGTTGGCGAAGAAGAAACTAGGGCATAAACAACTGGGGCCCTACCAAGTTGAAGAACAGGTCAACCCGGTGGCTTTCAGGCTGGCTCTTCCGGAGGGTTCCAGAATGCATCCGGTGTTCCACAGATCGGTGCTCACTCCCTACAAGGCACCTCACAGGTTTCAGGAACCAGGAACGGCACCGGGTCCGCTCCGAGAGAGAACCGGGCAAGGGGGAGTGGCACAGGAGGAGCGCATCAACGAAGTCACGGAGATTTTGGACTCCAGATGGGGGGAAGAGGGGGTAGAATACCTTCTCGCCAAGGAGGGCACCCCGGCCAGTGCCAACAGCTGGGTGCCGGGCTACGCTTTGGACGAACCTCTGCTCAAAGAAGAGTTTCATGCCCTCTTCCCACACAGGCCAATGCCAGCAGACTTTTTCGACGACTGGCTTTTCACGCCCACGCTTTCAGCCAGCACGTTCCGGGGGTTCGACTCGGACGAGGAACCGACACGAGACGCCCGTTCCCCAGAGGGGTCACCCTCGGGATCTGCTTCAGAACCCTCGTATTGGTGGGATGATCGACCAGAGGAGCAGTTCCGCAGAAGGTGGCTGGAGGGTCCAGGACGAGCAACGTCTCCAGAAGGCAACGAGGGAGAGACGGACATGGACGTTTTCGGGGACGACCCGGGTTTCGAGCACGGCGGCACAGAGATGGAAGCGGAAGTGACCGTCGTCAACGAGAGCAGGGAGGAAGAACCGGAAGACTTCGGATGGCGGCCCGCCACGGGAAGCGAACTGTATCCGACATTCGTCCCCCTGACACAGCAGCACCCAGATCCCGCACCGGAAGGAGGGGAGGGGGGAAGAGGGGGCTTCGAGGGGGGGATGGATGTCAGGGGTTCAGGAGCAGAGGCAAGGGCAAGGGAGGAAACAGAGAGCGAGGGGGAGGAGGCAGAAGAAAAGATGAGTGATGACGACGACCCGAGATCTCCGAGTCTTTCCAGTGAATCAGAAGATTCACAGAAAGGAGCACCAGTGGCCAGGGCAAGGGGGGAGCCTAGGGGGACACCCCAGGAAGATAGAGCCAGAGGGGACTCAGAGGGGAGCAGTTGGAAATCGGGACCAGCGTCACCGCCAGAGAGCAGGGAAGAGGAAGGGCGCCAGGGATCAAGCGCTGGCAGCTCACAACAGGGGGGAGGGCACGAGTCAGGAGTGGCCACACCTCCATCGGGGAGCGAAGAAACGGTCAGACGGAAGGTGGAAGGTTGGGCGCGCGCGACAAGTTCAAATGCACAGGAAGGTGGCGCAGTAGGCAGCCCGGAAAGGGAGCCAGGTCCTAAAGCCCGCCGAAAGGAGGGAGAAGAGTCAGGGGGGTCAGCGTCAGCGTCAGAGGAATCCCGGAAGGAAGAGACCCCGGGGGGCAGAGGGACCCAGAGAAGAACAGTCAGGCGGAAAAGGTGGAGCAAGGCTAGGATATTAAGTTGGTGTACAAGGGGCGGAGACTCAGATGGGGCTTCGCCGATCTAACCATTAGACGTAGGGTTGCACGCAGCAGCTTGAGAATGGAAACTGTAACTCAATAAAGACTTTTATTTAATGATCGCTGGCTAGCGTGATCCTCTGTGAGCTAGGATCTGGAAGCAACTCTGACAACGTGTCTGTCATGCTCCTGCTGCGATTCCGAAAAGATCAGGATGTCATCCAAGAAACAGACGCACGTCTTGTAGAGGAGCCCCGCCAACACGTGATGCATGAAAGCTTGAAAAACGTGGGAGCCATTTTGCAATCCAAAAGGCATAACTCTATATTCGTAGGTGCCCAGGGGCGTGAACATGGCTGTCTTCCACTCATCTCCCTCCCGCATGCGAATGAGGTTGTATGCCCCTCGCAGGTCCAACTTGGTGAACACTCTGCCCTTCCGTACCTTTGCGAGGAGGTCGTCGATTCGGGGCATGGGGAAGTCCGATGGCTTGGTCACACTGTTCAAGATGCGAAAGTCCACTACAAGTCTTTTTTGGGGCGTGTCCCTCTTCTTAACAAAGAATACCGGACTGCCCCCCGCTGCCTTGGACTCTCGGATGAAACCGCGCTCCAAATTATGATCTATGAACTCTTTGAGTTCCTGCAGTTCGTCCTCAGACATGGAATACAGCTTCCCTTTGGGCAGCGCCGCCCCCGGCAGCAGGTCAATTTTGCAGTCATATGGTCTGTGGGGGGGTAGCCTGTCTGCCTCCTTCTCGCAGAAAACCTCCAAAAATTCTGCGTACTTGTGGGGAACCGCTTGCAGCGTGCCTAGCTGCAGCTGTGACTCCTCTTCCTCTCCTTCCTGCCTGGGCACGATGCAGTGTTCAGCGCAAAAGGAAGAGCCGAAGGTCAGCTGCCTCTGGTACCAAGCCAGCGTCGGGCTGTGCTTGTCCAGCCAACTCATGCCCAATACAATGGGCGTGTCCGATAGTTGAGTGACATTGAAGCTGATGATTTCCCTGTGATTCCCAAGTCGCATCACCATTGGTGGCGTCTGCTTCACCACTTGCCCCCCTAGCAGCTCCCTGCCATCCACCGTGACAACCTGCAGGGGCAGCGTGGCAGGCAGCAACTGTATAGCGTGCCGGTCGACAAAGTCCTGCCCTATAAAGTCCGCATTGCTTCCGGAGTCAATGGTGATTGGCACGTCCATGGTGATTCCATTGGGCAGCTGGAGCGACGCGGTGAGCCTCACTACCGGTTTGGGCGGGAGGGGGTCCATGGGCTGTAAAATCTCTGGGGACTGCTTCACTGACACGTCTGGCTGGGCCCCAGTGCCTCTTCCAACCAGACTCCGTCGTTTCCCTGCTGTGGTTGTCCTTGCTGCGTTGCTGCAGTTACCATTGCTGAGGCTGCAGTGTGCTTGTGGAGCCTCTGGGGACACTCTTTCGCCATATGCTGTGGATCATCGCAGATGTAACACTTCCTGTTCCCTCTAGGAGGCTTCGCTTTCACTGCTGCCGGTGCTAGGGCTCTGGCTGCTGACTGAGCCCTTGCACCTCCAACCTCCATAGGTTCCGCTCCTCCTCCTGGCGGAGGCGTGGATTGCGCACGCGCTGCTTCTCTGGGAAGGAAGGAGGAGCCCCTGGCTGGTTCGCGCCCTCCACGCCCTTCGCCACTGCTCCACGGACGTCCTTCCAGCCGCACCCCCACCGCCAGCGCCCTCTGAACGATCTCCTGCGTGGTCCGGGGTCTCTCCCCCCTCGCAATTTCATCTTTAACCGAGCCGTGCAATCCCTCCCAAAACAGGTCTCTTACAGGAGCCGAATCTCTGTCCCATTCCAGAGCACTGACCAAAGCGAAAAAGCGGGCATGGTACTGCCTTACGCTGGCCCTCCCTTGCTTCAGTCCATGTATCTGCTGCCGAGCAAGATCCACGTCAATGCTTGACAAAAAGCACCCATCCATCGCTTTAATAAAGGCATCCGCATTTTGGAGCGCTGGATCATTATCTCTCCACAAATTGCGCAGCCATGCTTTAGCATCTCCATGCAAATGGGACATGATGAATCCCACCTTCTCTTGCTCATCTCTAAAGTCTTTGTTCAGCAGTTGCAGTGCACACATTACATCTGCTCTAAAGTTGGGGTACTGTTGCAAATTCCCATCGAAGTGAGAGACCAGACCGCCTGTTCGTCTCCCCAACCCAATCCCCTCCGGTTTGGGTGTCAGTTGCCCTTGCTTCGTAAGCACTTCCAACCTGACCTGGAGATCCCTGTAGGCGGCAGCTGCGTCCTCCTCTCTCTTCCTGGATGCAAGAGCCTCGGCATTCAGGCGCGACACTGCTTCTCTGAGTTCCACTATCTGCTGTTCGGCCGTCATGTTGTCTGCCGTTCGTGAGCTCGCTAGTAGGCACCCGCTTTCTCTCCTCTCCGCGAGGCTGTAGATGCCCACAATTTAAGAGATGGGGCTTACTGTCAGAGTTGCTTCCAGATCCTAGCTCACAGAGGATCACGCTAGCCAGCGATCATTAAATAAAAGTCTTTATTGAGTTACAGTTTCCATTCTCAAGCTGCTGCGTGCAACCCTACGTCTAATGGTTAGATCGGCGAAGCCCCATCTGAGTCTCCGCCCCTTGTACACCAACTTAATATCCTAGCCTTGCTCCACCTTTTCCGCCTGACTGTTCTTCTCTGGGTCCCTCTGCCCCCCGGGGTCTCTTCCTTCCGGGATTCCTCTGACGCTGACGCTGACCCCCCTGACTCTTCTCCCTCCTTTCGGCGGGCTTTAGGACCTGGCTCCCTTTCCGGGCTGCCTACTGCGCCACCTTCCTGTGCATTTGAACTTGTCGCGCGCGCCCAACCTTCCACCTTCCGTCTGACCGTTTCTTCGCTCCCCGATGGAGGTGTGGCCACTCCTGACTCGTGCCCTCCCCCCTGTTGTGAGCTGCCAGCGCTTGATCCCTGGCGCCCTTCCTCTTCCCTGCTCTCTGGCGGTGACGCTGGTCCCGATTTCCAACTGCTCCCCTCTGAGTCCCCTCTGGCTCTATCTTCCTGGGGTGTCCCCCTAGGCTCCCCCCTTGCCCTGGCCACTGGTGCTCCTTTCTGTGAATCTTCTGATTCACTGGAAAGACTAGGAGATCTCGGGTCGTCGTCATCACTCATCTTTTCTTCTGCCTCCTCCCCCTCGCTCTCTGTTTCCTCCCTTGCCCTTGCCTCTGCTCCTGAACCCCTGACAAGGACGAATAAGCTTGCATTGTTCTTTCGGTGTTCAGTCACCCACAAATAGCAGAGCAAAGTGTAATAAGCCTAAACAAAGCTAAATAGGTACTTTTGGGTTCCAGTTACATAGAACGAAGGCTCTTTGATTTCGCTTAATTCGTCGTGTTCTTTGGTGTTAATGCACATTGACCCAGAAATCGCAATGTGTGTGTAATGAGACCAAAATAACACAACATTGATTTTTCGCTTCCATATGCCTAGAAAGAAGACAAATAATCATTGATCGTGCTTATTTCAATTCGCATGGGGTTTTATGGGTGTGCACCAGAATCACCCCCAACCAAAGCAAAAAGGTCTTTTGGGTTCCATCTACATAAAAAGAAGATGATAAAGGTCTGATTGGGCTTATTTCAAATAGGTGTTTTTGGGGTTAGAAGGCACATTCACCCAAAAATCGGAGAGTGACATGTTTATTATCAGCCCAAACCAAGCATAGGTGCTTTGGTTCCATCTCAATAGAAAGTGGACGAATAAGCTTGCATTGTTCTTTCGGTGTTCAGTCCCCCACAAATAGCAAAGCAAAGTGTAATAAGCCTAAACAAAGCCAAACAGGTTGTTTTGGGTTGCAGCAACATAGAAAGAAGAATATTGGATTTTGCTTATTTCGTGTTCTTTGGTGTTAATGCACATTGACTCAGAAATCGCAGCGTGTGTGTAATGAGACCAAAATAACACAACACCGTATTTTCGCTTCCATATGCGTAGAAAGAACACAAATGAGCTTTGATTGTGCTTATTTCAATTCGCATGGGGTTTTATGGGTGTGCACCAGAATCACCCCCAACCAAAGCAAAATGGTCTTTTGGGTTCCATCTACATAAAAAGAAGATGATAAAGCTCTGATTGGGGTTATTTCATATTGGTGTTTTTGGGTTTAGAATGCACATTCACCCAAAAATCGGAGAGTGACATGTTTATTATCAGCCCAAACCAAGCATAGGTGTTTTGGTTCCATCTCCATAGAAAGAGGACGAATAAGCTTGCATTCTTCTTTCAGTGTTCAGTCCCCCACAAATAGCAAAGCAAAGTGTAATAAGCCTAAACAAAGCCAAACAGGTTGTTTTGGGTTGCAGCAACATAGAAAGAAGAATATTGGATTTTGCTTATTTCGTGTTCTTTGGTGTTAATGCACATTGACCCAGAAATCGCAAAGTGTGTGTAATGAGACCAAAATAACACAACACCGTATTTTCGCTTCCATATGCGTAGAAAGAAGACAAATAAGCTTTGATTGTGCTTATTTCAATTCGCATGGGGTTTTATGGGTGTGCACCAGAATCACCCCCAACCAAAGCAAAATGGTCTTTTGGGTTCTGTCAGGGGTTCAGGAGCAGAGGCACAGGAAAGGGAGGAAATAGAGAGTGAGGGGGAGGAGTCCGAAGGAAATGTTAGCGATGACAGCGGTCCGAGGTCTCTGAGGATTTCCAGCGAATCGGAAGATTCACAGAAAGGGGCTCCCATGGTCAGAGCAAGGGGGGTGCCTAGGGGGACACCCCAGGAAGAAGGGGCCAGAGGGGACTCAGAGAGCAGCAGTTGGAAATCAGGACCAGCGTCCACACCAGAGTGCAGTAGGGGGGAGGAGTCCCAGGCATCGGGATCAGGCGGCGCACTGCCAGTGGGAGGACATGAGTCAGGATTGGCCACGCCTCCATCGGGGAGCGAGGAAACGGTCAAGAGGAAGGTTGAAGGCTGGGCGCGCGCGCCAAGTTCAAATGTATAGGAGGGCGGCGCAGTTGGCAGCCCGGATAGGGAGCCAGGTCCCAAAGCCCGCCGAAAAGAGGGGGAGGAGTCAGGGGGGTCAACGTCAGCGTCAGAAGAATCCAGGAAGGAAGGGACCCCGGGGGGTAGCAGGACCCAGAGGAGAAAGGAGAGACGGAAGAGGTGGAGTAAGGCTAGAATCTTAAACTGGTGTACAGGGGGCGGAGACTCAGATGGAGCTTCGCCGATCTAACCCCTAGACGTAGAGCTGGGGCGCTGCGGCTTGAAAATGGAAACTGTACTTCAATAAAGACTTTTGTACATTACTGCCGGCTAGCGTTGGTCCTCTGTGAGCTGGGACCTGGAGCCAGCTCTGACAGGTTCCATCTACATAAAAAGAAGATGATAAAGCTCTGATTGGGGTTATTTCATATTGGTGTTTTTGGGTTTAGAATGCACATTCACCCAAAAATCGCAGAGTGACATGTTTATTATCAGCCCAAACCAAGCAAAGGTGTTTTGGTTCCATCTCAATAGAAAGATGACGAATAATCTTGCATTCTTCTTTCAGTGTTCAGTCCCCCACAAATAGCAAAGCAAAGTGTAATAAGCCTAAACAAAGCCAAACAGGTTGTTTTGGGTTGCAGCAACATAGAAAGAAGAATCTTGGATTTCGCTTAATTCGTCGTGTTCTTTGGTGTTAATGCACATTGACTCAGAAATCGCAGCGTGTGTGTAATGAGACCAAAATAACACAACATTGTCTTTTCGCTTCCATATGCCTAGAAAGAAGACAAATAATCATTGATCGTGCTTATTTCAATTCGCATGGTGTCAGAGCTGGCTCCAGGTCCCAGCTCACAGAGGACCAACGCTAGCCGGCAGTAATGTACAAAAGTCTTTATTGAAGTACAGTTTCCATTTTCAAGCCGCAGCGCCCCAGCTCTACGTCTAGGGGTTAGATCGGCGAAGCTCCATCTGAGTCTCCGCCCCCTGTACACCAGTTTAAGATTCTAGCCTTACTCCACCTCTTCCGTCTCTCCTTTCTCCTCTGGGTCCTGCTACCCCCCGGGGTCCCTTCCTTCCTGGATTCTTCTGACGCTGACGTTGACCCCCCTGACTCCTCCCCCTCTTTTCGGCGGGCTTTGGGACCTGGCTCCCTATCCGGGCTGCCAACTGCGCCGCCCTCCTGTACATTTGAACTTGGCGCGCGCGCCCAGCCTTCAACCTTCCTCTTGACCGTTTCCTCGCTCCCCGATGGAGGCGTGGCCAATCCTGACTCATGTCCTCCCACTGGCAGTGCGCCGCCTGATCCCGATGCCTGGGACTCCTCCCCCCTACTGCACTCTGGTGTGGACGCTGGTCCTGATTTCCAACTGCTGCTCTCTGAGTCCCCTCTGGCCCCTTCTTCCTGGGGTGTCCCCCTAGGCACCCCCCTTGCTCTGACCATGGGAGCCCCTTTCTGTGAATCTTCCGATTCGCTGGAAATCCTCAGAGACCTCGGACCGCTGTCATCGCTAACATTTCCTTCGGACTCCTCCCCCTCGCTCTCTATTTCCTCCCTTTCCTGTGCCTCTGCTCCTGAACCCCTGACATCCATCCCCCCCTCGAAGCCCCCCCTTCCCCCCTCCCCTCCTTCAGGTGTGGGTACTGGGTGCTCCGTCGTTGTGGGGGTGAGTGCCGGATACAGTTCGTCCCCCGTGGCGTGCATCCAGCCGGATAAGTCCGGCTCGTCCTCCGTGCTCTCGCCGACCTCAATTTCCTCTGCTTCCATCTCTTTGCCGCCGTGCTCGAACCCAAGGTCCTCCCCCAACACGTCCATGTCCGTCTCTCCCCCGGTCTCCTCCGGGGACGTTGCCTGCCAAGGACCCCCCAGCCACTTCCTGCGCCACTGCTCCTCTGGTCGATCGTCCCACCAATAGGAACGGTCTGAGGCAGACCCCGAGGGTGATCCCTCCGGGGAACGTGTTTCTAGTGCCGGTTCCTCGGCCGAGGTGAACCCCTGGAATGTGCTGGCTGAAAATGTGGGTGTGAAAAGCCAGTCGTCGAAATACTCGGCTGGCATGGGCCTGTGTGGGAAAAGGGCATGAAACTCGTCCTTGAGAAGAGGTTCGTCCAAGGCATAGTCTGGCACCCAACTGTTGGCGCTGGCCGGGGTACCTTCTCTGGCGAGAAGATATTCTACTCCCTCTTCCCCCCATCTCGAGTCTAAAATCTCTGTGACCTCGTTGACGGGTTCCCGCCTTGGCGACCCCCTCCTTGTGGGCGTCTCCCTGAACGGGTCTGGTGCCGTGCCTGGCTCCTGAAATCTATGAGGTGCTTTGTAGGGCGTGAGCACTGATCTATGGAAAACTGGGTGCATTCTGGATCCCTCCGGCAGTGTCAACCGGAAGGCCACTGGATTGACCTGTGCCTCGACTTGGTAAGGTCCTAGCTGCTTATGCCCTAGCTTCTTCTTCGCTAACGATCTGGCCGGCACTGCCTGGGCTGCTAACCAAACCCAGTCTCCCACCTGTATGTCTTCCCCAACCCTTCTGTGCTTGTCGGCCTGCAGTTTGTATGCGTGCTTTGCTAGTTCTAACTGCCTCCGAAGCTGTTCGTGAACCTCCTGCAACTCTGATGCTAAGGCTTCCGCTGCCTGTGGCTCCCCCTCCCCCGCTCTCGCTAATCCCGGGAAGGTTCTGGGATGCCTCCCGTTGTTGGCGAAGAACGGTGTCACCCCCGTGGACACGTGCTTCGTGTTGTTGTAGGCGAACTCAGCGAGCGGCAGGTAGTCCACCCATGTTGCCGGCTGCTGATTTGCGTAGCATCGCAGGTACTGCTGCATGATGGCGTTGACTCGCTCCGCTTGTCCGTTCGTCTGCGGGTGTCTCGCCGACGCTAGGTTGATCTTGACGTTCAGGAAACCCATCAGCTTCTGCCAGAAGTTCGAGATGAACTGTCGCCCCCGGTCGGACAGGATAGACCGTGGCAGACCGTGAACCCTGAACACGTGGTCTATGAACAGTTTGGCGGTCTGTTCCGCCGTGGCCACCTTCGCGCACGGAATGAAGTGGGCCATTTTGGTGAACATGTCCACCACCACTAGCACTGCCGTCTTGCCCCTCGAGCTGGGTAGATCCGTGACAAAGTCCAGGGCCACCCTCTCCCACGGTTCGAGCGGTGTCTGCAGCGGTTCGAGCAGTCCCGCCGGCGGTTTGTGCACTGACTTGGCCCTTTGGCAGGTGTCGCACCTCGAGACGTAATCCGCGACTTCCCCCCGCATCTTGGGCCACCAAAAATCTCTGGCTACTAATTCTACCGTCTTCTCTTTGCCAAAGTGCCCGGCGGTGGATGCGTCGTGCAACTGCTGCAGTACTTTCGCGCGGAGGTCGTCTCCCGGTACGTAGAGGGCCCCTCTGCGGATGAGCAATCCGTCGCGTATCTGGAACTCGTCGTCCTCCGCCGTGCCCCTGTGCACCTCCTCCATCTTGGCTTGTGCGAAGGGGTCCTCCTGCAGTGCTCGACGTACAGCATCCAGGTCCACGGTTGCTGAAGCGCACGCCCACGCTTTCGGTGCGAAAATGTGCTTGGCCGCTGCTGGTGCCGCCTCCTCGAGGTATTGCGGCTTTCTGGACAGTGCATCCGCCATGATGTTGTTGTCGCCTGGGATGTACTCTATCCTGAAGTCGAAATCCGCAAAGAACTCCGCCCATCGTATGTGCCTCTGGTTCAGGAACCTTGCCGTGCGCCAGTACTCCAGGTTTTTATGGTCCGTGCGGACCTGCACTGTGTGTTTGGCTCCAATGAGGAAGTGCCGCCACGCCTTGAATGCTGCATGAATGGCCAGCAACTCCCTGTCCCAGATGGCGTAGTTCTGCTCTGACTTGCTGAGCTTCCTGGAGTAGAAGGCACACGGTCTCCAGTCCCCATGCGGGTCTTGCTGCAACAGTACTGCTCCCACGGCTCTGTCTGAGGCGTCCGTTTCAACCCTCATCGGTCTGCTGGGATTCACATGCAGTAGCTGCTCTTCGGACGAGAAGAGACGCTTGAGTTTCTGAAAGGACTGCTCCGCTTGCTCCGTCCAGATGAACTTCTTCTTCTTGGAGCTGAGCGTGTCGGTAATGGCCGCCGTCTGCATCGCGAACCCCTTGATGAACTTGCGGTAAAAGTTGGCGAAACCGACAAACCGCTGGACCTCCTTCCGATTGCGCGGGCTCTTCCAGTCCAACACTGAGCGAACCTTGGCGCTGTCCATGGCGAGCCCCTTGTCCGACAACTTGTAGCCCAGGAAATCTACCTCCTTCATGTCGAACTGGCACTTCTCCAGCTTGGCGTACAGCCTGTGCTCCTGCAGTCTCTGCAGAACTTCCTTGACGTCTCCCTCGTGGGTCTCCTCTGATTCTGAAAATATCAGGATGTCGTCCAGGAAGCAGACGCATTTCTTGTAGAGGAGACCCGCCAATACGTGATGCATGAAGGCTTGAAAACAGTGGGAGCCATTTTGTAATCCAAAGGGCATAACTCTGTATTCATAGGTGCCCAGGGGCGTGAACATGGCCGTCTTCCATTCGTCGCCCTCCCGTATGCGAATCAGGTTGTACGCCCCTCGCAGATCCAACTTTGTGAAAACGCGTCCTTTCCTCACCGTTGCGAGCAGGTCATCTATCTTGGGCATGGGAAAGGCTGTGGGCTTGGTTTTCGAGTTCAAAATTCTATAGTCCACCACAAGCCTTTTTTGGGGCGTGTCCTTCTTCTTCACAAAGAATACAGGACTGCCCCCCACTGCCTTCGACTCCTGGATGAAACCGCGCTTCAAGTTGAGGTCTATGAACTCCCTGAGTTCCTGCAGCTCGTCTTCAGACATGGAATACAGTTTCCCGGTTGGCAGCGTCGCCCCTGGCAGGAGGTCAATCTTGCAGTCATAGGACCTGTGGGGAGGCAGCTTGTCCGCTTCCTTCTCGCAGAAAACCTCCAAAAACGCTGCGTACTTGAGTGGCACTGCTTGCAGCGTGCCTAATTGTAGCTGCGGGTCATCCTCTTCCCCTTCTGGGCTAGGCAGAATGCAATGTTCCGCACAGTATGAGGAGCCGAAGGTCAGTTGTCGCTGGTACCACGCCAATGCTGGGCTGTGCCTGTGCAGCCAACTCATGCCTAATACTATAGGCGTGTCCGACAGTTGGGTGACATTGAAGCTGATGACTTCTCGGTGATTCCCAATTTGCATCACCATCGGAGGCGTTTGCTGCACCACCTGCCCCCCCAGCAATTCCCTGCCATCCACCGTGACAACCTTCAGAGGCAGCGTGGCTGGCAGGAGTGCTATGTTGTGCTCTTGAATGAAATCCAGTCCTATGAAGTCTGCGTTACTACCAGAGTCAATGGTAATCGGCACTTCCATAGTGAGTCCATTGGGTAGTTGGAGCGATGCTGTGAGCTGCACCACTGGTTTGGGAGGGAGGGGGTCTGTGGGCTGCAAAATCTCTGGGGACGGCTTCATTGACTTGTCTGGCTGGGCCCCAGTGCCTCTTCCTCCAACCAGACTCTGTCGTTTCCCTGCTGTGGTTCTCTCTGCTGAGTTGCGTCTGTTACTGTTGCTGAGGCTGCAGTGTGCTTGTGGAGCCTCTGGGGACACTCTTTCGCCATGTGCTGAGCACTGTCGCAGATGTAGCACTTCCTGTTCCCTCTAGGAGGCTTCGCTTTGACTGCTCCCGGTGTTAGGGCTCTGGTTGCTGACTGAGCCCTGGCGCCTCCAATCTCCATCGGTTCCTCTCCCCCTCCCTGCGGAGGTGTGGATTGCGCACGCGCTGCATCCTTGGGAAAGAGGGGAGGTGCTCTCACTGGCGTACGTCCCCAACGTCCTTCTTCTCTGTTCCATGGACGTTCTTCCAGACGCACCCCAATTTGCAGCGCCCGCTGGACAACCTCCTGAGTGCTCTTTGGTCTCTCCCCCCTTGCAATCTCATCTTTCACATTTGCATTCAAGCCTTCCCAAAAAAGGTCTCTGGCTGGGGCAGAATCCTTCTCCCATCCCAGCGCATGGACTAATGCAAAAAAGCGGGAATGGTACTGCCTTACACTGGCTCTGCCTTGTTTGAGCCCATGTATGTCTTTTCTGGCGATATCAATGTCTATATTTGATAAAAAACACGAATCCATCGCTTTAATGAATGCATCCGCATTTTGGAGCGCCGGATCCTGATCTCTCCACAGATTGCGCAGCCACGCTTTAGCTTCCCCATGCAAATGGGACAAGATAAACCCCACCTTCTCTTGCTCATCTCTAAAGTCTTTATCCAGCAGTTCCAGCGCAAACAGCACGTCTGCTCGGAAGTTAGGGTACTGCTGCAAATTCCCATCGAAATGAGATACCAGGCTGCCTCCTCTTTTCCCCAGCCCAATCCCCTCTGATTTGGGTCTCGGTTGCCCCTGCTTAGCAAGCACTTCCAACCTGGCTTGGAGATCCCTGCAGGCGGCAGCCGCTTCCTCTTCCCTTTTCCTGGATGCGAGTACCTCCGCGTTGAGTTGTGTCACTGCATCTTGCAGGGCTGCTAGTTGCTGTTCTGTAGTCATCTTGCCTGACTTTTGTGAGCTCGCGAAGCACCAATCTTCTTCCCTCGCTGCGTCCACTCACGTTACGAGGTTTTTGGTGCAAAACTTTTGGAGGGATGGAGCTTACTGTCAGAGCTGGCTCCAGGTCCCAGCTCACAGAGGACCAACGCTAGCCGGCAGTAATGTACAAAAGTCTTTATTGAAGTACAGTTTCCATTTTCAAGCCGCAGCGCCCCAGCTCTACGTCTAGGGGTTAGATCGGCGAAGCTCCATCTGAGTCTCCGCCCCCTGTACACCAGTTTAAGATTCTAGCCTTACTCCACCTCTTCCGTCTCTCCTTTCTCCTCTGGGTCCTGCTACCCCCCGGGGTCCCTTCCTTCCTGGATTCTTCTGACGCTGACGTTGACCCCCCTGACTCCTCCCCCTCTTTTCGGCGGGCTTTGGGACCTGGCTCCCTATCCGGGCTGCCAACTGCACCGCCCTCCTGTACATTTGAACTTGGCGCGCGCGCCCAGCCTTCAACCTTCCTCTCGACCGTTTCCTCGCTCCCCGATGGAGGCGTGGCCAATCCTGACTCATGTCCTCCTGAGTGCGCCGCCTGATCCCGATGCCTGGGACTCCTCCCCCCTACTGCACTCTGGTGTGGACGCTGGTCCTGATTTCCAACTGCTTCTCTCTGAGTCCCCTCTGGCCCCTTCTTCCTGGGGTGTCCCCCTCGGCACCCCCCTTGCTCTGACCATGGGAGCCCCTTTCTGTGAATCTTCCGATTCGCTGGAAAGACTCAGAGACCTCGGACCGCTGTCATTGCTAACATTACCTTCGGACTCCTCCCCCTCGCTCTCTATTTCCTCCCTTTCCTGTGCCTCTGCTCCTGAACCCCTGACATCCATCCCCCCCTCGAAGCCCCCCTTCCCCCCTCCCCTCCTTCAGGTGTGGGTACTGGGTGCTCCGTCGTTGTGGGGGTGAGTGCCGGATACAGTTCGTCCCCCGTGGCGTGCATCCAGCCGGATAAGTCCGGCTCGTCCTCCGTGCTCTCGCCGACCTCAATTTCCTCTGCTTCCATCTCTTTGCCGCCGTGCTCGAACCCAAGGTCCTCCCCCAACACGTCCATGTCCGTCTCTCCCCCGGTCTCCTCCGGGGACGTTGCCTGCCAAGGACCCCCCAGCCACTTCCTGCGCCACTGCTCCTCTGGTCGATCGTCCCACCAATAGGAACGGTCTGAGGCCGACCCCGAGGGTGATCCCTCCGGGGAACGTGTTTCTAGTGCCGGTTCCTCGTCCGAGGTGAACCCCTGGAATGTGCTGGCTGAAAATGTGGGTGTGAAAAGCCAGTCGTCGAAATACTCGGCTGGCATGGGCCTGTGTGGGAAAAGGGCATGAAACTCGTCCTTGAGAAGAGGCTCGTCCAAGGCATAGTCCGGCACCCAACTGTTGGCGCTGGCCGGGGTACCTTCTCTGGCGAGAAAATATTCCACACCCTCTTCCCCCCATCTCGAGTCTAAAATCTCTGTGACCTCGTTGATGGGTTCCCCCCTTGGCGACCCCCTCCTTAGGGGCGTCTCCCTGAGCGGGTCTGGTGCCGTGCCCGGCTCCTGAAATCTGTGAGGTGCTTTGTAGGGCGTGAGCACTGATCTATGGAACACTGGGTGCATTCTGGATCCCTCCGGAAGTGTCAACCGGAAGGCCACTGGATTGACCTGTGCCTCGACTTGGTAAGGGCCTAGCTGCTTATGTCCGAGCTTCTTCTTCGCTAACGATCTGGCCGGCACCGCCTGGGCTGCTAACCAAACCCAGTCTCCCACCTGTATGTCTTCCCCAACCCTTCTGTGCTTGTCAGCCTGCCGTTTGTATGCGTGCTTTGCTAGTTCTAACTGCCTCCGAAGCTGTTCGTGAACCTCCTGCAACTCTGACGCTAAGGCTTCCGCTGCCTGTGGCTCCCCCTCCCCCAGTCTCTCTAATCCCGGGAAGGTTCTGGGATGCCTCCCGTTGTTGGCGAAGAACGGTGTCACCCCCATGGACACGTGCTTCGTGTTGTTGTAGGCGAACTCAGCGAGCGGCAGGTAGTCCACCCATGTTGCCGGCTGCTGATTTGCGTAGCATCTCAGGTACTGCTGCATGATGGCGTTGACTCGCTCCGCTTGTCCGTTGGTCTGCGGGTGTCTTGCCGACGCCAGGTTGATCTTGACGTTCAGGAAACCCATCAGCTTCTGCCAGAAGTTTGAGATGAACTGTCGCCCCCGGTCGGACAGGATAGACCGTGGCAGACCGTGAACCCCGAACACGTGGTCTATGAACAGTTTGGCGGTCTGTTCCGCTGTGGCCACCTTTGCGCACGGAATGAAGTGGGCCATTTTGGTGAACATGTCCACCACCACTAGCACTGCCGTCTTGCCCCTCGAGCTGGGCAGATCCGTGACAAAGTCCAGGGCCACTCTCTCCCATGGTTCGAACGGAGTTTGCAGCGGTTCCAGCAGTCCGGCCGGCGGTCTGTGCACTGGTTTGGCCCTCTGGCAGGTGTCACACCTCGCCACGTAGTCCGCGACTTCCCCTCTCATTCCGGGCCACCAGAAGTCTCTGGCGACTAATTCCACCGTCTTCTCCTTGCCAAAGTGCCCGGCAGTGGGCGCGTCGTGCAGCTGCTGCAGTACCTTGGCGCGAAGTTCGTCTCCCGGCACGTAGATGGCCCCTTTACGGATGAGCAATCCATCTCGCAGCTGGAACTCGTCGGTCGCTGCCGTGCCCTTGCGCACCTCTGCCATCTTTGCTTGCGCGAAGGAGTCATCCTGCAACGCTCGTCGCACCGCCTCCAGGTCAACTGTTGCAGCAGCGCACGCCCACACTGTCGGTGCGAAGATGTGCATGGCGGCCACTGGCGTTGCCTCCTCCAGATACTGTGGCTTACGGGAGAGAGCATCCGCCATGATGTTGGTGTCCCCCGGGACATACTCTATTCGGAAGTCGAAGTTCGCAAAGAACTCAGCCCAACGTATCTGCCTCTGGTTCAGGAACTGTGCCGTGCGCCAGTGCTCCAGATTCTTGTGGTCCGTGCAGACCTGCACCGTGTGCTTGGCACCGATCAGGAAGTGCCTCCACGCTTTGAATGCTGCATGAATGGCCAGCAACTCCCTGTCCCAGATGGTGTAGTTCTGTTCAGACTTGCTGAGCTTCCTGGAGTAAAACGCTCCCGGCCTCCAAGCCCCCTGCGGGTCTTTCTGCAGCAGGACTGCTCCCACGGCTCTGTCCGAAGCGTCTGTCTCCACCCTCATCGGCCTGCTGGGGTTGACATGAAGCAGCTGCTCTTCCGACGCGAAGAGACGCTTGAGTGCCTGAAAGGACTGCTCCGCCTGCTCTGTCCAGATGAACTTCTTTTTCTTGGAGCTGAGCGTGTCCGTGATGGCCGCTGTCTGCATGGCAAAGCCTTTGATAAACTTGCGATAGAAGTTCGCGAAGCCGACAAACCGTTGGACCTCCTTCCGGTTGCGTGGGCTTTTCCAATCCAACACTGCTCGAACCTTGGCGCTGTCCATGGCGAGCCCCTTGTCAGACAACTTGTAGCCCAGGAAATCCACCTCGGTCACGTCGAATTGGCACTTCTCCAGCTTGGCGTAAAGCCTATGTTGCTGTAGCCTGCTCAGCACTTCCTTGACGTGTCTGTCATGCTCCTGCTGCGATTCCGAAAAGATCAGGATGTCATCCAAGAAACAGACGCACGTCTTGTAGAGGAGCCCCGCCAACACGTGATGCATGAAAGCTTGAAAAACGTGGGAACCATTTTGCAATCCAAAAGGCATAACTCTATATTCGTAGGTGCCCAGGGGCGTGAACATGGCTGTCTTCCACTCATCTCCTTCCCGCATGCGAATGAGGTTGTACGCCCCTCGCAGGTCCAACTTGGTGAACACGCTGCCCTTCCTTACCTTTGCGAGGAGGTCGTCGATTCGGGGCATGGGGAAGTCCGATGGCTTGGTCACACTGTTCAAGATGCGAAAGCCCACTACAAGTCTTTTTTGGGGCGTGTCCCGCTTCTTAACAAAGAATACCGGACTGCCCCCCGCTGCCTTGGACTCTCGGATGAAACCGCGCTCCAAATTATGATCTATGAACTCTTTGAGTTCCTGCAGTTCGTCCTCAGACATGGAATACAGCTTCCCTTTGGGCAGCGCCGCCCCCGGCAGCAGGTCAATTTTGCAGTCATATGGTCTGTGGGGGGGTAGCCTGTCTGCCTCCTTCTCGCAGAAAACCTCCAAAAATTCTGCGTACTTGTGGGGAACCGCTTGCAGCGTGCCTAGCTGCAGCTGTGACTCCTCTTCCTCTCCTTCCTGCCGGGGCACGATGCAGTGTTCAGCGCAAAAGGAAGAGCCGAAGGTCAGCTGCCTCTGGTACCAAGCCAGCGTCGGGCTGTGCTTGTCCAGCCAACTCATGCCCAATACAATGGGCGTGTCCGATAGTTGAGTGACATTGAAGCTGATGATTTCCCTGTGATTCCCAAGTCGCATCACCATTGGTGGCGTCTGCTTCACCACTTGCCCCCCTAGCAGCTCCCTGCCATCCACCGTGACAACCTGCAGGGGCAGCGTGGCAGGCAGCAACTGTATAGCGTGCCGGTCGACAAAGTCCTGCCCTATAAAGTCCGCATTGCTTCCGGAGTCAATGGTGATTGGCACGTCCATGGTGATTCCATTGGGCAGCTGGAGCGACGCGGTGAGCCTCACTACTGGTTTGGGCGGGAGGGGGTCCATGGGCTGTAAAATCTCTGGGGACTGCTTCACTGACACGTCTGGCTGGGCCCCAGTGCCTCTTTCTCCAGCCAGACTCCGTCGTTTCCCTGCTGTGGTTCTCCTTGCTGCGTTGCTGCAGTTACCATTGCTGAGGCTGCAGTGTGCTTGTGGAGCCTCTGGGGACACTCTTTCGCCATATGCTGTGGATCATCGCAGATGTAACACTTCCTGTTCCCTCTAGGAGGCTTCGCTTTCACTGCTGCCGGTGCTAGGGCTCTGGCTGCTGACTGAGCCCTTGCACCTCCAACCTCCATAGGTTCCGCTCCTCCTCCTGGCGGAGGCGTGGATTGCGCACGCGCTGCTTCTCTGGTAAGGAAGGAGGAGCCCCTGGCTGGTTCGCGCCCTCCACGCCCTTCGTCCCTGCTCCACGGACGTTCTTCCAGCCGCACCCCCACCGCCAGCGCCCTCTGAACGATCTCCTGCGTGGTCCGGGGTCTCTCCCCCCTCGCAATTTCATCTTTAACCGAGCCGTGCAATCCCTCCCAAAACAGGTCTCTTACAGGAGCCGAATCTCTGTCCCATTCCAGAGCACTGACCAAAGCGAAAAAGCGGGCATGGTACTGCCTTACGCTGGCCCTCCCTTGCTTCAGTCCATGTATCTGCTGCTGAGCAAGATCCACGTCAATGCTTGATAAAAAGCACCCATCCATCGCTTTAATAAAGGCATCCGCATTTTGGAGCGCCGGATCCTTATCTCTCCACAAATTGCGCAGCCATGCTTTAGCATCTCCATGCAAATGGGACATGATGAATCCCACCTTCTCTTGCTCATCTCTAAAGTCTTTGTTCAGCAGTTGCAGTGCACACATTACATCTGCTCTAAAGTTGGGGTACTGTTGCAAATTCCCATCGAAGTGAGAGACCAGACCGCCTGTTCGTCTCCCCAACCCAATCCCCTCCGGTTTGGGTGTCAGTTGCCCTTGCTTCGTAAGCACTTCCAACCTGACCTGGAGATCCCTGTAGGCGGCAGCTGCGTCCTCCTCTCTCTTCCTGGATGCAAGAGCCTCGGCATTCAGTCGTGACACTGCTTCTCTGAGTTCCGCTATCTGCTGTTCGGCCGTCATATTGTCTGCCGTTCGTGAGCTCGCTAGTAGGCACCCGCTTTCTCTCCTCTCCGCGAGGCCGTAGATGCCCACAATTTAAGAGATGGAGCTTACTGTCAGAGCTGCTTCCAGATCCTAGCTCACAGAGGATCACGCTAGCCAGCGATCATTAAACAAAAGTCTTTATTGAGTTACAGTTTCCATTCTCAAGCTGCTGCGTGCAACTCTACGTCTCATGGTTAGATCGGCGAAGCTCCATCTGAGTCTCCGCCCCCTGTACACCAGTTTAAGATTCTAGCCTTACTCCACCTCTTCCGTCTCTCTTTTCTCCTCTGGGTCCTGCTACCCCCCGGGGTCCCTTCCTTCCTGGATTCTTCTGACGCTGACGTTGACCCCCCTGACTCCTCCCCGTCTTTTCGGCGGGCTTTGGGACCTGGCTCCCTATCCGGGCTGCCAACTGCACCGCCCTCCTGTACATTTGAACTTGGCGCGCGCGCCCAGCCTTCAACCTTCCTCTCGACCGTTTCCTCGCTCCCCGATGGAGGCGTGGCCAATCCTGACTCATGTCCTCCCACTGGCAGTGCGCCGCCTGATCCCGATGCCTGGGACTCCTCCCCCCTACTGCACTCTGGTGTGGACGCTGGTCCTGATTTCCAACTGCTTCTCTCTGAGTCCCCTCTGGCCCCTTCTTCCTGGGGTGTCCCCCTCGGCACCCCCCTTGCTCTGACCATGGGAGCCCCTTTCTGTGAATCTTCCGATTCGCTGGAAAGACTCAGAGACCTCGGACCTCTGTCATCGCTAACATTACCTTCGGACTCCTCCCCCTCGCTCTCTATTTCCTCCCTTTCCTGTGCCTCTGCTCCTGAACCCCTGACACTTACGCTGGCCCTCCCTTGCTTCAGTCCATGTATCTGCTGCCGAGCAAGATCCACGTCAATGCTTGATAAAAAGCACCCATCCATCGCTTTAATAAAGGCATCCGCATTTTGGAGCGCCGGATCCTTATCTCTCCACAAATTGCGCAGCCATGCTTTAGCATCTCCATGCAAATGGGACATGATGAATCCCACCTTCTCTTGCTCATCTCTAAAGTCTTTGTTCAGCAGTTGCAGTGCACACATTACATCTGCTCTAAAGTTGGGGTACTGTTGCAAATTCCCATCGAAGTGAGAGACCAGACCGCCTGTTCGTCTCCCCAACCCAATCCCCTCCGGTTTGGGTGTCAGTTGCCCTTGCTTCGTAAGCACTTCCAACCTGACCTGGAGATCCCTGTAGGCGGCAGCTGCGTCCTCCTCTCTCTTCCTGGATGCAAGAGCCTCGGCATTCAGTCGTGACACTGCTTCTCTGAGTTCCGCTATCTGCTGTTCGGCCGTCATATTGTCTGCCGTTCGTGAGCTCGCTAGTAGGCACCCGCTTTCTCTCCTCTCCGCGAGGCCGTAGATGCCCACAATTTAAGGGATGGAGCTTACTGTCAGAGCTGCTTCCAGATCCTAGCTCACAGAGGATCACGCTAGCCAGCGATCATTAAACAAAAGTCTTTATTGAGTTACAGTTTCCATTCTCAAGCTGCTGCGTGCAACTCTACGTCTCATGGTTAGATCGGCGAAGCTCCATCTGAGTCTCCGCCCCCTGTACACCAGTTTAAGATTCTAGCCTTACTCCACCTCTTCCGTCTCTCTTTTCTCCTCTGGGTCCTGCTACCCCCCGGGGTCCCTTCCTTCCTGGATTCTTCTGACGCTGACGTTGACCCCCCTGACTCCTCCCCGTCTTTTCGGCGGGCTTTGGGACCTGGCTCCCTATCCGGGCTGCCAACTGCACCGCCCTCCTGTACATTTGAACTTGGCGCGCGCGCCCAGCCTTCAACCTTCCTCTCGACCGTTTCCTCGCTCCCCGATGGAGGCGTGGCCAATCCTGACTCATGTCCTCCCACTGGCAGTGCGCCGCCTGATCCCGATGCCTGGGACTCCTCCCCCCTACTGCACTCTGGTGTGGACGCTGGTCCTGATTTCCAACTGCTTCTCTCTGAGTCCCCTCTGGCCCCTTCTTCCTGGGGTGTCCCCCTCGGCACCCCCCTTGCTCTGACCATGGGAGCCCCTTTCTGTGAATCTTCCGATTCGCTGGAAAGACTCAGAGACCTCGGACCGCTGTCATCGCTAACATTACCTTCGGACTCCTCCCCCTCGCTCTCTATTTCCTCCCTTTCCTGTGCCTCTGCTCCTGAACCCCTGACAGGTTCCATCTACATAAAAAGAAGATGATAAAGCTCTGATTGGGCTTATTTCAAATAGGTGTTTTTGGGTTTAGAATGCACATTCACCCAAAAATCGCAGAGTGACATGTTTATTATCAGCCCAAACCAAGCAAAGGTGTTTTGGTTCCATCTCAATAGAAAGAGGACGAATAAGCTTGCATTGTTCTTTCGGTGTTCAGTCACCCACAAATAGCAAAGCAAAGTGTAATAAGCCTAAACAAAGCTAAATAGGTACTTTTGGGTTCCAGTTACATAGAACGAAGGCTCTTTGATTTCGCTTAATTCGTCGTGTTCTTTGGTGTTAATGCACATTGACCCAGAAATCGCAATGTGTGTGTAATGAGACCAAAATAACACAACATTGTCTTTTCGCTTCCATGTGCCTAGAAAGAAGACAAATAATCATTGATCGTGCTTATTTCAATTCGCATGGGGTTTTATGGGTGTGCACCAGAATCACCCCCAACCAAAGCAAAAAGGTCTTTTGGGTTCCATCTACATAAAAAGAAGATGATAAAGCTCTGATTGGGCTTATTTCAAATAGGTGTTTTTGGGGTTAGAATGCACATTCACCCAAAAATCGCACAGTGACATGTTTGTTATCAGCCCAAACCAAGCATAGGTGTTTTGGTTCCATCTCAATAGAAAGAGGACGAATAAGCTTGCATTCTTCTTTCGGTGTTCAGTCCCCCACAAATAGCAAAGCAAAGTGTAATAAGCCTAAACAAAGCCAAACAGGTTGTTTTGGGTTGCAGCAACATAGAAAGAAGAATCTTGGATTTTGCTTATTTCGTGTTCTTTGGTGTTAATGCACATTGACCCAGAAATCGCAAAGTGTGTGTAATGAGACCAAAATAACACAACACTGTCTTTTCGCTTCCATATGCGTAGAAAGAAGACAAATAAGCTTTGATTTTGCTTATTTCAATTCGCATGGGGTTTTATGGGTGTGCACCAGAATCACCCCCAACCAAAGCGAAAAGGTCTTTTGGGTTCCATCTACATAAAAAGATGATAAAGCTCTGATTTGGCTTATTTCAGATTGGTGTTTTTGGGGTTAGAGTGCACATTCACCCAAAAATCGCAGATGATAACAGTAGGTAATTTATTAATTATTTATTATTTACAGACATATGGGAGCCACCCCCACTCTGTTGTCTCACCCATCTTTCAGCACTGATATTTCCTCCCTCTGACCCAGATTTGGCTTTCATCAGGTATCAAAAAACCTGAAGCATTTTTATTAGGCATTGTAGGAACTGATATAAATAGAAGTGATTGTAAGTTGTTTTTGTATGCAATGACGGCAGCACGAATTTTATTGGCACAAAAATGGAAGCAAGAAGAATTACCGGCGAAAGAAGAGTGGAGGATGAAACTGATGGACTATGCAGAACTGGACAAATTAACGGGAAGAATCCGAAACCGGCGGGACCAGAGATTTACAGAAGATTGGCGTAAATTTACGGACTATATGAAAAATATTTTTTTTTTTTTAATATAATATTTATTGGAGTTTACAATAAGAATAAATGTAACAGACGATATAACAAATATCTTAATATAGTTTCACATTTTTTTGGACTTCCTCACATCTCCCGCTCCCACTTTCATCGTTATAACTTTTTACCAGCAATTTGTTATCTTATTTGCATTCTTATATCCCTTCTATATTTCATAGTCTTCTAGTTCTCAAAAAGAGTTATATTTTCTCAATCTCACTTATTTTCTTAAATCATCTAAGTTAGTGGTGCTCAATTATTTATGATCTAGCATCCTGCTTAGCATTCACTCAAGTTGCAATGTTTTTGTAAATAGTTCTTAAATTTCTTCCAATCCTCCTCAATCCTCTCTTCTCCCAGGTCACGAATTCTGCCAGTCATCTCAGCTAGTTCCATATAGTCTATCAGTTGCATCTGCCATTCTTCCAGTGTGGGTAGATCTTGAGTTTTCCAATACTTTGCGAGAAGTATCCTTGCTGCTGTTGTTGCATACATAAAAAATGTCCGGTCCTTCTTTACCACCCCTTGGCCGACAATACCCAAAAGAAAGGCCTCTGGTTTCTTAGTGAAGGTATACTTAAATACCTTTTTCAGTTCATTATAAATCATTTCCCAGAACGCCTTCACTTTAGGGCAAGTCCACCAGAGGTGGAAAAATGTTCCTTCACACTCTTTACATTTCCAACACTTATTATCAGACAGGTGGTAAATTTTTGCAAGTTTGACTGGGGTCATATACCATCTATATATCATTTTCATTACATTTTCTTTCAAAGCATTGCATGCAGTAAATTTCAATCCAGTACTCCACAACCTTTCCCAGTCCTCAAACATAATATTATACCCAATGTCCTGTGCCCACCTTATCATAGCCGATTTGACCATTTCATCTTGTGTATTCCATTTTAACAGCAAGTTATACATCCTTGAAAGTACCTTAGTCTTTGGTTCTAACAATTCTGTTTCTAGTTTCGATTTCTCCACCTGGAACCCTAGTTTCTTGTTGTCAGGGGTTCAGGGACAGAGGCACAGGGTAGGCAGGAGATGGAGAGCGATGGGGATGAATCCCAGGACAGCGAGGAAGAGGATGACAATGACTCTAGAGATTCCATGAGTCTTTCCAGCGAATCAGAGGATTCCCAGAAGGGGGCGCCGGTGGTCAAGGCCAGGGGAGCCCCAGGGGGGACTTGTCAGGAGCAGGGGGCCAGCGGGGGATCCCAAAGTGGCAGCTGGGCGTCAGGACCAGCCTCCCCGCCAGAGTGCAGCGAAGGGGGTGGAGGTTCCAGTGTATCAGGGGAGGCGGCTCCGGCAGTAGAGAAAGGAGGGAGGTCGGAGCAAGCCACCCTCCCGGAAGGGGAGGGGAGTAGTGAAGGGAGTAGCATAGCTGTCAAAAGGAAAGTTAGAGGTTGGGGGCGCGCGCCAAGTTCAAATGTAGAGGCGCGCGGAAGTACAGGGAGCCCGGAGGAGGGGCCAGGTCCCAAAGCCCGCAGGAGGGGGCAAGAGCAGTCTGATTCCGCGTCGGAGGAATCCAGGAGGGGCGAAACCCCAGCGGGCAGAAAGACCCTGCGGAAAAGGAAAGAGAGAAAGAGGTGGAGCAGCGCAAGCCTCTTAAACTGGTGCAGGGCGGGGACAGATTCAGAAGGGACTTCAGCGGTCTAAGCCTAGCAGACGTAGGGCTGCGCGCCTCGGATCTGAAGCAAACAATGAACTGCAATAAACACTTTTGTATATAAGAAAAGAAAGGCGTTGGTCTTTTGTGAGCTGAGACTTGAGGCAGCCCTGACACTTGTCATTTTTAAAAACTTCTTTAATCTGAGCGTAATGTAACCAGTCTCGCACTTTATCCTTCATTTTCTCCAAACTCTGCAGACTATATGAAAAATAATTGTGATGACTCGATTACATTTGTAGGTTTGCAGGAAGTTTTGTAAGGGGAATAATTTGAATTATTGCCTTATTGAATGAAAGGGATGATATCGGTTATGAGGTTAAAGGTAATATAAATTTAAGAAATGCAGGAGAAATCTTAAAGACGGGAGATCATCAGAGGAGCTAACGGAAGTCCAAAAGATTGTATAAGAGTTGGAAATTTGTAAAATGTATGACAATATAAATGTGTTTAAAACGAATATATATATATATATATATATACCCATCACCAAGGGATCCTTTCAACCTGTGTTATCCTCTGAACCTACCTCACAGGGTTGTTGCAAGGAACAATGGGCGGGGCGAACCATGGACTCAATGGAGAAAGCAGGGGGAGACCAAGGCAATAGGAGTCAAACCTTGGTTGTCGAACATAATCACACAGAGTCAAACCTTGTTTGTCGAACATAATCAATTCCGGAAGCCTGTTTGGCTTCCAAAACATTAGACAACCAAAGCATGGCTTCCAGTTGGCTGCAAGAGCTTCTTGCACTCAAGCAGAAGCTGCGTTGGATGTTTGACTTCCAAAAACTGGAGCATTTACTTCCAGGTTTTCAGCATTCTGGAGCCGAAACATTCCAAAACGGAGCCGTCTGGGAACTGAGGTTTGACTGTATATGCATGCGTGTGTGCGTGCGCGCACACACACATGTATCAATTTTATAGATATATAATACACACACACACACACACACACACTCTGTAGGGGAAACACGGAAGACCACTGTAAATTCAAGGAGTTAGATGACATGTCTCTTTCATACCCAGTTGCAGTGAATTGGGTTGGAGACTCTCAGTTGCTCTGCATTAGTTGCACCTGGTGTCCCAGGCTGATATGAGTGATGCCTGCTAACCAGGTTGAAATATACTCAGAGTCGCAAAGTGATTTCATGCTCTTTATTCAGCTCATAGTGGTGAGGAGGAATGAATAATTGTCCCCTCACAGTATCTGCTTTATATACATTATTTACACAATGGGCTGCACATGATTGGCTAATTCTGGAATTCTACTGTAAGCCAATCAGGTTGTGGATTCACTTCTATCTGGAGCAGGATTGGGTGGTTCCTGCCAACCAATCATACTGCTGCATTGTTCTAGGACCAATCAGACTGCTGCATTCTGAATCCTATTGTTCTAGGACCAATCAGACTGCTGCCTTTTGGATCCTATTGTTCTAGGACCAATCAGACTGCTACAGTTTGGATCCTATTCAACTCAGTACATAACACCCCTCCCCTCTAAGTTCCAGTCCTGCCCGGGAGGTCGCATTCATAGTCCTCAAGGTATGCCGGCGGCCTACGTGTGCGTTGTGGCCTGGGGTGTTCCCTGGTCCGGGCTCCGGGTTCTGGCTCGTGTTCCAAGGATGCTGGCTGTGATGCGGCTGTTTGGTCTGGTGCAACCGGCTCGCTCAGTCGTGGTTCTGGTTCCGGTGTCCTTTCGGCCTCACGGGTCCTCTCTGTATTTACTGATTCTGCCTCTCCTGCTGGCCCCTCCTGCTCTATGGGCCTCACTGCCCCGCTGTTCCCTTGGGACTCCTCTGACCTGTCCTCCTCCTGGTTTTCTCCCGGGAATCGTCGCCGTATCTGGTCGCAGTGGCGGCGCCAGCATTGCCCCCCATCCGTTAGCACCTCGTACGACACGGGGCCAGTGACCCTGGTGATTGTGGCGGGTACCCATGCTGGGCCTGCCCCAAAATTCTTTGCGTACACTGGGTCCTGGGCCTCGAAGGTCCGGGGGTTCCTGCCTTCCCCCACCACTATCTCATCCTGAGCTCTATCGGGGTGAAGGCGGTCCAATCTGATTGCAAGGCGCCGACCCATTAGTAGTTCAGCGGGGCTCCGGCCAGTCGTTGAGCTGGGGGTGCTGTGCTGTGCTAGAAGGAATGTGGCAAGGCGGTACTCCCAGTCCCCTTGCGTCATGCGGCGAAGGGTGTCCTTGGTGGTCCGCACCATGCGTTCTGCTTGGCCATTGGTGGCAGGGTGGAACGGCGCCGAACGGATGTGGCGGATGGCGTTCTGCGCTGTGAAGGTTTGGAATTCTCCTGACGTAAATGCAGTCCCGTTGTCTGAGACGAGAGTGTCAGGGAGCCCGTGGGTTGCAAACAGCCTGCGTAGTACCCGGATGGCTGCGGACGTGGAAGTGGACGGTACCAGTGCGACTTCCAGCCATTTGGTGTAGGAGTCCACCACTATGAAGAATGTTTTCCCCTGAAAGGGGCCAGCGAAATCCACATGCAGGCGTGACCATGGTGCTCGGGCGGACTCCCAGGACTGGACTGGGGCCCTTGGGGGATCTGGGCGGGATTCTTGGCAGGCCTGGCAGTGTTTGACCCAGGCCTCTATCTCTCCATCGATCCCCGGCCACCACACATAACTCCTGGCAAGGGCCTTCATTCTTACTACCCCTGGATGTGTCTCGTGTAGGGCTGTGAGGACCCTTTTGCAGAGGGGCTGGGGAACAACGACTCTGCTTCCCCATAACAGGCACCCCTTGTGGGCCGACAGTTCATGTTTGCGGGTTGTGTAGCCGGCGAATTCTGGCCCGGGGCTGCTGCTGGGCCATCCCCTCCACACCCAGTCCAGGACCCGGGAGATGACCCTATCTTTCTTGGAATGGTGTGCAACTTCTTGTGCCTGAATGGGGCGGTCGGGAAGCAGCTCCAGGCTCATAACCTCTTGTGCAGGTGCTGGGTCAGGGCCTGTTTCCGGTAGTGGTAGCCTGCTGAGGGCGTCCGCATGGCCCATCGCCTTCCCAGGTCGGTGAATCAGTGCATACTGGTAGCTGGCAAGGAAAATTGACCACCTGAGGACGCGAGGAGACAGCACTTGGGGGGTCTGCTTTTCGGGGGCAAACAAGCCAAGCAACGGCTTGTGGTCAGTCACCACGGTGAAGGGCCGCCCGTACAAGAAATCATGGAATTTTTTTACTCCCTTTACGATTGCCAGACCCTCCTTGTCGATTTGCGAGTAGTTCCGCTCGGTTGTGTTGAGTGTCTGGGAAAAGTACGCCACCGGTACCTCTCTTCCATCCGGGAGTTGGTGCCCCAGGACAGCTCCAATGCCATAGGGTGAGGCGTCGCATGCTAGCACCACCGGCAGCCTCTCGTCGAAGTGTGCCAAGACCGAGTTTGAGACAAGCAAGTCCTTGACTGCCTGGAATGCGGCCTCCTGGCGCTGGCCCCACACCCAAGGGGCCCGCTTGTCCAGGAGTCTGTGTAGGGGCTCCGCTACCGCCGCCTTGTGGGGAAGGAAGGAATGGTAAAAGTTCAATAGCCCCAAGAAGGCCTGAAGTTCAGTCTTGCTCTTGGGCGCTGGGGCATCACAAATGGCCCGTACCTTGTCCCCAGTCGGGTGGACCCCTTCTGCGTCCACCATAAATCCCAGAAAGTCCACCTGAGGCACTCCTAGTAGACATTTTTCCCGCTTCACCTTGAGACCCGCCGTCTGGAAACGGTGCAGAACGGTGCGGAGGCGGTCCTCAAACTCCTCTGGTGTGGGGCCGGCAATCAACACATCATCGAAGAAGGGGGTGACGCCAGGA
Source organism: Podarcis pityusensis (assembly GCF_964106645.2). Taxonomy (NCBI): domain Eukaryota; kingdom Metazoa; phylum Chordata; class Lepidosauria; order Squamata; family Lacertidae; genus Podarcis; species Podarcis pityusensis. Next base: position 100,284,722 of record NC_138032.1, on the reverse strand, counting down.
ATCCCTTTAAGGAGAGAGTCCATTATATTCTGGAATATGCCTGGTGCCACGCTGACACCGAATTGCAGCCGCTTTACCCTGAACGCTCCTCTGTGCGTCACAATCGTCTGTGCCTCTGCTGTGGCCTCATCTACTGGCAGCTGTTGATATGCTTGGGCCAAGTCCAGCTTGCCAAAAATTTTCGACCCAGCCAGGGTGGCAAGGACATGGCTGACCACTGGCACTGGGTATGCGTGGGCCGTGAGGGCCTTGTTTATGGTACATTTGTAGTCTGCGCAGATGCGGACCGAACCATTAGGCTTGACGGGTGTGACGATTGGGGTTTCCCAGGGAGCATTAGGCACCGGCTCCAGCACTCCTTGCTCTACGAGTCGGTCCAATTCCTCGTCTATACGGGGTTTCAAGGCGAACGGGACCCGGCGGGCCTTGAGCCTGACCGGTCGTACTGCGGGGTCAAGCTGTAGCGCAATGGGGGGGCCCGTATACTGTCCCAATTTCCCATCGAAAACCCCTGGAAATTCCTTGCATATGGCGTCCACGTCCACTTGTAAGCTAGTGTGGTTCACCCCGGTGACAGCTAGCCCCAGTGGTCCAAACCATGCCAATCCCAGTAAGCTAATGTAGGGGCCCTTGACCACAAGCAAGTCCAGTTGCCGCGTCCGCCCTCGGTATTGCACCCTGAAGGTCCCCACCCCCATTGTGGGGACCTTACGTTTCTGGAAGTCCCGGAGGGTGAATGGGGCCGGCCTGAGTTTGGGACCCCCAGTGGGACACAGTTTCCTTAAGGTCCTTGCCGAGATTATGGATAGAGTTGAACCCGTGTCAAGCTCCATGCGGCATGGGGCCCCCTCTATCTGTACCTCTACATAAATTTTCTCTACGTTGGGGTGGGGCAACTGGTATACCTGGAAGTCCGTGAGCTCCGTCGAGTTGCCTTGGTGCGTTGGGCCCCGGGACCTGGGGCTCTTGGATTGGTCATCTGATGCCTGGTGTCGGGTGGGCCGAGCCCGACACACCCGGGCGATGTGTCCCGATTTTCTGCACTGCCTGCACTCTGCGTTGCGGAAACGGCAGGTCCTCCTCTCGTGACTCTCCCCGCAGCTTGCGCAGTTCCCTCCTTCTCGTCGAGGCAGCTGTGGTCTGTGCGCTGCTTGAGTGCGCTGCTGTACTCGGTGCACCTCCTCCCTGTCGGATCCTGAGTCGTCGGTGAGGTCTTCATGGTGGACCCTCGGTTGGGATGGCAGGCTCGGCCGTGCCTCTTGGGTCGACCTCTCGGCAGCTTCTGTTGCCAGGGCCTCCTCCAGAGCGACCTGGAACGTTAGGTCCTTCTTAGCGTAGAGGCGTCGTTGCAGCTTCTCATCCTTCAGGCCACCGACGAGGCGGTCACGAAGCATGTTCTCCAGCTCTGAGAAGTTGCAGAACCGGGCGGCTTGGCGGAGAGAGGTCACAAACCCAGTTATGGTTTCCCCAGGGGCTTGCCGCTTTGCGTAGAAGGCATTTCGACGAGCCACCACTGAGGGCTGCGGCGAAAAATGCCCCTTCAGCTGTTCCATTATTGTTTTGTATGGAACAGTAGCGACGTCTTCAGGCGCAAGGAGAGCCCGGGCGATTTCAAACGTCTCCTCTCCGCAGACGCTGAAGAATATCGCCCTCTTCTTGGCGTCTTCTTCGTCGGTGACCCCTTTGGCTTCTAGGAGGAAGGTGAAACGGGAGGCGTACGCTTCCCAGTCTCCAGATGCTGGGTTGAATGGCGAGAAGCTGCTGTTGGCTGCCATTCTGAGTTCCTTGTGCCCCGGAGCTGAAGCCTGGATACACGGTGCGAGGCAGCGGTGCGGCAGTTGGCGGTGCTGCGGTGCTGTGTGTGGCAGTCAGCTCAGCGGGATCCCACCTTCGTCGCCAGTGAAATATACTCAGAGTCGCAAAGTGATTTCATGCTCTTTATTCAGCTCATAGTGGTGAGGAGGAATGAATAATTGTCCCCTCACAGTATCTGCTTTATATACATTATTTACACAATGGGCTGCACATGATTGGCTAATTCTGGAATTCTACTGTAAGCCAATCAGGTTGTGGATTCACTTCTATCTGGAGCAGGATTGGGTGGTTCCTGCCAACCAATCATACTGCTGCATTGTTCTAGGACCAATCAGACTGCTGCATTCTGAATCCTATTGTTCTAGGACCAATCAGACTGCTGCCTTTTGGATCCTATTGTTCTAGGACCAATCAGACTGCTACAGTTTGGATCCTATTCAACTCAGTACATAACACAGGTGCAATCAATCAAATCAAAGTTGTCTATAAAAGCTGTAGGCTGAAGGGGCTCAGTGAGTTTCTTCACAAATGGAGGTACCAGATGCTGTGAGACTGTCGGCCAAGGGGTCTCTCTCGCTGCTCTACCTGGAGCTCCGGGCAGCTGAAGGGGAGATTGTGTGCGACTCCTCTCTGGTATGCTATAATTTGTGTTTTGTATGCCTGCTGCTATCTGTTAACCTTATGCAAATAAAGCATTGCTTATTCTTCATCCACTGGCGTGCTTATTGGCTCCAGATCCAGAAATAACCCTGCCCTTGGCAGAACATATACAGCGCTTTTTTTCTGGGGGGGACGCAGGGGAATGGATACTCCTAAAACATTTTGTGAATGTACTTTTGTCCATTTACTGTATTTATTTTTCCCGGTTTGAACTATAAAATGGTGATTTTCTTGAGTCAAAATGAGAGTATCCCCAGTCACTTTTTTTAGAAAAGAAGTACTGCATAGATACACACACACATATACATATATCCATTTTATTTTTATATATTTACAAACGGACACCTATATCTAGGTATGTATATTCTTGTATATAAACTTCCGCGGCCCACCCGCACCATCCTACCGCAAAGGGGCACGAGAGGAAGGCCACTGGGGGAGAAAGGCAGGTGAGGACGAGGCGGGGGGCAGGGCTGCACCCTGGGAGAGCGGGGTCGACAGAGAGAGTGGGTGGGAGAAAGAGAGAGGGCCAGCCTCGCTCGGCACGTCTCTGCTGGCCCAACGTCGCAGCGCCTCTTCCGCCCATTTCCCTCCCCTTCCTGTGCTCATGCCTCTCCTCCGGTGGCACCTCCTTCCGGTACCCCTGCCCTCGCGCAACATGGCGGCAGCACAGCCTCTTCCGCCCTTCCCCCACCCCTTCCTGTCCTCTCGCCTCTCCTCCGGTGGCACCTCCTTCCGGTACCCCCTGCCCTCGCCCAACATGGCGGCAGCACAGCCTCTCCCGCCCTTCCCCCATCCCTTCCTGTCCTCTCGCCTCTCCTCCGGTGGCACCTCCTTCCGGTACCCCCTGCCCCCACCCCTTCCTGTCCTCTCGCCTCTCCTCCGGTGGCACCTCCTTCCGGTACCCCCTGCCCTCGCCCAACATGGCGGCAGCACAGCCTCTTCCGCCCTTTCCCCACCCCTTCCTGTCCTCTTGCCTCTCCTCCGGTGGCACCTCCTTCCGGTACCCCTGCCCTCGCCCAACATGGCGGCAGCACAGCCTCTTCCGCCCTTCCGAGCTAGGAGTGCAGAAAAAGGTGAAACTGCCATGAAAAGGAGAGGAGGTGTGTGTGTGTGAGTGAGTGAGTGAGTGAGAGTGAGACAGGGAGCTTCCTAGTAGAGATGGAAGGGGAACCCAAGGGTCATCTAGTCCAACCCTCTGCAAAGAAGCTCAGAGCTACAATTCCCAGGTCTTCTTTGGGAATTCTATGGGAAGTAAGAGTTTCCATATTCATGAGCATTCACTTAGAGTGCGCTCATGTTTTTACCTTTTATTGAAAGCGGTCGCAAGTGACTTGGGTGGAGTATAAATAATAAAATTATATTGCTCCCGCTGCTGTTCTCTTAGCCTAACTCAAATCCAACCCAATACCAAACCTTAATCCTAATGCTCACCCTAACTCAAACCTAATCCTCACTCTAACCCTAACCTTAACCCAAACCTAAGCCTCAGTCTAAACCTAAACCTAATTTAACCCTAACCCTAAGTAATAAAATTATATTTCTTCTGCTGCTGTTCTTCTCTTACCGTAACTCAACCCCAACTCTAACTCCTAATCCTAATCCAACTCAAACCCAACTCTCACTGTAACCCTAACCTTTACCCAAACCTAATCCTAAACGCTTTGCTTCTTTTTGTGGTGTTTTGTGTTATTGCTTCATTTCGTAGGTTATGAGGCTTTCTTTGTTTCTTGTGGTGTTGCTTCATTTAGCAGTTTTTTAATTGGCTTTTGTGTTTCTTTTGGTATTGCATCATCGTCATAGGTTGTTTGGATTTCTGATTAATTTGCTTTGGATTTCTGGTAGCTCTGCTTCTTTATGATTTGTTTCTGTGTTTCTGGTGTTTTGGCTTGGTTATGTCATAAAATTGAAGAAATACCACCAGAAGCACAAAAACCAAGAAATATTCCCAAAATGAGGCAAAACCAGGAGACATGAAAACCAAGCCAAATCAATGGAAAAGAAACAATCTCACCCAAAACCGCAGAACCATTCAAAGTAAAAGAAGCAAAACAATTAAATGCAAAAAAACAAGCAAAACCACCCCAAATTAAACAAATCAGCAGAAAACAAAAAAGAAGCAGTAAAACCACCAATTACAAAGCAATGCCACAAGAAACTGGAAACCAGTTTTTAAAAAGCAAAACCAGAAACTCAACAAGCATGCAATTTATGGGAGTCCAAAAGCACTTCAAGCAACAGAAATTAACCAACATAGCATACTAGTTTTCACATAGTCTTGGGTTTCTGGTGAATGTGCTTCGTTTGCAGCTGGCTTCATTTCTTTTCCATTGGTTTAGCTTGTTTTTTGGACTTTTGCCTTATTGCTTCTTTTGAGAAGTTTTCTTGTTTTTGCATTCTGGTGGTAATACTTTTGAATGCTTTGGGGGTTTCTGGTGAATCTGCTTTGTTTGGGATTGGTTGGCTTCTTTGTCAGTTTCCATTGATGTTGCTTTTACATGGTTCTTCTGCTTCTTTTCAGTAGGTTTTTGTGTTTTTAGTGGTTGATTTCATTGTTGGAATGGTCATTAGACATTTCTGGTGGTTTTGCTTCATTTCTGGTGGTTTTCCTTTTTTTCTTGGGATTATCAGATCTCATACAAATTAATATTCTCAAAGGTGCAAAACCCAAATGTCAGAGTTGCTTCCAGATCCTAGCTCACAGAGGATCACGCTAGCCAGCGATCATTAAATAAAAGTCTTTATTGAGTTACAGTTTCCATTCTCAAGCTGCTGCGTGCAACCCTACGTCTAATGGTTAGATCGGCGAAGCCCCATCTGAGTCTCCGCCCCTTGTACACCAACTTAATATCCTAGCCTTGCTCCACCTTTTCCGCCTGACTGTTCTTCTCTGGGTCCCTCTGCCCCCCGGGGTCTCTTCCTTCCGGGATTCCTCTGACGCTGACGCTGACCCCCCTGACTCTTCTCCCTCCTTTCGGCGGGCTTTAGGACCTGGCTCCCTTTCCGGGCTGCCTACTGCGCCACCTTCCTGTGCATTTGAACTTGGCACGCGCGCCCAACCTTCCACCTTCCGTCTGACCGTTTCTTCGCTCCCCGATGGAGGTGTGGCCACTCCTGACTCGTGCCCTCCCCCCTGTTGTGAGCTGCCAGCGCTTGATCCCTGGCGCCCTTCCTCTTCCCTGCTCTCTGGCGGTGACGCTGGTCCTGATTTCCAACTGCTCCCCTCTGAGTCCCCTCTGGCTCTATCTTCCTGGGGTGTCCCCCTAGGCTCCCCCCTTGCCCTGGCCACTGGTGCTCCTTTCTGTGAATCTTCTGATTCACTGGAAAGACTCGGAGATCTCGGGTCGTCGTCATCACTCATCTTTTCTTCTGCCTCCTCTCCCTCGCTCTCTGTTTCCTCCCTTGCCCTTGCCTCTGCTCCTGAACCCCTGACATCCATCCCCCCCTCGAAGCCCCCTCTTCCCCCCTCCCCTCCTTCCGGTGCGGGATCTGGGTGCTGCCGTGTCAGGGGGACGAATGTCGGATACAGTTCGCTTCCCGTGGCGGGCCGCCATCCGAAGTCTTCCGGTTCTTCCTCCCTGCTCTCGTTGACGACGGTCACCTCCGCTTCCATCTCTGTGCCGCCGTGCTCGAAACCCGGGTCGTCCCCGAAAACGTCCATGTCCGTCTCTCCCTCGTTGCCTTCTGGAGACGTTGCTCGTCCTGGACCCTCCAGCCACCTTCTGCGGAACTGCTCCTCTGGTCGATCATCCCACCAATACGAGGGTTCTGAAGCAGATCCCGAGGGTGACCCCTCTGGGGAACGGGCGTCTCGTGTCGGTTCCTCGTCCGAGTCGAACCCCCGGAACGTGCTGGCTGAAAGCGTGGGCGTGAAAAGCCAGTCGTCGAAAAAGTCTGCTGGCATTGGCCTATGTGGGAAGAGGGCATGAAACTCTTCTTTGAGCAGAGGTTCGTCTAAAGCGTAGCCCGGCACCCAGCTGTTGGCACTGGCCGGGGTGCCCTCCTTGGCGAGAAGGTATTCTACCCCCTCTTCCCCCCATCTGGAGTCCAAAATCTCCGTGACTTCGTTGATGCGCTCCTCCTGTGCCACTCCCCCTTGCCCGGTTCTCTCTCGGAGCGGACCCGGTGCCGTTCCTGGTTCCTGAAACCTGTGAGGTGCCTTGTAGGGAGTGAGCACCGATCTGTGGAACACCGGATGCATTCTGGAACCCTCCGGAAGAGCCAGCCTGAAAGCCACCGGGTTGACCTGTTCGTCGACTTGGTAGGGCCCCAGTTGTTTATGCCCTAGTTTCTTCTTCGCCAACGACCTGGCCGGCACTGCGTGGGCTGCTAACCAGACCCAGTCTCCCACATGGATCTCTTCGCCAACCCTTCTGTGTTTGTCCGCTTGTACCTTGTATGCGTGTTTAGCCAGCTCCAGGTGCCGCCGCAGCTGATCGTGGACCTCCTGCAACTCCGACGCGAACGCATCTGCTGTCTGCGGCTCCCCCTCCCCCATTCTTTCCAGTCCCGGGAAGGTTCTAGGGTGCCTCCCGTTGTTGGCGAAGAACGGCGTGACCCCCGTGGACACGTGCTTCGTGTTGTTGTAGGCGAACTCGGCGAGAGGCAGGTAATCCACCCACGTCGCAGGCTGTTGATTCGCATAACATCTCAGGTACTGCTGCATGATGGCATTGACCCGCTCCGCTTGCCCGTTGGTCTGCGGGTGTCTAGCCGACGCCAGGTTGATCTTGACGTTCAGGAAGCCCATCAGCCTCTGCCAGAAGTTCGAGATGAACTGTCGCCCTCGGTCGGACAGAATAGACCGCGGCAGACCGTGAACCTTGAACACGTGGTCTATGAACAGTTTGGCGGTTTGTTCCGCCGTGGCCACCTTCGCACACGGAATGAAATGTGCCATCTTGGAGAACAAATCCACCACCACCAGCACAGCCGTCTTGCCCCTCGAGCTGGGCAGATCCGTGACAAAGTCCAGGGCCACTCTCTCCCATGGCTCGAACGGAGTTTGCAGCGGTTCCAGCAGTCCGGCCGGCGGTCTGTGCACTGGTTTGGACCTCTGGCAGGTGTCGCACCTCGCCACGTAGTCCGCGACTTCCCCTCTCATTCCGGGCCACCAGAAGTCTCTGGCTACTAATTCCACCGTCTTCTCCTTGCCAAAGTGCCCGGCAGTGGGCGCGTCGTGCAGCTGCTGCAGTACCTTGGCGCGAAGTTCGTCTCCCGGCACGTAGATGGCCCCTTTACGGATGAGCAAACCATCTCGCAGCTGGAACTCGTCGGTCGCTGCCGTGCCCCTGTGCACCTCTGCCATCTTTGCTTGCGCGAAGGAGTCATCCTGCAACGCTCGTCGCACCGCATCCAGGTCAACTGTCGCCGCCGCGCACGCCCACACTGTCGGTGCGAAGATGTGCATGGCGGCCGCTGGCTTTGCCTCCTCCAGATACTGTGGCTTACGGGAGAGAGCATCCGCCATGATGTTGGTGTCCCCCGGGACATATTCTATTCGGAAGTCGAAATTCGCAAAGAACTCAGCCCAACGTATCTGCCTCTGGTTCAGGAACTGTGCCGTGCGCCAGTGCTCTAGATTCTTGTGGTCCGTGCAGACCTGCACCGTGTGCTTGGCGCCGATCAGGAAGTGCCTCCACGCTTTGAACGCTGCATGAATGGCCAGCAACTCCCTGTCCCAGATGGTGTAGTTCTGTTCGGACTTGCTGAGCTTCCTTGAGTAAAACGCTCCCGGCCTCCAAACCCCCTGCGGGTCTTTCTGCAGCAGGACTGCTCCCACGGCTCTGTCTGAAGCGTCTGTCTCCACCCTCATCGGCCTGCTGGGGTTGACATGAAGCAGCTGCTCTTCCGACGCGAAGAGACGCTTGAGTGCCTGAAAGGACTGCTCCGCCTGCTCTGTCCAGATGAACTTCTTTTTCTTGGAGCTGAGCGTGTCCGTGATGGCCGCTGTCTGCATCGCAAAGCCTTTGATAAACTTGCGATAGAAGTTCGCGAAGCCGACAAACCGTTGGACCTCCTTCCGGTTGCGTGGGCTTTTCCAATCCAACACTGCTCGGACCTTGGCGCTGTCCATGGCGAGCCCTTTATCAGACAACTTGTAGCCCAGGAAATCCACCTCCGTCACGTCGAATTGGCACTTCTCCAGCTTGGCGTAAAGCCTATGTTGCTGTAGCCTGCTCAGCACTTCCTTGACGTGTCTGTCATGCTCCTGCTGCGATTCCGAAAAGATCAGGATGTCATCCAAGAAACAGACGCACGTCTTGTAGAGGAGCCCCGCCAACACGTGATGCATGAAAGCTTGAAAAACGTGGGAGCCATTTTGCAATCCAAAAGGCATAACTCTATATTCGTAGGTGCCCAGGGGCGTGAACATGGCTGTCTTCCACTCATCTCCCTCCCGCATGCGAATGAGGTTGTATGCCCCTCGCAGGTCCAACTTGGTGAACACTCTGCCCTTCCGTACCTTTGCGAGGAGGTCGTCGATTCGGGGCATGGGGAAGTCCGATGGCTTGGTCACACTGTTCAAGATGCGAAAGTCCACTACAAGTCTTTTTTGGGGCGTGTCCCGCTTCTTAACAAAGAATACCGGACTGCCCCCCACTGCCTTGGACTCTCGGATGAAACCGCGCTCCAAATTATGATCTATGAACTCTTTGAGTTCCTGCAGTTCGTCCTCAGACATGGAATACAGCTTCCCTTTGGGCAGCGCCGCCCCCGGCAGCAGGTCAATTTTGCAGTCATATGGTCTGTGGGGGGGTAGCCTGTCTGCCTCCTTCTCGCAGAAAACCTCCAAAAATTCTGCGTACTTGTGGGGAACCGCTTGCAGCGTGCCTAGCTGCAGCTGTGACTCCTCTTCCTCTCCTTCCTGCCTGGGCACGATGCAGTGTTCAGCGCAAAAGGAAGAGCCGAAGGTCAGCTGCCTCTGGTACCAAGCCAGCGTCGGGCTGTGCTTGTCCAGCCAACTCATGCCCAATACAATGGGCGTGTCCGATAGTTGAGTGACATTGAAGCTGATGATTTCCCTGTGATTCCCAAGTCGCATCACCATTGGTGGCGTCTGCTTCACCACTTGCCCCCCTAGCAGCTCCCTGCCATCCACCGTGACAACCTGCAGGGGCAGCGTGGCAGGCAGCAACTGTATAGCGTGCCGGTCGACAAAGTCCTGCCCTATAAAGTCCGCATTGCTTCCGGAGTCAATGGTGATTGGCACGTCCATGGTGATTCCATTGGGCAGCTGGAGCGACGCGGTGAGCCTCACTACCGGTTTGGGCGGGAGGGGGTCCATGGGCTGTAAAATCTCTGGGGACTGCTTCACTGACACGTCTGGCTGGGCCCCAGTGCCTCTTCCAACCAGACTCCGTCGTTTCCCTGCTGTGGTTGTCCTTGCTGCGTTGCTGCAGTTACCATTGCTGAGGCTGCAGTGTGCTTGTGGAGCCTCTGGGGACACTCTTTCGCCATATGCTGTGGATCATCGCAGATGTAACACTTCCTGTTCCCTCTAGGAGGCTTCGCTTTCACTGCTGCCGGTGCTAGGGCTCTGGCTGCTGACTGAGCCCTTGCACCTCCAACCTCCATAGGTTCCGCTCCTCCTCCTGGCGGAGGCGTGGATTGCGCATGCGCTGCTTCTCTGGGAAGGAAGGAGGAGCCCCTGGCTGGTTCGCGCCCTCCACGCCCTTCGCCACTGCTCCACGGACGTCCTTCCAGCCGCACCCCCACCGCCAGCGCCCTCTGAACGATCTCCTGCGTGGTCCGGGGTCTCTCCCCCCTCGCAATTTCATCTTTAACCGAGCCGTGCAATCCCTCCCAAAACAGGTCTCTTACAGGAGCCGAATCTCTGTCCCATTCCAGAGCACTGACCAAAGCGAAAAAGCGGGCATGGTACTGCCTTACGCTGGCCCTCCCTTGCTTCAGTCCATGTATCTGCTGCCGAGCAAGATCCACGTCAATGCTTGACAAAAAGCACCCATCCATCGCTTTAATAAAGGCATCCGCGTTTTGGAGCGCCGGATCCTTATCTCTCCACAAATTGCGCAGCCATGCTTTAGCATCTCCATGCAAATGGGACATGATGAATCCCACCTTCTCTTGCTCATCTCTAAAGTCTTTGTTCAGCAGTTGCAGTGCACACATTACATCTGCTCTAAAGTTGGGGTACTGTTGCAAATTCCCATCGAAGTGAGAGACCAAACCGCCTGTTCGTCTCCCCAACCCAATCCCCTCCGGTTTGGGTGTCAGTTGCCCTTGCTTCGTAAGCACTTCCAACCTGACCTGGAGATCCCTGTAGGCGGCAGCTGCGTCCTCCTCTCTCTTCCTGGATGCAAGAGCCTCGGCATTCAGTCGTGTCACTGCTTCTCTGAGTTCCACTATCTGCTGTTCGGCCGTCATGTTGTCTGCCGTTCGTGAGCTCGCTAGTAGGCACCCGCTTTCTCTCCTCTCCGCGAGGCTGTAGATGCCCACAATTTAGGAGATGGGGCTTACTGTCAGAGTTGCTTCCAGATCCTAGCTCACAGAGGATCACGCTAGCCAGCGATCATTAAATAAAAGTCTTTATTGAGTTACAGTTTCCATTCTCAAGCTGCTGCGTGCAACCCTACGTCTAATGGTTAGATCGGCGAAGCCCCATCTGAGTCTCCGCCCCTTGTACACCAACTTAATATCCTAGCCTTGCTCCACCTTTTCCGCCTGACTGTTCTTCTCTGGGTCCCTCTGCCCCCCGGGGTCTCTTCCTTCCGGGATTCCTCTGACGCTGACGCTGACCCCCCTGACTCTTCTCCCTCCTTTCGGCGGGCTTTAGGACCTGGCTCCCTTTCCGGGCTGCCTACTGCGCCACCTTCCTGTGCATTTGAACTTGGCACGCGCGCCCAACCTTCCACCTTCCGTCTGACCGTTTCTTCGCTCCCCGATGGAGGTGTGGCCACTCCTGACTCGTGCCCTCCCCCCTGTTGTGAGCTGCCAGCGCTTGATCCCTGGCGCCCTTCCTCTTCCCTGCTCTCTGGCGGTGACGCTGGTCCTGATTTCCAACTGCTCCCCTCTGAGTCCCCTCTGGCTCTATCTTCCTGGGGTGTCCCCCTAGGCTCCCCCCTTGCCCTGGCCACTGGTGCTCCTTTCTGTGAATCTTCTGATTCACTGGAAAGACTCGGAGATCTCGGGTCGTCGTCATCACTCATCTTTTCTTCTGCCTCCTCTCCCTCGCTCTCTGTTTCCTCCCTTGCCCTTGCCTCTGCTCCTGAACCCCTGACACCAAAAAACCTAGAAATGAAGCAAACTCACCATAAATCCAGCACCCAATCTGTTATGTATTAACCTTGGACCCTAGAATGCAACAACTGATTGGTCTTTTCCTGCAGGCCAATCAGGCTCCAAGAGGGAAGCAGAGTTAGCCAGTCAGACGGGACTCATTGTGTAAATAATGTATATAAAAGCCTGAGGTTGGGGGGGGGGGCAATAAAGAGCATGAAATACATACAAGACTCTGAGTATATTTCACAATCGTAATTTATATAAAAGAATCTATGAAATGAAAACCACAGAAAAAATTCAACATAATCCCCAAAACAAACCAGAAACAACAGAAACAAACCACATCCACCAAAGATGAGAAAACCAATTGAATAGAACCACAAGAAACCCACGCAGTAAACATCTCAGGGAAAGGCGAAATCACCCCCACACCATGCAAAACTAAGGTTTAACTGGCTTTGGGGTTTCTGCGCAATTTACCTTTTCCCTCTTGTTGGGGGTTTCTGGTGGTATTTCTTCTGCTTCTCACATTTCTGCTTCTTTTCAATTGGTTTTGGGATTCTGGTGAATTTGGATATGATTTGATTGAAGTCTCTGTCTGGCAATTTTCCTTTTTCATGAATTCCTTCCTTGTTGGGTTTCTGGTATCTCACTTTTGGTTTTCACATTTCTCTTAGTTTTGCTATGTTTCAGGTAGTTTGCTTATTTTTTGGAATTATCCAGTCTCATAAAAATGAAGCAATATCATTAGAAGCTTAAAAAGCATGAAAAAAACCCCAGGCACTAACCCTAACCCTGAACATCCACCTATCCCCTGCCCTAACCCTGATATTCTGGTCATCCATCTTGGGGATAACAATCTGGTGAGGTAAATTCAGTTGAGATCACTAAATATCTCCATCAGCTGTGCTTCCTCATCCCTGAGCTTATCATAGTTTGGTTTGGAATGTTGTAGAGGTGCTTATGGAGTGGGGGCAGCCTTCCTAAGAAGGTGGATGGGCAAGACATAAAGCTAATCATTCTACAACGACGTTTGTGTTTGAAAATGTGGCTGCTTATATCCCTCATGGCAGAATTATGTTCTGTGCCCCACAGTTGTATAGACCTGGTGGTATGCATCTTTCTGATTTGGGTTGTGACATGATTCTTAAGGATCTGCAAAGAGCTCTGTTTGAGCACTTGTGTGTTTGTGGGTGGAGGTGAACAAGCACACCTGCCCAGACTTAATTTGATTTGGTTACATTGGTCGAATCTGACTAGTTTTGCCGATCCTCAAGTTGTTATATTTAATAAATACAACCTATTTATCCACTTTTGGTTGTCTTGACTCTTCCTCCTGATGTGCTAGGAACCACTCCGTTTGGGGGGCACTGCAAAACATGCGGTTTTTACTGCAAACATTTTGCCAGACTTTGGCCTTGATTTGGAGTGAATCAGACGATGTTGGGTTTTGGGGTGACCTTATGACCCCTGTCAGTTACTTGGTTTGTCGGGCAAAATGCTACAAAAATGCTACAATGTCTGGCAAAATGCTACAAAACTTTTGCCAGACTTTGGCACCAGTTTGGAGTGAATCGGACAATGTTGGGTTTTGGATATTAATTATGAACCCCGGTTTGATGTATCAATTACTCTGTTTATGGGGTGTTACAAAATGTGGGGGTTTTGCTGCAAAACTTTTGCCAAACATCAGTTTTGATGGGATCCCTGATTTGGGGGTTTGTAGTTAAATGAAGCATTCTTTCAGTGCTTCTCGGGAAATGTGCAGTTTCTGTCAGATCAAACTAATACTACTGGATAAAATTATATGGTTGTTGATTATCAGACAGTTCTCCCATTTATCAAGGAAAACGTCTGTTATGGGTGGCTTTTGCTTGGTGTGTGTGACTGTTGACAGACAGATTTGAAAAGGAACACAGCTTCCTCTGTATGTCTCACAGTAACTTACTGGCCTTTTTGATTATGCAGTCGGCTCACCCAACACTTCCAGCTGGATTCCGAGGACAGGAAATGATTCTGCTAAAGGCTTTCTGTGAATATACCGGTAATTCCAGTTGATTTGTTTTAATGGTCACATAAAGGCACTTTCTTTGGTTATAAAATGATGTTGTGAGTCTTATATCTGAGCAGTCAATAAACTCCCTCCCCCACAGAAACGCTTGTCTTACTTCTTCTTCTTCTTGGCATCCATACTTACATGTTTGTTTAAAGAAAGACTAACCCCACCCCGAACCCCACCTCCAGCTTTCATCTTATTATTCTAGTGACTAGTCAGTGTTCATAGCAACAGTTGCTTGTGTTACTAGACAAACTGCCCTGAAAGACAGTTACTATGAACTACATGTGTCTTCTTGATATATAAAGTTGTTGCTAGTTTCTGCAAAACACTTCTTTCAACAATCTTTCAACAAGAAATAAATGAATAGGAGGCTGCTCTAAGGAAGAAGTGTGATTACATCTGGAATATCAGACTCTCTGTATTTTTGTTTATTTACTTGATTTAGGGGTGGCTGCTTCACCCCCTGGCTATGCCCATGTCCCCAACTAACTGAGCTTCTTGGGATCATCCTGTCATGCTGTGAGCTACTACATTATCCTGCACTTTACAGAACCTTCCTTAGAGAATAAAAAACTGAGGCAAATTTCCAGTCTAAACAGGCTACACAAAAAGAAACAGCAGCGATTCTTTACACGGACACTGGCACCAGAGCCTGCAATAAACCCAGATGCCAACTTTGCTGCCACATACACCCGGACAACACCATTACTGGCCCCAACAACATCACACATACCATCTCGGGACTATTTAATTGCTCATCGTCTAACATTGTGTATGCCATCAAATGCCAACAGTGTCCTTCAGCTCTCTATATTGGACAAACAGGCCAAACCTTACGCCAAAGAATAAACGGACATAAATCTGACATCAAGAATCACAAAACAGAGAAACCAGTAGGAGAACACTTCAATCTCCCAGGACATTCTATACAAGATCTCAGAGTAGCTGTTTTACTACAAAGGAATTTCAGAAATAGACTGGAAAGAGAAGCTGCTGAATTACAACTCATTACCAAACTTAAAACAATGGAGAAACCTGGTCTGAACAGAGACATCGGATTCTTATCTCATTATACATGACTAAGCCATTTCTCACCTTCTCACCCCATGCCTTTTCCTGTAAGACCTATTACAGTCATTAAGAGTCGTCAACAGGCTCATCTCAGCTATCTGCCAATCTCCGATTCCCACCACCCTTCTAAGTAATACCCCTCCCCACCTTCTCAATATATAGAAGGATCTGGTAACTTCTGTTTCAGTGTATCTGAAGAAGTGTGCATGCACACGAAAGCTTATACCAAGAACTAACTTAGTTGGTCTTTAAGGTGCTACAGGAAGGAATTTTTTTACAGCGATTCTTTATGTATGACTTGTGCTTGAGCGCCTGATATCTCAGAAAATCAACATCAGTGTTGGGGTGGGTGCGTCAGGGCATTTCCAAAATGTTATGATAGATGGAACCATGGGTGTAGCCAAGGGGGGGGGGGCGCAAATAAATAAAAATAAATAAAAATACATAGCTAACTGACGTTCTGCACCCCCTAACAAAAGGCCTGCCCCCACTAACAAAAATCCTGGCTATGCCCATGGATGGAGCCAACTACAGTAATTCTGGTTTTGTCCCCACCCAGAAGTGTAGCATGTGTGGGCTGTTGGGGGCACAAATGTGGCCCCGTGGGCCCTGGGCACAATTGTGTCAGGGGGCACAAACAGGTAACCCCACAGCAGGCTCCCTCATTGGTGCCTGGCTCCGTGTGAGAAGGAGCTGACCTAAGCTGCTGTGCTTCTGCTGGTCACAATTTCACCCAAAATCTGACGTTCTGCATTTCACTCAAAAATGCTGCCAAACTGTTGCAAATGCTCCCCTGAAAGGTTTTTCGGTGGAAACAACAGGGTTTTTATCATCGGAAAAACCCTCGACGTCTTAACTTGCGGAAAAATAATTTTTTAAAATAATCCCTAACCCCAACCCCAACCCCTAAACCCTAACCCTAACCCTAACCCTAACCCTAACCCTAACCCTAACCCTAACCCTAACCCTAATCCTAACCCAATCAAAGCTTATTCGTCTTCTTTCTATGCATATGGCAGCAAAAACAACCATTTTTCCTGTGTTTCGGATTATTTCACTTCACTTTGTGATTTTTGGGTGCACAAAGAACCTGAAACCTGGTGAAAATATCCAATAAAAGCTTATTCGTCTTCTTTTTATCCATATTGAACTAAAAGAATTCTATTTTGCTTTATTTGACATTACATGACTTCGTTTGTGACTTTTGGTTGACTATGCATCCACACCCACAAAATAGAAAAAAAGATAAATACGCCCAAACAAAGCTTATTCATCTTCTTTCTCCGCAAGCTGACAAAAAAACGTTTTTATCTACTTGCACTTTGATGTGCTTTCGAACTGCTAGGTTGGCAGGAGCTGGGACCATGCAACCGGAGCTCACCCCATCGCGGGGATTCGAACCCCCCAACCTTCTGATCGGCAAACCCTAGGCTCTGTGGTTTAACCCACAGCGCCTCCCGCGTCCCCTTTCTTTTTTAAAAAATTACTTTTTTATTCAAAATTAAAACAAAACGTATTATCCAGAAACATATCATCCTTATTTCCCCCTTTTTTCCTCCCTCCCTCCCTCCCCCCTCCCCCCACAGGACCCACCCACCCCCACCCTTCGACTCCCCTCAGTTCCAGTCTTTGATTTCTCTAAAAATGTTGTTTTTTGCATGTTACACAGTTGTATTTATCCTCAAACTGTTTAAGTAATAATTATCAATAAGAAGTTTGTGAATGTTTATTCAACCAGCCAAGGAGTCCAGTTCGCTTTGTTGTGTCTTCAAATACTTTGTAAAGGGTTTCCATTCATCTTTAAAGTCACAGTTATCCTTGTGCCGTGGCTTGTATGTCAGTTTTGCCAGTTCTGCATAGTCCATCAATTTTTTTGCCATGATTCTTTAGTTGGGGTTTCTTCAGTCTTCCATCCTTGTGCTATTAAAACTCTCGCGGCCGTTGTCGCATACATGAAGATGTTTTTCAGCTTTTTTGGCAGATCTTTCCCTACAATCCCTAATAAAAATGCTTCAGGTTTTTAAACAAATGTTAAATGGAACATTTTCTTCAATTCGTTATATATCATTTCCCAAATTTTTTAAATTACCTTACAATCCCACCACATATGATAAAATGTCCTCTCCTTTTCTTTACACTTCCAATGTAGATTTGAACTAGTTTTGTACATTTCCCCTAACTGCACTGGTGTTATATACCATCTGTACATCATCTTCATGTAATTCTCCTTCAGTAGGGAACAATCTGTAAATTTTAAATCAGTTTTCCATAATTTTTCCCAGTCTTCCATCATAATGTTGTGACCTACATCTTGGGCCCATTTAATCATAACTGATTTTACCTCTTCATCTTTCGTCTCCCATTCTAATAGTATGCTGTATACGGCCTTCAGTAATTTCACTTTCCCTTCAATCACTTCTGTTTGAAACCTAGATCTTGTATAACTAAATCCTTTCTTGCTGTCTTCTTTATGTGTTTCATATAGTTGTCGATAATGCAACCAACTCTGAAAGTGGTCTTTGATCTCATCATAATCTCTTAATTTCCATTTTCCATCATGTTCCTTTAATAAATCAACATATGTGAGTCATTTTCCTTTCTTTCCAAGTGGTTTGAGCAGTAATGAAAGTCTTTTGTTTCAATAAGTCTTTGTATCTCTCCCATACTCTCATTAGTGATTTCCTGATTATATGGTTGTAAAAACTTCTATGAACCTTCCCTTTCCCGTACCATAAGTATGTGTGCCAGCCGAATCTGTTGTCATGTCCTTCCAGTTCTAATGCCTCTTGCTTAATCCAATCTCATCCAGTCCCTGATCCATACCAAACAAACAGATTCATAATACAATTTAAGGTCTGGGAGGGCAAACCCGCCTCTATCTTTTATGTCTGTAAGTATTTTATGTTTTATCCTTGGCCTTTTGCCCCCCCCCCGATAGATTTTGAAATCTCCTTCTGCCATTTTTTAAAACATTCATCTTTCGGGATGACTGGTATGGGTTGAAAAAGAAATAGCATTTTTTGGGGGGCCGCTAGGGGCACTTTGGAAGATGGCCGACAATACCATCTCTCCGGCTCACACGAGGTAATTAAGAGGCTAATGATGGGAGTAAATTAGCCTCCCCATTTTCCCAGGGGATGGGGAAACGCTGCCTCGTCCGCAGTTGCCAATAAATCACCCCCGAGTTTGAAAGACTTTTGGATCAGCGTGAAAATCCACACAGGACTATAACAATGTTTGCTTCAACTTGCTTGTGGAGATAACTCAGAGATTATTAAGAAGAAAAATAATAACAACAAGAAGATTGGAAGACGGAGACTTCCGGGCTGGTGCCTCCGGTAATGGCGGAATTCCTCTGATCAGGAGGAATTTGCCCCGTGGGAATCTGGGTCTGGCCGCCACGGCGAAGGCGGAGACCCACAAAAAATCACAGGCGGGAGAAGCCTGTGAGCGTGGGATTCGGCGGGCACCCTTTGCGCCTCCCCTACTCGCGGGGAAACCCAGCTTCGGGGGCGACGTGGGGTGAGCGGTGTGGTGCTTTGAATCATCTGCTTCTTCCACGGAGCGAAGCCGCATAGCTGTTGCCAGAGAGCGCTGACTTTTTCCTGTGGACAATTTGACTTTAAAGTAATTACCTGCGAGTAGAGCTGAAGCGGGAGAATTGGATTTTTAAAAGTTTAATTTGGTATTGTAACGGGGAGGCTCAATACAGGAAGTCCGCCTTCCCCTTTTGAAAATAGACTGAAGCAATGAGGCTGCAAGCTGAAGCCTTGGAAAGCCTTTTGTAAAAGACTAAATTTCCATCGGTAAAGAACATTAACCCCCCCCCTTGGAGGCAGGAGAAGGGGGGGGGAGTTGTGGACTGAGTATGTCTGCAGGAGAGAGCGAAGAGAGCTAAAATACCGCTGCTCTGACCCTGGAAACGGGCTGCTAGCAGGACTGACGTCTTTTGGAATGTTCATTGACAGCGTTTAGAACGTTCATTGACAGCTAGCTAAATAAGAGAAATACATTGTTTCTACTGTCTCCGGTTGCTTCTAAAAAGCAGTAAAAGTAACTGAAAAACTGAAACTAACTTTGGATTGTTTGAACTGTGTTTAAAAGAGGACATTACTGACTAATATAAATAGAAACTGTTTCCCCCTAGTGGAAGCCTTTGAAACTGGTTGGTTTACAAGAGCTGGGTTGGGGGAATTTCCAGCTGCAAGATAAACTGTGAGACTCTGGGACTGACCTTGAATCTTTTAAGTGTTATGGCAAATGGGAAGGAAAAAACAGACCAGTCAACTGCTGAAAAAACATTAAGGTCTGGGAGGACTTGGCACCAACCCAGGAGAGGCTCAACATCAGGCCCCCCTGCTTCTTCTGCTGCTGCTTCTGTACCAGTATATTCGAAACCAAGAGGAATGTCGACAGAAGAGGCCTTAGCGGTTGCATTAAATAAGATAAATGATTCACTGGAACAGCTTAACAAGAAAGCAGATGCGACAAATGCGAAAGTGGATGTTGCAACCATTAAAATCGACCTAAATACAGAAAGTATAAATAATCTGGGACAAAAGGTGAATACCAATACAGAAACCATCCAGAAATTGATACAGGAATCTACTTTGATATGGCAGACTGCGGAGGAAGCCAGGGAGAAAGCCGTTGCTGCTGAATGTAAAGTAACACAACTGGAGAGAGCGAGAGTCCCAGCCCTACAGAGGCAACTTGATGAACATAAGTTGACGCTTGCTATGATTGAACTTAAAGAAAAACAGACAAATCTGAGGATCAGAGCCCTACTTGAATTGGAGAAGGAAAGTTTGACAGACTTTCTCACACAGGAATTTGCAGACTTTTGGGACTTGGACTTGGGTCAAGAAGAGTTTAGAATTGTGAGGGCCTTCAGACTTGGAAGAGGAGGGAAAAAAGAGAAGAATAGAATAAGAGACTGCTTGATCACCCTTCGAACTAAAGAAGAGAGAGATAGAATCTTGGGTTGGCATTACCAGAAGAACCTAGAAGTACAACAGTCAAGAGTGGAAATTTTTAAAGACGTCCCGAAATATCTTTTGGATCTTAGGCCTAACTACAGAGATATTGTTGCCCTGCTGAGAAGGAACAAAATCATCTTTAGGTGGGAATTCCCCCAAGGTCTATCCTTCAGTTTCAAAGGAAGGAAAATAAAAATAAGATCAGTAGAAGATAAAGTTTTTGCATAAATACGAAGAAGATCTGCAGAAGGGACTTGGAAAAGAGCCAGGAGCATCGGACAGAAGATCATCAGATAGAGGACTAGAGCAAAAAGCATCGAAGATCACCAAACAGGGGAATATTGGATATATCAGCATTATCCTTTGGATTGGATCTCCCAGTGAACGTGTCACCACTACCACCAACAGAAGAAGAGCAAGCATTGGGTGCAGTTGGAGGAATATCAGTGTAATTACATGATGGCGTTGCAGGTTTTGAGCTGGAATGTGAATGGATTAAATTCCCCAGAAAAAAGGCGGAGAGTCTTTCATTTATTGAAAAAAGAACATTTGGACTTGATTTGTTTACAAGAAACACATGTGATAAGGCTACACAGGAAGATATTGAGTAATAAAAGACTGGGCCAAGAATTTATCTCATCAGATAAAGTTAAAAAAAGAGGAGTGGTCCTTTATGCAAAGGAGAGCCTATCACCGAAATTCATATTCAAAGATGACCAAGGAAGATTTGTTGCAATTGAAATTCAATCACAAGGAGAGAAATTTCTGATTGTAGGTATTTATGCACCAAATGAAGGAAAATCGGAGTTCTTTTAAGAAGCTACACGAGACTCTGATGGATTATATGGACTATAATATGATCTTGATGGGAGATATGAATGGAGTGGTGTCTACAAATATGGACAAGGCACAGAGACAGGTAGTCACCAAAGATGGTAGACTACCAAAAACCTTTTTTGACATGACTGAAAATATGGACTTAGTTGACATTTGGAGAATGAAGAACCCTCTGGGAAGAGAGGGAACCTTCTTCTCTGAGGCTAAAATGACATGGACAAGAATTGACCAAATCTGGGTAACTAGGAGATTGGCTCTGAAGATCAGTAAAGTGGAGATTTGCCCCAAAACTTGTTCCGACCATAATGCTGTGAAGATGGAAATGAAATTGACGCCAATTGGTTCCTTTAGATGGAGGATGAACGACACTTTGTTCAGGAACGAAGAGGTGACCAAGAAGGCCAAAAAAACTCTAAGAGATTATTTCGAGATAAACATGAATACTACAGTGGAAAAAAGAGTAATTTGGGTTATGAGAGGATTCCTAATACAATTAATTTGGGTTATGAGAGGATTCCTAATACAACAGAATGCAATTAAGAAGAGAACTCAGAATGAAAAAAAGGATAAAATCCTGGGGAAAAGGAGAAGGAAAGAGAGAAGAAATTGAGAGCAAAACCAAAGTCACAGGAGATCCTGAAAGAGATAAAGTTATACCAAGTACAATATACGAAGCTGATGAATCAGGAAATAGAATGGAAGATTAAACAGATGAGGCAAAAGACATTTGAATCGGCAAATAAGTGTGGAAAATTGTTGGCCTGGCAAATGAAAAAAAGACAAAAACTCAATACTATTACGAATTTGGAAGTGGAAGGAAAGAATATACAGAATCCAGTGGAGATCAGGAAGTGTTTTCAGAGGTATTTCAAACAACTTTATACACAGGAGAAGCAGAAAGAAATGGACATTGATCGATTTTTGAAAATAAATGGACTACACAAAATCTCTCAGGAAAAACAGCTAATGTTGAATTACAAAATAACGGATCAGGAGGTGGAAGGGGCCATCCAGAACATGCAATTAGGTGAATCTCCAGGACCAGTTGGTTTGACTTCAAGATATTACAGATCTTTGAAAGAATGGTTAATACAACCATTGAAGGAAGTCTGCAATGAAATATTGGAAGGGAGAAAGGCACCAGAGTCGTGGAAGGAAGCTTACATTACACTTATACCGAAAACAGAGACTGAAAAGACACAGCTCAAGAACTACCGCCCTATATCGCTGCTTAATGTGGATTACAAAATTTTTGCAGATATTTTGGCTAAAAGATTAAAAAAGGTATTAGTAGAAGAAATTCATAAAGACCAAGCGGGCTTCCTCCCGGGCAGACATTTGTCTGACAACATGAGAAATATAATTAATATTCTAGAAAAATTACAAGTGAATATTAATACTAAGGCAGTCTTGATATTTGTGGATGCAGAGAAAGCCTTTGACAACATTTCTTGGAGTTTTATGAAGAAGAATCTACAGGGAATGGGGGTAGGTCAAGGTTTTGAAAATGGTATAGGTGCAATTTATTCAGAACAAAAGGCAAAATTAATTGTGAACAATGTAGTGACAGAAGAGTTTAAGATTGAGAAAGGGACACGACAAGGTTGCCCAATTTCTCCATTGCTTTTTATATCGGTCCTTGAGGTTTTGTTAAATATGATTAGAAAGGACCAAGAGGTTAAAGGTATACAAGTGGGAGCTAAACAGTACAAATTGAAAGCATTTGCTGATGACTTAGTATTGACTTTACAGGAGCCAGAATCTAGTACCAAAAGGGTATTGGAACTGATTCAAGAATTCGGACAGGTAGCAGGTTTTAAGTTGAACAAGATGAAAACTAAGGTTTTAGAGAAAAACTTAACTGTGAATGAGAGAGAGAAGTTTCAGGAGGAGACAGGACTAACATTGGTTAAGAAAATGAAATATTTAGGGGTTAACATGACTGTCAAAAATGTGAATTTATTTAAGGATAATTATGAAAAATGTTGGATTGAAGTGAAAAAGGATTTAGAAATATGGACAAATTTGAAGTTATCATTGTTAGGCCGAATTGCTGTAATAAAAATGAATGTGTTGCCAAGGATGTTGTTTTTGTTTCAAACATTGCAAATTTTGGATAAGATGGATTGTTTCAAGATGTGGCAGAAAGATATTTCCAGATTTGTTTGGCAGGGCAAGAAGCCTCGAATAAAATTTAAGATATTAACTGATGCCAAAGAAAGAGTTGGATTTGCCCTGCCAGATCTTAAACTTTATTATGAATCAGCTGCTTTTTGCTGGCTGAGAGAATGGCTGCTTCTTGAAAACACCGACGTGTTGGATCTAGAAGGTTTCAATAATGTATTTGGTTGGCATGCATATTTGTGGTACGATAAGGTAAAAGTATATAAAGCGTTTAAGAATCATATTGTTAGAAAAGCATTGTTTAATGTATGGATAAGATATAAAGATTTGTTAGAAAAGAAAACCCCAAGATGGTTGTCACCAATGGAAGCGAAGGCACAGAAAAAACTCAATATGGAGGCCAAATGGCCGAAATATTGGGAAATTCTGGATCAAGATGGAGACAGAATAAAATTGCAGAGCTTTGAAAAATAGAAAAATAAAGTGCGAGATTGGCTCCATTATTACCAAATAATGGAGGCATACAATTTGGACAAAAAAGTTGGTTTCCAGGTGGAAAAATCAAAATTGGAAACAGAATTGTTAGATCCAAAAATTAAGAATTTGTCAAGAATGTATAACTTGCTGTTGAAATGGAACACTCAGGATGAAATGGTGAATCAGCTATGATTAAATGGGCACAAGATGTTGGACATAACATAATGATGGCCGACTGGGAACAGTTATGGACCACAGGTATGAAATTCACGGCATGTAATGCCCTAAGAGAAAATTTAATGAAAATGATTTATAGGTGGTACATGACACCAGTCAAGCTTGCAAAAATTTACCATTTGCCCGACAATAAATGTTGGAAATGTAATGAGACTGAAGGTACATTCTTTCACCTTTGGTGCACATGCCCAAGGATTAAGACATTCTGGGAGATGATTTATAACGAAATGAAAAAGGTATTCAAATATACCTTCCTGAAGAAAGCAGAGGCCTTTCTCCTGGGCATGGTCGGCCAATTGGTGCCAAAGAAGGATAGAACTTTTTTTATGTATGCAACAACAGCAGCAAGAATACTCATCGCGAAGTATTGGAAGACACAAGATTTACCCACCCAGGAAGAATGGCAGATGAAGTTGATGGACTATATGGAACTGGCGGAAATGACTGGCAGAATCCGAGACCAGGGAGAAGAGTCGGTGGAAGAAGACTGGAAAAAGTTTAAAGACTATTTACAGAAATACTGTAAAATTAATGAATGTTAGAAAAATGTTGGAATGAAGTTATATGGCTTTAGTAGAAATGTTATAAGGAATTAAGTATAAATAGATTAATAGAGAATTAAAGGGAAAAATAAGGTTAGAATGTGTTAAGATAATTATAGGATAGAAAACAGAGGAAGATGGAAAGGAATTGCTGAAACAATTAACAGAAGTGGAATACAAAAAGGGAGGTGTGAGGAGGTTGTGGAAATAAGTGAATGAAAGATAAGATAGAGAAATTGTTTGATGTGTTTAACTGTTTTTGTTTTGTTTTGTTAGTTTAATGTGTTAGTGTTATGTAGTGTTTTTGTATTGTATTGTATTGTTTTTGTAGTGTTTAAATTGTTGGAAAAGTAATAATTTTTTTTTTTTTTAAAAAAGAAGATTGGAAGACGGGATTTGTAAAGGATAACAGCAAAGAGACAGAAAGATGGGACATGTGAACATCAAAGCAGCAGAAATATGAGATGATTGGACCCTTTCCTAACTCGAAGCATGGATACCCCCAACAAAAATTTAAAATTCAACTAAATATTTGGAGTTTATTATGTATTGGTATAATTTGGAATTAATGTGATATGATTGGTTTGTTAATTGGAAATTTAATAAAAATTATTTAAAAGAAAGAAAGAAAAAGAAATAGCATTTTTGGCAACACATTCATTTTAATTGCCGATATTTTTCCTAACATTGAGAGATTCATTCTGCTCCATATTTCTAAATCTCTTTTTACCTCAAGCCAAATTTTTTCATAGTTATTTTTAAATAGGTTTCTTAACCAAATCCCTAAATATTTAACCTTTTTATGGACTTCAATCTCAATGTTTTGTTCTAATTCGGTTCTTTCTTCTTCCTTCATGTTTTAAACTAATAATTTAGTTTTATTCCTATTTAGCTTAAATCCTGCCACTTCCCCAAATTTCTGAATTTTTTCTATTACTTTAGGGAGTGAAGTTTTAGGTTCTTCCACTGTTATCACTAAGTCATCTGCATACGCTTTTAACTTGAATTCACTTTTCCCAGTTTTTACACCTATATCTGCTCCTATGTTTTTGGCAAGTACTTCCAAGACCAAAATAAACAATAATGGTGATAATGGGCATCCTTGTCTTGTTCCTTTTTGGATCTTACATTCATCTGTTATCACCTGATTTATTAGTTTGGCTTTTTGTTCTGAAGAGATTGCTGCTATTCTTTTTAAAAACTTAGAACTTCCTTCACTCTCTCTCTCTTTCTCCCCCTAATTTCCTCTCTCTCCTCTCTCTTTCTCCACCTCCCTCCCTCCTTCCCCCCTCCCCCTCTCTCTCTGTCTCTCTTTTTCTTTGTCTCCCTCTCCGTCCCTTATCTCACTCTTTCCGCTTTCTTCTTTCTCCCTCTCCCCCCCCTCTCTCTGTCTCCCTTCCTTCTCTCTCTCTCCCTCCCTTCCTTCTCTCTCTCTTTCTCTCCCTTCATTTTCTCTCTCTCTCTTCCCTCTCTCTCTCCCTCCCTCCCTTCTCTCTCTTTCTGTCTTTCTCTCCCTTCCTTCTCACTCACTCTCTTTCCCGCTCTCTCCTAATTTCCTCTCTCTCTCTCTCATCTCTCTCTCTCCCTCTCCCTCCCTTCTCTCTCCCTTTCTCTCTTCATTCTCTCTCTCTCTCTATTTGTCTCTATTTCTCGCTCTCCCCTAATTTCCTCTTTCTCTCTCTCCTCTATCTTTCTCCAGCCCCATCCCTTCTCTCTCTCTCTGCCGTTTGTCACTTTCTCTCTATCTCTCCCTTCCTACTCTCTCTCACTCCTCCTTCTTCTCTCTCCCCGCTTCCTTCTTTCTCTCTCTCTGTCTCCCTTCCGTCGCTCTCCTCTCTCTCCCTTCTCTCTCCTTCTCTTCCCTCCTTTTCTATCTCTATTTCTATCCCTCCTTTTCTATCTCTATCTCCTTTTCTATCTCTATCTCTATCTCTATCTTTTCTATCTCTATCTCTTTCTCCCTCCTCATTCTCTTTCTCCCTCTCTCTTTCTCCCTTCTCTCGCTCCATTCCTTCTCTCTCTTTTTTCTCTCCCCCCCTCCCTTAGAATCATAGAGTTGGAAGAGACCACAAGGGCCATCGAGTCCAACCCCCTGCCAAGCAGGAAACACCATCAGAGCATCCCTGACATATGGTTGTCAAGCCTCTGCTTAAAGACCTCCAAAGAAGGGAGACTCCACCACACTCCTTCGCAGCAAATTCCACTGTCGAACAGCTCTTACTGTCAGGAAGTTCTTCCTAATGTCTCTCTCCCCTTCTCTCTCTCTCTCTCTCTCTTTCTTTTTCTCCCTCTCCCTCTCTCCCTTCCTTTTCTCTCTCTCTCCCTCTCCCTCTCTCTCTCCCTCTCCCTTCCTTCTCTCATTATCTCTCTCTCTTTCTTCTCTCGCTCTTTATCTCCTTTCATTCTCTCTCTCTCTCCCTCTCCCTCTCCCTCCCTTCTCTCTCTCTCTCCCTTCCTTCTCCCTCTCCCTTCCTTCTCTCCCTCTCTCTTTCTCTCCCCCCCAAATTTCCTCTTTCTCTCTCTTCCTCTCCCGCCCTCTCTCTCTCTCTCTCTCTCCCTTCTCTCCTCTCTCTCCTTCCTTTCTCTTGCTCTCCCTCCGCTTCCTTTCTTTCTTCCCTTCCTTCTCTTCTTTCTTTCTGTCTCTGCCTCTTCCCTTCCTTCTCTTCCTCTCTCTTTCTCCCTCCCTCCTCTCTCTTCATTCCTTCTCTCTCTCTCCCTTCTCTATCTCTCTCTACCTCTCTCCCTTCATTTTCTCTCTCTTTCCTCTCTCCCTCCCTCCCTTCTCTCTCTTTCTCTTCCTTCCTTCTCACTCACTCTCTTTCTCGCTCTCCCCTCATTTCCTCTATCTCTCTCTCTCCTCTCTCTTTCTCCCTCTCCCTCCCTTCTCTCTCTCCCTCTCTCCCTCTTTCTTCTCTCTCTCTCCATTTATCTCTCTCCCCCTCTCTCCCTCTCCCTCCCTCTCTTCTCTCTCTCTCTCTCTCTCTCTCTCTCTCTCTCTCTCTCTTTCTCTCCCTCACTGTCCCTTCTCTCTCTCTGCAGTCCTTCACTCTCTCTATCTCTCCCTTCCTTATCTCTCTGCCATCCTTCATTCTCTCGATCTCTCCCTTCCTACTCTCCTTCTTCTCTGTCTCTCTCCGCTTCCTTCTCTCTCTCTCTCTCTCTGTCTTTCTCCCTTCCTTCTCTCCATTCCTTCTCTTTCTCTCTCTCCCTCTCTTCCTTCTCTCTCTCCCCCTTCTCTTTCTCTTTCTCTCCTTCTATCTCTCTCTCTCATCCTTTCTCTCTCTCTCTTTCTCCCTTCTTTCTCTCTCTCCTTCCTTCTCTCTCTCCCGCTCTTCCTTCAGTCTCTCTCTCCCTTTCATATGTCTCTTTCTCTCTTTCTCCCTCTCCCTCCCTTCTCTCTCTCCCTCGCTCCTTTCCTTCTCTCTCTCTGCCGTCCTTCACGCTCTCTCTATCTCTCCCTTCCTACTCTCTCCTTCTCTCTCTCATTCTCCATCTCTCTTTCTCTCTTCCTTCGCTTTCTCTCTCCCTTCCTTTCTTCTCTCTTTCCCTTCCTTCTGAGCTCTCCCCTTCTCTCTCTTTCCCTTTATTCTCCCTCTCTCTCTCTCCCTTCTCTCTCTCTGTCTTTCTCCTTCCTTCTCTGTCTCTCTCCCCTTCTCTCTCTCTCTCCTCCTTCTCTCT